>NC_042961.1:12403610-12730693 GCF_901001165.1 Salmo trutta | reverse complement strand
GTTCAGAAGACGACTGCAAATTAAACACCACACTGCCACACTGTATATAGTTAGCCTGCACGCTTGAGGACTCAAGGTTATTGTTGTTATTGCAGTTCTCTGCAGGGTAATCTCTTCTTTCTGACAGCTTTGGGTCTGTGTATCCGCTAGACTGACTCTCCACTGACTGGTTTTCCAAGTTAATGTACTCTGCCATCTGACTTTCTGACATCTCTGCCTTACATTCTTTGAGATCCCCAGAGTCTTTTTTCACTGTAATGGAGACGGCTATTCCCATCTTAATGGGGGTGCGTAATTTGGGGTCAACTTTAGAGGCCGTAATCGTGCATGAGGATGTGATCTCGGCTACAGTGACACCAGAAGGTGCATCGCTACAGCCAGTGCCAGTCTGTGCAGGGCTGCACTTTGCTGATGTGCTGCTGTCTGTGGCAGTCTCTACCTTCACCCCTTCACCCCTCTCCCCTGTTTTTGACTGAGAGGTAACTACCCCCGGACTCTTACCCCCTCTCCCCTTGTCCCCTGATTTCCCATCAGAGGAATGCTCACCAATCTGGAAAAATTGAAGTCTCTCTTCAACAAAGTCCCGCTTGCTCATGTCAATTGCACCACTGCGCGTCATCTCAAACATCTTCCCCTCGTGGAAGGGGAAAGGGTTAGGCTCGCTAGTCGGTGTGCTCTCATCAGTCGGGGTTCTAGCAGGGGTAGTGTCTGGAGTGGTGGCTTGCGACTTGTCATCCACAGACAAACCGAAAGGCTTGGGATCTTCTTCTTTCGCTTTGGCATCAAAAACTCCTTCTCCCCCTTTGCTTGACCAGGGGTCAAAGTCTAAGCCTTTCGTGGCGACAGTTTTGAAGGTAGAGTTTAACTCCTCTTCGAGTTGATAGCCAAAGAAGTTATCTGCAAAGCCTTGTCTATCGCCCTGTCTATCTGGATGTCTTCCCTCGAGAGTGTAGTCTTTTTCATCTCCAATGTTTTGATCTGAGTTTGCTTTCCCATTATCCCCTCCATCCTCACTTGGTGTTTTCTCCTCCTCTATGACTTCAAGCTTTGATTGACTAAAGGAACGATCACATGTCTTGCCGTCATTGGACAGGCTGGATGTCTTAGGGTCTTGTTCACTCAACCCATCATCCTCATCTTGAAGGTCATAGCCATCGAGAGAGTCTATTTCAGTAGCATCTGTGTCATGAGAGAACTCAGTTGTGGCAATGGAGCAGTCTGTGATTGACTGGTCATTTTGCTCCAAGTCTTCCTCCTCTGCTTTTACAATGCCATTAGTACCTGACTCCTTGTTGTTTCCGTTCCTCTCAGGCTTTTTGGGTTTCAGACGCTTCTCTCCTTCCTCCTTCTCCTTCATCTTGAAGGTGTACTTTTTGTTGGGGATGGGATGGAAGATGGACTCATCATCGCTAGAGTTGCTGTCATCTGCTCCAGGGGGAACTGGAGACGGAGGCTGAACCCTGATGATGGGCTCTGCAAGGAGGTGCTGATCATGCTCCTCTTGGAGGTTCACCTCCATCATCTCTGTCTCAGCCTCTGAGGAGGCACAAGACCCCCTCTTCTCAGGGTCAGAATGCTCTGCCTCTAAAGGCGGAGGTGGTGGAAACTCAATGTAAGCGACTCGTTTCTCTTTGGGTCGTTTCAATGTTTCCTGGTTTCTGTTGGAGGGTTCTGATGAGGCAGGCTTGGTTTTCTGTGGCAGAGACTCAGTGTAGATGAAGGTCTTTCCTTCGTCTTCCTCAGACTCCTCTGCTATTGGACTGGGCATGCTGGGCATATATCCAATCACGGAATCTGTCTTTCTGGAGGCAAGGCTCACCTCCTCAGAGCTTGGTGTCTCAGGAGTAACAGGACTCTTGCCAGAGCTGTCCATGAAAGTTACTTGCTCTAGAGTGTCATCCTCTGGGCTGCCTTGAGGAGATGGGGGCTGTTTTTGTTTGACAGTATAAAATGCTCCTCGTGTCTCGTGCACTGTTCGGCTCTCGTGACTCACTATTTTTTGGTACGTTCCCAGAAGCCCAGTTGTTTCTTTTTCATATTGCTTGCCCACTTGGATGCTTACATAAACTGGCAATGGTTTGATGTCTTTGAAACCCTCAGTGACAACTACAGGGGTTATGTTTTCCAAGTATTCTACTTGGTCGCTATCTATACCATTACATACTACAGTTGACTGACTACTATCATAAGAATCTGAGGATTTTTCTACTGATGAGTCGTTTGTAGATTTGTTGGCTTCAGAGCTGCCATGTAACCGATTTCTAGCTAAAGTAGGTATTTGTGATCCTGCCCTTTCACATAGTTTAACAGAGGTATCTAACTTTAATGATGTGGATTGATGATTCTCTGAGAAACTACACGGCATTCTAACAGGAATTTGCGATTCCGAGTTTTTTTTTAGACTACCAGTACGTACATCACTACTATTTGGGTTTTCTCGAACCACAAGCTCTGTGTAAATAGTTTTCTTGGTTGTCTCTTCTTTACTGGTTATTCCATCTCTAAAGCCCTGCAGTTCTCTTTGTGAATTTCTGTCATTGCCATGCGCATCTTGAACTAACGTGTGAGCTAGTTTTGACACTTGCGGTTTATAGTTTCCATTTCCATGACATTCCCAAGTTTTGAAGGACTTTTTTTCTTCCTGTTCATTTCCGTTTGTGTCGTGTTTAGGAGATGAGCATATATACCTATTAGCACTGGGGCTTGGTCCACTAGATCCTCTAACCTCACTTTCTATAACTTTCCTGGTACTTCCTGGACTGTCTGGTGATTTGGGGATATTTGAGCCAGCAAAGACTTGATACACAGGCAGCGTACTTTCCTGGAGTTTTCTTACTGGGGCATTTGATGTTTGTCCCCATTGTGGACCCTTTTCTTGCTTCTGAGCCTCTTGTTCAAATTTTAGCCTAACAGCGCTGACTTTGGAGCATGACATTTGAAATGGTTTAGAAGCGTCACCTGCATTGCCCTGTGAAGTGCCATCACCTGGTTTTCTATTGTCATCATTATACTGTAGCAGCACTCTCCTCTCTGGGCTGCTCGGTAAACTAGCACATTTTCTATCACTAGAGCCAAATCTGTCCCTGAAACGTTCTCTACATTCCTCACCACTGCTCCCATTCTTATAGGTTGATCTTTCAGGACTGCTGTGCGTAGAGCTAGGCCCAGATCGTGTTTCCCTAAAGTCTGACCTGCGGGACTTCTTCTCAGGGGATGAGAGCTCATCGTTCAGTTTCTCCGTCTTATCACGAAAAAACTGAGAGACTTCACTAAGCTTTTCCTCTGCTTCCTTAACAGTTCTGTCTACTCTGTCTTCATACATTAGCTTTTCTCTATTCTGGCTCTGTCTGTCATCAGTGACACGCATCCAAACAGAGTGCTTTGGGCTACCAGGTTCTGAGGAATACTGCAATAATGTTAGTTTGTCAAAGTTATCATCTACATTGGCATTTTGACCTGATTTGTCAATGTTTGATGACCTCAAAATATATTCTTGCCTTGATCCACTAGACCGTTCCTGACTATAACTACTCCTATCTGGGGAGTGAAAATGAGACCTGTCCCTCAAATACTCCTCGGTGTCAGAGTGAGAAGAGTCTGGTTTCTCAGAGAGAAGCATTTTGTCTGCAAAGTTGTAGGACTCCCCTCTGAGTTCTGATGATTCATCATCATTATATTCCACTGACTGCTGGCTGAGAAGCTTCAGGGCTTTGTACGAGTCATCTGCCATGAGCTGTGCAGAGCTTGGACGACTGTCGTCTTCCTGTGACATGGGCGTGTTTACTCTGGAAGACTCTAGGTAACAGGGGAGCGATTCTTCAGGCTCCTCCTCTCCCTGCCGCGACAGTCCACTGTTCCCTTGGTAGAAATACATCTCCTTCTCTGGGTCATTTTTTGTTTCCCGGATGATGACCTCAGTTGGTTCAGTTTTGTTGCCCTTTTCAATGTGAACCTCGATTATTCTTTCAACCTTGGGCTTTGAGTTTATATCCCTCTGCGATGTGTCATCATTGCCGGCCCTGTGCTCAAACAGTCCAGCAAGTTCTCTGGAGGGATCCCTGCCTGACTGGAAAGCTTTCATGATATCATGCACTGACATTGATTCTTCCATCCTCTCGGATGTATTCTCTTTACTCTGGGGTTTGTGGTACACCATTCGGGTGGTAGTCGTGATGTGGGTCTCTTCCTTCACACGCATGCTCTTGCCCATTGAGTCATCGTCTGGGCTGATTTTCATCTGAAATGATTTTGTTTGGTCCACATTGGATGCATTCAGACCTTTGGGTTCTGCATCAGTGTATCGAACTGCCCTTGTATCCTCCATCATTGGTTGCTTGTTATCTTCAGGAGACTCATAACTCCTAATAACACGAACAACCTCAGTCCTTGTCTCAGTGATTACTGGTGGAATATCCTGGAAAAGCGCCTTGGGTCCCATGCCTTCCGCACTCTGTGGGGCAGAGGGTGTCCTTTCACTCCTCGTCTCAAAGCCACTGTCTGAGAGAGGACTCTTGTCCTGGTCATGTGAGATGTCATCTGGAGATTCTAACATGGCGTCAGGCCCAAATAGCACATCTGCTAGTTTACAGAGCTCCTTTTCTGAGGCAGAGGACCGCATGTTTGCGGGTGGCATTTTCAGCTTGTGCTCAGGTTTAAGCATTCGTTTTTGTTTCTCCTCTCCTTCCCTTCTAACCTCATCGGATTTATGCTTTGCATCTGCGGTTTTTGAGATAGAGCCACTGCCAATGTCATTTGTCAAGTAGTCTACTACCTTCAATAGATTAAAATCTCTGTCTGGTATAGTCTTAGTTTTGATTTGAGGAACCACTGTCTCATATCTTGGTGGATAACTCCAGTTGCTTGGCTGGGGATCCACTGGTGCTTGTTTAGAGCACTGTGCCTCATCTGTTTTATTCATTTTAATAGCCGTCTTGCTATCCTTGACCGTGTCCTTGGTCAGTATCTCACTAACTTTGACCAGGTCCTGTTTGACTTTCTCTACAATTCTGCAAGGCTCATCGTCCTCTATTTTAGCCTCTTTGGGAGAGTCAGACTGGAAACCTTTGGAGGCTGAACTTGGTTCTGTTTGCAAGATGTTAGACATCCGTATCAAGTCCTCTTTCATTTCTGCCACGTCCTTCAGTATCTCTTGGCTGGAGGACAGCGGGGATGAGGTGGTGGATTTCAGGGCAGTCGGGGGCATAAATAACGGGGATTTGACAGGTGACAGAGTTCTGGCAAAGGAAGACTGGGCTGAGTTTGTCTCAGCAGGCATAGTTTTTCGAGAGGACGAGAGGGCAGCAGCTGGCGTTGACACTTCAGGGAGCTTTTTAAATTGGGGCTCTGGCAACACATTTATAACCGAATACACTGGGACCGTCATGGTGCCAGATGTGACAGTGGTGGTAGAGTTCGGTGGGGACCTTAGAGTGGCATATAGGGAACTAGAGGCTGAGGATCTTATGGATTGGTAAGATGATGATGCTGAGGAGGACATGGACTTCAGAGTGCCATATCCAGAGGCAGAGCAGGAATTGAAAGTCTTTTCAACCTCGTCAAAGGCTGCATTTACGCTTGTCGTTGCTGCATTGGTGGTTGCCTGTATCCTCTCCTGTAAGCTGCTGGAGAGTAGGGACGTGGGCGAGGAGGAGCGGTACTTTGTAGGGGATACTGTTCCATTGATCAGAGCTGCAGCACTAGGAGGCGTGTTGGATTTAATTGGTGAGGAAAGGGAGGAAAATAGACTTAAGGGGTCTGCATTGGACCGGACAGAGGACAGGCCAGGAACAGTTTTTATAGGAGAGGACGATGCTGTGGTGCCAGTGCCCACCATGACACCCTTGAATGGCAGAGTTGAACTGTACATGTTCAGTGAGGATTTGGGGGAAGCAGGTGGGCTCATGGCGATTGATGACCTCTCTAGCAGACACCCCACACCAGTGGTGATGGGAGAGGTTCTAGAAGACAATGCTGCCAGTCCCTTGATGGAAACGGGGTCCGGAACGCTTCTGACTGGCGATGACAGGAGACTGGGGGTGACCTGAACTGGGTACTGGGTCTGCTGAACTACAGTCTTAATTGGGGATGAAATTGTCCTGTACGACCTGATGGGGGAAGCTACGTCGCTGACTGACTTGATGGAATGGGCCGGTGAGCCGCCTATGTTGGACTTGATGGGGGATGCCGAGGTGATGGACCACACGGACTTCAGTGGAGAGGCATTGGGCGTGTTGGACGATGAACTGGAGTGGGAACCGAACCCAGACTTGGCTTGCTCAGGGACGGAGACAGGAACAGCCGACCACGCCTGATAAGATCTCGTTGAAAAGACAGGTTTGTAAGCGTAGCCAGTAGGCTGTGTTCTCTGCGAGCTCCGATCAGTTGTTTCTTGAATAACCAAACCAAAGATTGAACATAAATTCAACAAAAAAGAATTGAAATAATAAAACAGAAAAACCAGAGAGAGAAAGTTGGCGTCAGTAGGCCAATATTAATCAAAGCAGTAAGAATAATACAATGGTGAATTTATGCAATGTCAATTACTATCTAAACAAAGGTTGGATGAAAAGTGATTGTTTGAGGTCAATGATCTGTCATAAATAGAAAAGATACAAGATAACACATGATGAAGCATATGAGGCAACGAAATGCTTGAGATAGCTAACAGTGGAGAAGAAAATATTAGAAATGTACCAAGACAAACAACAACAACCACTCTAACCATGTGTGACTTTCGATGTGCTTTGTCTGTTTGCCTTTTTGCTACAGTGCCTTTTATATGCTTGGTGCCCTTCATGATCATATGTTTTCAATGCCAAAAATGATCCCACAATCCTTTTGGTAGATTATTGGTGCAATAACTGTCTCAAGGGTTCACTTATTGATTGGTTCACACAAAATGAAAGAAGGCCCTGAACAATCGCAAAGCCCATAAGAGTGAGGTGTTCTTCAAAAAAATGAAAAAGATACAAGAGAATAATTTAGTTTGACACAGGGTTCAAAAACTATTTAAAAAATAATAAATTAACATTTGGATGTTGCAATGCCAGTTGTTTTCCCACAAATGTGATGAGACAACAAAAAACAGGAAAATAAATTTCACAAAATGGAGAGGGTCTGCAAAGTATAAGACACAGTAAACCATGCAAGTGTTGTCGTGGATGGATATGAATCATGACGTCTATGATGACAGTATGGAAAGTGCTCATAATTCTACACTATGGATGTATGGATATATCATAAAGGCAATATCTTACACTGCATATGAAGTTGTACAACGTTTCTGAAAGTAAAGATGTTAAACTCACTCGCTGCAGGGTCGGTCAGATAGCTGTAGCGCTTACGCAAAGCTAAGGAGGCAAAGGTATGACGTCGGTCTGGTTTTTCAGTCTGCAACAACAAAAACAACAAAATATGTTTTAACATAAAATATAGATTGGATTTAAAGGCCAAAAAGGTATCTTCCCTTTTTTCACACTACTGCCAGAATTTCTCCCATTTTGTGGTTTTGAAATAAAATCAAGATGATGCATTTAGATTTTCTGAAGTTCATGTTGTTGAGATAGTAGGCACTGTAGGTGATTGTGTTGTAAGTCACCTTCGGCTGATGACTCAAATATCCATGCTTTCCTCTGATTGGATAGATTAAGTGTTACATTGGTGGTGCGATTTAAAGTGTATTTATCTGTCTAATTTTGAAGAAACACATGCAATATGTGATTATTAGATTTGGAGAACTCTGGTGAGATGTCCACAAGCTGACACTGAGAATGCACCTGATCTCTAAAATAAATGATTTAAAGAGGACTCACTCCATTAGTCATGGATGAATGTTCTTTTGAGATCATGAGACGCAATGTAAATGAAGGAAAACACTCTGAGATATAGCTATAAAACATGAAACATTCATGTCATCTTTTGCTGACTAGGTTATGTTGAGTTTTCCTCATGCAACGAATAACTCATTGGTCTTGTATAGGTGTGAACAAAACATTGGCAGAAGATGGCTGAAACCACAACTAAGCTAGAGTACTATGCACTACGGCGCGGTTTATCCTCTTCTATCTGCCATTCCGAAAGCACTGTATGTCACGCTCTCTGAAAATAGTGTGGAGGGATGGTGTTTCCTACTAGCCTACCTACTGAACACATATGGAAAGAAAGATATGGAAAATAAGCCAGGGTGTGGTACACAAATTGCTCCACTTGGCTTGGGATGAGGACAATAATAATGAAACCCGTTGAATTGAACTGTCATTCATGCATTACACAAAGTCACTTGACTTCTAAACAATGATATAGATCCATGTTGGCTGCAGAAGCCTCTATATATCATCAGTCAAATAACAATAATCACCACACATTCATATACACTATTGATGCTAGCGTTCACAATAATAAAGCAACGGAAAAACCTCAAAGCAGTCCATGCGATGAACAATCATGTGTTTACCTCATCATCAGGATCAGACTCCATCATGTCCTGTTTGTTCCCAAGATGCATTGCAGAGAAGGGGAAAGATGACACAATGACAGCGGGTGGTTTATAATGGGTGTGGTTGGAAATAAACATCAGGAAATGAAAATGTAGCAGCTGAGGGCAGCAAACCAAATGGGCTTGGACAAAACCATAGAATGAAATAGTCCACAGCCCACCAAAGATCCAGAAAAGCAGCAAAAAGCACAGCAATGTAATTCAGAGTTTTTGAACACCACATAGAGAAATGCCTCCATAATGTAGGTCTATTACTCTCCCACAATCTGAGCCAGGCAAATGAGGAATATCATGTGTATGACTGAATGTGTGTTTTGTGGGGGAATATAATTGGCATTGACAATAAAAGACACAAGCAGCAGGCATTCTAACCAAACGGAGGTCAACCTCTCCACTCGGGCATCGCTGCTGTTACTGTACTCGGTCATTCAATTCATTTACATGAGGATGACATGATATGGCCCAGAGAAGATATCATTCTAATATCCACATACCTTCTTATGAGTTGGCAGTGTGATATTCAAATTGCATATGGCAGTCTGTGGAAGACCTTTAGTGGTTTTCGGCTCTTTCAAAAATGAGAGTCGACCACATGGTTCTTGGCCCATGTCTCTGACCTAAGGATCAACAACACATGTCCAATAAAAACATTAATTGATTTCTATACAAGATATACAATAGAGTAGATCAGGGCTATTCAATTCTGGTCCTGGAGGGCCAAAACACTTCTGTTTGTTGTTTCTACCTGGAAGTTAATTGCACTCATGTGATGTCCTAGGTCTGAATCAGTCCCTGATTAGAAGGAGAGGATTAAAACCTTACGTGTTTCGGCCCTCCAGGACCGACATTGAACAGCCCTAGAGTAGACTGACATTCTTTTTTTTGGTGCTTAAAAAAGTAATACGTGCTAAAAATGGAAATGAGCATTAGAGCTTACAACATGTCAGTAGGTTTGAAGGACGATCAAACTCTGGCATACCTCTATAATAGAAAAGTGTGGCCTTATTACATATAAGAAGAGGAGGAAAATGTGACGCTACCTTCACATTGAAAGGAAGCCGGTTCTCTTTGAAAGAGAAGAAGTTGAAGATCAGCTGCTGCCCACTCTTGATAAGAGGAGATAAGTTGCCATAGCAATCCACATGGATAGGCTTGCCCTCCAAGACCTGTAAAATCATTATCAACAAGAGCATGTCAATTCAGATAAACCCTGTATCTGTGACCTGTGTCAACATATTTTGTGCATGTGTGCGGACGAGTGTGCTGGTGCAAGTCAGACCCACCTCAATGTCTTTGCTCCTGGCCACCTCTTCAAAGTTCTCCTGTTGTTCCAGAGTCTTGTCCACCTTGTCGTCCGTCATGCAGAAGCAGCGGAGGCGTGACTCCACAGGATCGTTCATCTTTGCAAACACCACAAACTTGGCCAGATACGGCACACAGATCAGCTCCCGGTATAGCTGAGAGGCCAGACCGACCGTCTCAGGAATCTGGTGACAGTCTGCAAGCCAGAACCTGGAGGTAAGGAAGAAACAGAGGGTAAAGCTTAATATGTTGAAGCCAACCAGTGTCTTTTTGGCAAGAGCTTGGTTGATGGGGCCATAAACATTATAATGCATAAAAAAGCTTCACAAAACATTGTTGATAACTACTGACCTAAATCCACAGACTTGCCAATGAGCGGATGGCTACACTTTCAATAGAGAGGCCGTATTATAGCTTACTCTTGGAGTAAGAATAATTGGTGCTTACTACATCAAATGACATGTAATGTGTAGATGGGTGATAGTATATTGCTCTGAGCTGAAATGTTCACCTCCATTCTATGCACAAAAATAGTCACTGCATATTTCAAATCTCCATGTTTATCAAATCAGAGGACAGTCTGCAGTCTAGCAACCCTCTCAATGAAGGTCTAAGGTGTAAATCATATCAGTTTGGTCTGACATTGAAAAGTGCTGAGGCACATGACTAAAATAATCTACTGACTAAAGCCAAGCAGTGCTCTCTGGTAATATCAGGTTCTACACCAGCCACATGCTTCCCGTCCTGTTAGAACTCACAGGACCTTATTTACAGTAACCCAGAATTCACTGTGGCCACTTAGTTAGGACTTGTCAGCGAGGTAAATCAACACCTGGGTAGCGTGTTAACTGGTTGGGAGCATGTGAGAAAGCATGGCCTTACCTGGCCGACACGTTTGTGGTGAAGGAAACGCAGTCTGTGACGAAGGACAGCGGAGTGGTCCCTGTTATGTCCTCCCACTGGGCAGGAGATGTTCCACCTGGATGGAAAACCACGAGAAAAGACAAATCCCCATCCCTGGTTAGCCTCTTTTCCACTTACTGCAAACCCTGTCCTCCCATCCTGTCTCCAAGTAGGAGTGAACCTTGTTATCATTGAAGGTCTGAACCAATTTCAATGGAGGTATGTTCTCAGCCACAGAGGTTGTTCAAAACATGGACTTGCCTGTGATGCTGCAGAGGAGGCGCAGGCAGGGGGTGGAGTCTCCCCTGGGTCCACTGGGGTGGCCCTCTGCCGATCGGGGCGGTACAGGGATCGTCATGGTAATGGGCTTGTGGAACTTCCTCCTCCTGGGCTCCACGGTAACGATAGGGCTGAAGGTGGCCCTGTTGCCGAGGAGATTCCTCACCATGTCATCTGGGACGGGCTGAGCCTGAAGGTAAGGGGGAAAGGAGGGATAAAAGAAGTGAATTAATGTTCTCTCATTTGTTTTAATTAGCATAATACATGTAGTACTGAGAAAAGCCATTATCGTTTACAAGAATGTCATGTCAAAAAATTGCAATAGAATGAAAGTAGCCAACACATCATGAACCAAAACCATGCTCTTAGCCAAAACGTTGGGAAATTAGGTCAAAGCTTTAAGCTTAACACAAAACAGAGACTAAAGGAGTTCTTAAACAGTACAGCTAACTGATTGACTTGGTGTTCAGACCTGCAGGCCAACGCGTATCTTTTTGGTGAGCGCCCCCTGTGGGAAGGAGGCCTGGACCATGGGCATAGTCAGGCTAGTCAGAGTCCCACCCTCTGGACCCATGTGGTTACTCTCCTGCTTGATCCTGGACACCACCGCAAAGTACTGGGGGAAGTCCCTGGTGATGATCCGACAGATCCGCTTCTTCTCCAGCTCAGCATTGCTGTCCAGTTCTGTTGGAAAACACATGAACAAACATAAATGGATGAAGGATATTCAATAAGTTCTGTATGTGTGAATGACGAAGGAATGATTGGATGTGTCAGAGAGGGTATTCAATTACATTAGCAATGTTGACCTGTGTGTAACGTACCTTCGTCCATCCCGTTGAGAATGTCTGTGATGTCACTTGGATGGCAGTCGTATTGGTGTTCCTTCCATGTGTCCCCGTTGTCGCTCCTCAGCACGATCAGTTCCCTCTCCTTTCCCCTCATGGAGCCGAAATGAGGAATCTCCACGATCACAGGTCTAGAATGGAGCAGAACACCCAGAGCTAGTTCAGAGCCCCCATAGAGCCAAAATGGTGGATCTTCACATTCAAACAGCAAAAATGAAATAGACTTCCGTGGCTTCGGGAAGGGAAAAACCTACCCCAGAAACTGGGCTCCTGCGGGGCCGACCTCCACCAGCCGGCTGACCAGGCCCTCTCCCTCCACCATGGGTGGGGGGTAGGCCAGCTTGTGCCTCTTGGCCAGGCGGCAGGTGATGCGGGTGGGAGCCGTGCACTTCCGGGGCGGGATGATGATACGCATGCCGTTGCTTCGACTTCCTCTCATGGAACCCCCACGGGCATCCACCATGAAGCTGACCAGGAATCTGCCGGCGCAGAAATACAAATATTAGACCAGGAAGGGGGAAGCGGGAAAAGAGAGGCCATAACCACTGACACGTGAGACGGACGAATCCCATGCTGTGACCACCTTACACCCAAACACTCCGAAAAGAGAGAGAGAGAGAGAGAGAGACAGAGATAGGATATGGTGCTTCGAAATCTTCAAACTTGGCAGATCTCACCTCTGACACTTAACGATGTCTTAGAACAACCTTTAAGACACTGAATCTGTAAAGAACTAAGAGGTGATGTAATAGAGGGTAAAGGGGAGTTTCCTGCCAAGATCAATCCCTCTGAAGCAGTGATTAGTGACTGATATTAAACACCTTCACAAATGTTTCACCCCAAGTAGAAACTAAATTAATTCACAAATGAAAGAATGTGTTTAATACATGATGTGTTACATTCTAATAAATAAATGCAGTTTGGGCATCCCATGAATTGTGGAAACTGGTACGGGTAGTAGTAAGCTATTAGTAGAGCAAACAAGGGAACGCTAAAGTGAAATGCCTGGTATAGTATGCCAGCTGTTAAGGTGCAATAAAGCCATTAAACCTTACCTAAGATAAAGGCACTATAATAAAGATGGTGCACATGGCTGATCTGGCTGAGTTGTTACAAGAATAGTCTCTAACCTAACACCACACACAATGTTATGTACAGTGCAGTGGGATATTTGACTGTCTACATAGTACTGTATGTTTGCCTAAGCTCGGCATCGTCTGTGTTCACTCGGCAGGCCTCCTCATACATTTTCAAGGGGCTTTATCCATATATGCAATGTCAGAGGCACCTTAGTGAGAAAATCCCAAACACATCACTAGTACTACAGCGCAGATGAGAGACCAGACCGCACAGATGACACGAGCACAGAGAGCAAAGAGGAAATAGTGGAAACTATGACATCACGGTGACATCACCAGACACAATCATCACCTGGAGTCATACTGAGGGAGCGGGGAGGACAAGCTGCAAAATAAAAACCAAAACAGTGCAGGAGGCAAAAATATTGTTTTAGTAATACAGCACAATCAATTTAGTTTTTCAGGGTCTGACGTATTTCGTCATGTAAGGCAAAGGAAAGGATGAAAAGGGTGGGACAGAAATCAAAGAGAACTGGAAAAATGGAGGGCATTGGAAGGGGTAGAAATGAATAAACGCTTATGGCATAACAGATAACAGAAAAAGGATTGTATAACAAAAAGGACAAGACAGATTCCTGCACATACACTTCATCATATGCACTTCACATGAAATTCTAAGCAAACACTGCAGGGTTCATTTGAAAGACCAAAGTTCACTTTTACAACAGCGATTGGCCTAGCTTGTATTCAAATGAAAGCAACTAGAAAGGAAGACGTCATCTTTCCACTCAACCCCGGTTCATGAGCCCTGACAAAACCCTAAATACGGTATCTTCCATCTGTACTGAGCCCAGGGCAGGACATTGGACTGTCAAGTACATTTCCAATAAAACTAAATCATGTAGTCTACAGTGTAAGTCCATTACTATTCATTCATCCCTGCGGCTCAGCAAATGAAAATTTCACAACAGACTGCAGAAAGGAGAACCTCATAACAGTTTTTCACTGCAGACAACTGCTAGCTGGGTCTTTCTTGGGCTGGTGAAATGGAGTATGTAGAGTAACATTCTCCTGTGTCTGAATTAGCTGTAGTCTGGCATGGCTGGAGCTAACCGTGGCTGGGTGTCAGACTGTCTGGCAGAGGCCTGGTTCTTACCCTGAGTGAATGGGGCTGGACACAGTGTTACTGTGATCTATTGTGTCTGGGGTCCAGCTGTAGCGCCTCAGACACTCTGCATCGTAGTCCCGGGTTACAGCCAGGTGCTGTGAAAGAGCACATGCAGGAGGAGGGTCAACGGGTGAGTTATGAAGGAGACTTAATGGTTTACGAGCTAACCTGACGGTGACACTCACTGATCTACAGACAGACAGATGAAGTGATACCTTTTGTGACCGTCTACATTTCTAACACACAACAAGAGAATAAAACACCTTAGCCCTACAGACAAGTGATCTAACAGGACTCATACAGTCTCACAGAAACATGTTATTGTCATCTAAAACATTCAACAACACTTCAATGAAACATGCAAAATATGATTATCCATTTAACCACAACAAGTCGCAAAAGTCCAAATGAAACAATCATTTGTTTGTACAAAAATGAATCATGGGAATTTACAGTGACCAGAAGTCGCATGGGAAAATAAACAACTATTTACCTCACTGAGATGAGGACCAATGAATGGAATGAGAATTTCAGAGCTAAAACAAACAAACATGATTGAAACCAGAGAGATGGTCATAGAGCATGAGCAGAGCGAGGTAACCCTCTATTAACGTCATCATGTACCTTATTGAGAGGGTCAATCAAGTAGGAAAGGTCTTTAAAGACACTCTGAAGCTTTAGAGGGCAGATGAGAAATCACAAATGGGACTTGAAGAGCCTTGAGATTTTTCTACCAGTCCCTACCCACTGGGCACACGTTGTCTATTCCACGTTGGTTCAACGTATTTCATTGAAATTACATGGAAACAACTTCAATTCAACCAATGTGTGCCCAGTGGGCAGTCATTGGCTAACAACTCATACATGGAGAAGAGGTTGCAGTAGCTTTTACCACAAGATTGTCTTTAGCAAAGAGTGGCCTGTTAAGGTTTCATAAAGACAATCTTATTTCTGGACAGTAGATCTGATAGTGCCACAAACATCACAAAACACCAAGAATGCAACATGTGATCACCATAATGAAACAGATAAACGACAGAGTGTTCTATGATGCCTCAAGCCGTGGAAAAAGCACAGGACACGTCGCTTTAATCCGTTTTTACGACCAAGTTTGAGGAAACAAATGTTTTACTATTTGAGAAAACAAGATTTTACACGCATTCCAATACAAGGCTCCTCTTTCACCCAACATCTTTGCTTACATTGCAAGAGAGGTAGTGGAAGTTGTGCATATTTTCGCTTCTATAGTCACGATTCTCTGGAATTTGTTTGTCGAACATGATGTCAGTGAAGTTGCAAATATTATTTACGGTACATCAGGTTAATGTTCCTGTTTTAGATCCTGCACAGCGATCACCAAAACAGGACAAATCAGGACACTGCAGTTTGGTTTTCCCAAGGCAGATAGAAACCTTCAGTGGCCACAGGGAAGCTTGAAACAGCTCTTACAGAAAATGTCCTACATGGACTCAGCACTACAAGTGCTCAACATAAACCAAAATAACAAAAAAGCCCAAAATAGGCACTGGAAATAAACTGTTACCACAATCCAGGTGGAGGCCAAATCCATCATTGACCCCATCTCAGAGTTCACATAAAAATGTTAATCGTCTCATGCAATACCCAGAAAGAGAGCGAGGAGAAGAGAGGCAAAAGAGAGAGACCACAGAAAAAGAGATACAAGAAAGGACTAAAGGAATGTTAGGAGGACGTACCGTGTCCTTGGTCGGGGCGAGGATCTCCTCTATCATCATGCTGTCTCGCGCGTAGGAGCTGCGGTTGAGGGTGTTGGACCTATCCGAACTGAAGGAGCGGAGGCTGGGGTGTTTAAATGTTACCACGCAACACAGCGGGTGACAATGAACAGCAGGCCCAAACCAAAAGAAAAGCAAAAGTAAAACAAATCCATTACTACATGCAACCTCCAGGGAACTGAATCGCACTGTACAACGTACCGTATATAGTGCAGAGCAAGATTAGAGTCCCACAGCTGGGGATAGACGCATAGGTAGGAGTTATTCAGAGATGGAAATGAGAGTGAGGTCAGTCAGTTTTAACAGAGAGAGAGAGAGAGAGAGAGAGAGAGATAAAGGAGTTGTAGGTGTGTCTGTTTATCACAAACACAGACATAAGAGGTCAAATAGAGTCTGACTAGATGTTTCAGAGAGGACACAGGATGAAGAATCACTTTTGATCTACTAACAAACAATAAGGTGGTAACTATACACTACATAAAGTATGGAACTAACTCAATTCAATAACTAAAACATCCAGATTCGTTATGGTTATTAAATAAAGATTTAGTTGTAACGGTCCCTAAAAATAATCTCAAACTACTTTGAAGAATCCTATTTCGTATTCAGTTAAAGTAATGTAGCTCATTCAATTAAATATTTGTTTTAGGACGGGCAAAGTTCTGTGTCTTTAAATTCTCAAATGACTTGGATCGGCAGGTAGGGCGGCAGGCAATTCACACATCCGTAATAAAACACACCTGCACGTGTGAAATATGACAAATATAAGCACCCACCAAATGTGTATTATTTATGTGTGTTAGTTTGGGTGCTACAGAGATGATGGTCCTCTGTCTTACTGCATTCTGCAGTGCTGTGCTGTGTTCCTAGTGTTGCAGACATGCTGACTGAATGCATTCTGCAGTGCTGTGCTGTGTTCCTAGTGTTGCAGACATGCTGACTGAATGCATTCTGCAGTGCTGTGCTGTGTTCCTAGTGTTGCAGACATGCTGACTGAATGCATTCTGCAGTGCTGTGCTGTGTTCCTAGTGTTGCAGACATACTGACTGAATGCATTCTGCAGTGCTGTGCTGTGTTCCTAGTGTTGCAGACATACTGACTGAATGCATTCTGCTGACTGAATGCATTCTGCAGTGCTGTGCTGTGTTCCTAGTGTTGCAGACATACTGACTGAATGCAGTTGGTTGCTCCCCTTTGGCTTTTTCTCAAATTCTTCTTACTTGATTGTTTTAAAAGGTCCAACGCAGCCGTTTTTTTTATCCAACTATCAAATCCTTTCTGGTTAACAATTAAGTACCTTAATGTGATTGTTTTTAATTAAAATGGTCAAACAGTAACAAAAATAGCTTGTTAGCGAAGAGCAATTTCTTAATCAAGAATTTTGCTAGGAATGTCTGGGAGTGGTCTGAGTGGGAGAAAAAAAAATTCTGAGAGTCGTCTGGGTGTAAAAAAACACATCTGAGTGAAAAACTAGCTGTTATTGACAGAGTGGTTTGGAACTCTTTCTTATTGGTCTATTAACTAATTTACCGACTGGTGATGTCACCAGGCAGGCCAAAACTCCATCCCACCAAAACAGGCAGAAATTTCAAGTGGTCTTTCAAACAGCTCTTACACTAAAAGAGCATTATCATAATTTCCACAATTTCAGAGAATTATTCCAACCTCATAGTGTGGAAATATATATAAAACACAGGAAAACACGTTTTTTGATTGCACTGGGCCTTTAAACAATGTAGCCATGTTCTTTTAGAATAAATGTGTGTTTAACCTAGTCACGAGTGTGGGACTGCACTGTGTATGTGTGTGTGTGGAGAAAGGGAGCGCAAAAACGCAGAGCTCAGCGTGTTTGAGTGAGCATGCTATTCAGCACAGAGAGAAGCCCTTTATTCAACACTGCAGCTGAAGTTTCTAAGCAACTCCACTCAGCCTGAATGGTCTGGCATCCCAAACCTGCTTTGCCTACTCTCTCTGTGTTGCTGCCTGTGTTTGCTCTTCACAATTATCCTCCCTCCCTCTTTATTACCCCTTCATCTCTTTCCTCCTCTCCCCCAATCTTTCTCTTGCCAATTCAATTCCATTTTGTTTTATTTGTGCAGAGTTGCATCACAGTTACATTTTCATGGGTGCACTTACCAGAAGTCTCCTCTCTTTTCCTTCGCTCCCTCCCTCCCTCCCCCCTTACTCTCTCCTTCCGGCTTCTTTCTGTACCATTTCATGCCTCTCAGTGGCTTTGATCAATCTGCCTCTATCCCTCACCCCTTCCCTCGTTGCTATTCTAAACACTGCCTATTTCTCTCAATGCATTCTGCTTTCTCTCACCATCTCTATTTCACTCTGTGTCTCTCCACATAGCCTACATTTTAAGATGAAGCAGTGTTATTTGATCAGGAAAGAAAGTTAACATTTGCTTATCTGTGTCAGTTTAAAGAGTTGGTTGTGCGGATGATTGCTCTGTCATTCATCATATAGATCCAAGGTAAAGTGTGTGTGTGTGTGTGTGTGTGTGTGTGTGTGTGTGTGTGTGTGTATACGCGTCGGTCAGTTAGGTCAATGCGGGATTTTTAGACAACAAGCCATTGAGGCCTTGAAGTTTCCATCTCTGCATACCAGAATGGGTCATTTTAAGGATTATAAGCAATACTGTTTGATTGATACTGATTGAAAATGGACTGAAACATATTGATCCCTGGAAGTTACATAAAGTGACACCTTCAAAGAAATTATAAAGGGGAGGGTGTCACCTTGAACCACACCATACAAAAAGATGGGTTAATCAACTCTAACCAAAGCACCTGTCATTATTAAGACATAACACAAAACAGTCACATTCATTTTCTCATGTACTCTACTCATAACTTGTATTAAATATTACTTGCTTTATTTGCAAATGATGAGGGGTTTATATTGACTGATGAGAAAATAAGGTGATGAAAAATATTAGTGAGCTCAAAAAAGGTTTCCCAAATAAAGTCACCAATAAACTCAGAGAAAGTATACCAGAAAGACTGACTATGGTTCATGGAGTCACAATGCACAGAGGATGAGTCAGGGGAGGGAAATATGTTTGGTGAAATGTGCTTTCTGCTCTTACCTGATCCTAGGGCTAGAGTGAGAAACAGAGAGTGCAAGAAATAAAAAAAGGAAAAGGAAAGTAGAAGAGAGTGGTGAAGAGCAAAGCATTTTGAAAAAGTCCAAGCAGAGAGGTGTTTTTATTTTCATGTGACATTGATGCTCTGCTTTTGCATGGGGTATGCTCCAAGCCTGGGCTTATAGTCTTTCTTTCTGTGTCTGTGTCGGAAAGTGTGTCTGCATTCGGAAAGTATTCAGACCCCTTGACTTTCTGCACATTTTGTTATCCCCCATCATCAATCAACACACAATACCCCATAATGACAAAGCAAAAACAGCTTTTAGAAATTTTTGCACATTTATATGTAAAAAAAAACCCTGAAATATCACATTTACACAAGTATTCAGACTGTTTACTCAGTACTTTGTTGAAGCACCTTTGGCAGCTATTACAGCATCGAGTCTTCTTGGGTATGACGCTACAAGCTTGGCACACCTGTATTTGGAGAGTTTCTCCCATTCTTCTCTGCAGATCCTCTCAAGTTCTGTCAGGGTGGATGGGGAGCGTCGCTGCACAGCTATTTTCAGGTCTCTCCAGAGATGTTCGATTGGGTTCAAGTCCAGGCTCTGGCTGGGCCACTCAAGGACATAAAGAGACTTGTCCCGAAGCCACTCCTACGTTGTCTTGGCTGTGTGCTTAGGGTTGTTGTCCTGTTGGAAGGTGAACCTTCACCCCAGTCTGAGGTCCTGAGATCTCTGGGGCAGGTTTTCATCAAGGATCTCTGTACTTTGCTCCATTCATCTGTCCCTCAATCCTGACTAGTCTCTCAATCCCTGCCGCTGAAAAACATCCCCACAGCATGATGCTGCCACTACCATGCTTCACCATAGGGATGGTGCCAGGTTTCCTCCAGAAGTGAAGCTTGGCATTCAGGCCAAAGGTTTCAATCTTGGTTTCATCAGACCAGAAAATCTTGTTTCTCATTGTCTGAGAGTCCTTTAGGTGCTTTTTTGCAAACTCCAAGCGGGCTTTCATGTGCCTTAACTGAGGAGTGGCTTCTGTCTGGCCACTCTACCATAAAGGCCTGATTGGTGGAGTGCTGCAGAGATTGTTGTCCTTCTGGAAGGTTCTCCCATCTCCACAGAGGATCTCTGGAGCTCTGTCAGAGTGACCATCGGGTTCATGGCCCTTTTCCCCCCGATTGCTCAGTTTGGCCAGGCAGCTAGCTCTAAGAAGAGTCTTGGTGGTTCCAAACTCCTTCCATTTAAGAATGATGGAGGCCACTGTGTTCTTGGGGACCTTCAATGCTCCAGACATTTGTTGGTACCCTTCCCCATATATGTGCCTCGACACAAACCTGTCTCGGAGCTCTACGGACAATTCCTTCGACATCATGGCTTGTTTTTTGCTCTGACATGCCCTGTTAACTGTGGGACGTTATATAGACAGGTGTGTGCCTTTCCAAATCATGTCCAATGACTCCAATCAACTTTTAGAAACATCTCAAGGATGATCAATGGAAACAGGATGCACCTGAGCTCAATTTTGAGTCTCATAGCAAAGGGGTTAAATACTTATGTAAAAACATTTTTTTATTTAATCCATTTCAGAATAAGGCTGTGACGTAACAAAATGTAGAAAAAGGGAAGGGGTCTGAATACTTTACGAATGTATGTGTGTGTGTGTGTGTATAGACTAGTGTGTGGCCCAGTCCAAGAGCAAACCATGCAAGGCCAATGTCATAAACAGAAAGGTAAGGGGAAAAGAAAGCAGCTGCTCGGCACCATACATTAACCAATCAATACAAAAGCAGAACATTTCCAGCACGGCAAAGAATCATGTCAGCAATATCTTTTCACCACACATATTCAACCAGTTTACTTTGAGATTCAAATAACAACATAATGTTCACAGGTGTATCATAGCACAGTATACAGGATAGTACATGGTGACATAGTTTATAGACGCAAAACGTTATCGGAGAAAGTCCTTGATTTAGACATCATCACTAACTTTTACTGACTAAGCAGCCGTCACTACATTTGTCACATGGCTTTGGGAACTCGTGACATGAACTTCCAAAAGCTTCTCTAGAGATGATAAAAGTAATACAGCCTTATTCAAACCCCCGGACTTGATCCATCAAACCAGGAACAGCTGAAATGAGTTCACGCTTCATATTGAAATGACGTGTTAAACATCTCACACCATCCATTATAGCCTAAAAGCTGATCTAACTCCTCTTTCTTGATTTGTAAAACAGTGGTTCTGTTTTTAGGCAGTTTTTCCCCCCATAGTGTGCTGCTGCCTGACACCGTCGTTGTTTTTAGTCAGTCGACCATCCCCATGCATTTGCCAGCTGTCAGGGCCTCCACAATAGATGGCCAATGATGTGCTGTGGGTTACACAATACTCATCTAATGTGATTATGTATTTTCACCCAAGCTTGCTAGTTTTCTACTGGGTACTCAACTCTTAGCCTACAGCTGGCCATCCTCTCTCTGAATACTGTAGTGGGCAAAAACGTACACATATCTGACCAAAGGCAATACGTATACTGTAGGTATCAGTGACATTGATCAATAGTCTTTCTATGGCCCGTAAAATACTCAAACTGCTGAGTCATGATGTCATGCTGAACCAAGTGCTAATAACGTCTCTATTACATCTTCATAACATATGTTTCTATGAAGGACACTTAGCTCACCACAACTTCTTACAATTCCACTGCTCCCCATACAGTATCATCAACATATCAGCACATCTTAAACCTGTGTGTATAGGATAAACAAACGCATTGGCAATTCCAAACATGACATCGCGGTCAAGAGCATATAATGTCATAATAGTGTCACATACCTCGCTGAGCGGACTCCAATGCTGAACCCCATGTAGCCCTCCTGCGGGAGAGAGTCGTCCCCCAGCTCCTTGAGGTCCTGGGGCCTTAGATATTTGTCAGTGTCGCCGGTCATTGCATCCTCACCTGGTGGAAAAGTCCCCAATCATTACTTCAAAGGCAATCCGAGCAAGAAGAGTGTTGCAGTACTCCTAGAAAAATCTTACCACCACTTCATTATAACGCCTTGGATAACTCATCAGTGTCGCTCTGATAACTAGTGGGCCAGAGTACTAGGCCCGATGCTCAGTTGGTAGTCTACTCATTGGGCTATAGTGAAGCTAAATAGCAGCATCAACACTCATAGGTCTAGGCTACTTGAAATGAATGACATGGTAATAAATCCGTTACAATCTATTCATAGACTAACGAAGTCCAGTCCACTAGCTTGGAGACAAAAGCTACTTGCAGCATAGCTCTTCTGTCGGGTAAAACCAAACGCAGTTTGTATTGACACTCAAGCCAAAAAACGCTGGGTGTAATTAAACGCTAGCAGAACTCAAGCAGCAAGAGCACCTAGATTATCAAGACGAAAAAAAACAGCAATCCTTGCCGCGACAATGTATCCCCTTTCCCCCTTCTGACCGACCCCGGCCTGCAACACATCAATCTTCCACCGCAGCCCCCCCCGGCAGCCCCAGTACCTCGGATAATGCCGCACTTTTGCTCGGATGGGCTACAATGTCGTTACAGCTCTTTGCTACATTGCAACACTGGTTCCTTCAAACACGCTCGCTTTCACACACTGACTGTAGAACGTCAAAGGTGAGTAATGTTTTTCAAAGCCAATGCAGTACTGAAGGCTATACTGTACGTCATAGCAAGCAAGCGATTCTCTTCTCTCTCTCCCAGCTCACTCTCCCACCGCTCTCTCCCGCCTCAGCTACGCTGTAGCCTACAATAACTCGATTGCGTACGAAATGGCTTTATGCACCAGTTCCCTGTATCACCTCCATTCGACAGCACTTCTCCATGAAATATGGCCTTTATGACTTACATAGAAAAACAGCCATGTCCGTTACCACTCTTAATATAGTCCCGTGTTTGTCTTTATTTTCCAATTATCTGCAGAACAGTTAACTCCCACCAATAAATCCAGAGAGAGACGAGAGGCGTAAAAAAAAAATCCGATCCATTCATGTGGTTGCGGCTGAAAGAACTCGAAACCGAACTGTCCCGTTTGTCTGTCCTTCCAGCCAGGGACTGTCTGAAAGCCTACTGTAACTGCAGCAGTTGTTGCTAGTGCAGGGACGGACTGCACCGCTGCCGTTCCGCTCTTGCTGCAAACAAAGTTTCAACTAGGGTGAGTTTTCCGGGTAGATCACATCGATGAGCGAAAAAGTAAAAGTAGAAGCCATTTAAATTCGAGATAAGAGGTTTCTTGGCTTGTCTGCTCAGCTAAAGCTCATATCATTGGATTTGGAGAGAAAGTCCACCAGTCCGGATAGCATCTCCGTTAATTCAGGCTGAATTGCACCGAAAACACAGTGGCAGAGGGATAGAGAGGTCGCGTTTGAATAATGTTTGTGGTTTGTCTGTTGCGCAGTAATCTGAGTGTAATCCAGAATGTAAACAAATACTTATTTTAGGACACAGGATAAACAGTTTGGGGAGACTGAACGGACAACCCACTAGGTTTTTTTCTGGGGAGGGGGTGGACAGTGGAAATCTGGCTGCAATCCAAATGGGTGGACCAAAACTGCCCCCCAAAATGGATAATTGGTTCATCTTTTTGTCTCTCAAAGAAAGTAGCCTACATATACCTCCCTAAACCACTACTCCTCTAAATCAACATATTTATATAGTTTGGTTGTTAGGGAGGATTAGGCTAAAATCATGACTAGTGATCTCTTTTAGACAGGGTGATCTAAGGAATGCGTAGACTCTGACTACAGCAGGACAGGAGTGACCTGTCATGGCCAATTGGATTGCCCTCCATAAAGTGACTGAGAGATGGCATGCACTGTGGACAGATTACTGGTGTACTGCATGGTCAGATGTAACACCATTATTCAGTAACACTGTCAATGACACATTCCCAGAGGATAGGTTTTCAGCATAGAGTTTACATTACATATTTTATCATTTAGCAGATGCTCTTATCCAGAGCCATTTACAGTAGTGAGTGCATACATTTTTGTGCTCTTATGTACTGGTCCCCTGTGGGAATCAAACCCAAAACCCTGGCATTGCAAGTGCGTTACCAACTGAGCCACACGGGACCATATCTACCTTTGTCAATCTTACACCTAAGGCCATAGAGCAATGTAGTAAACTGTGAGGATAACCTCAACAGCTGACATGAGGTAAACTATTTGTTACCAATTTGATTATAGCATTACAGTATTGTATGAGAGGCCATTACAATGTGGAAAGCATTGAACATGGAGAGCAGTAAACATTGCATTGTGGGTTTATCAGCCCCGATGTAGACACAGTAAGCACCACGTCTGGTCAGTCAGCAGGTGAGTGTGTGGAACTTGTTGAGTCCAGCAGTATCATCTGACACAGAAACTCCACACCACTCTCTACAGTTACCTAAGCAACGCTCCATGGACAAATGTATCCATTTTACACTAGTGTCAGTTAATTGCTTCCAAAACACTGGGTGACAACTGAAATGCACTGCAAAAAAGTGAAATCTAAGCAAGACTAAATATCTTAAATTGTCTTATTGTCCCGCCTCGTTAAAAAGGTTAAATAAAAAATAGAAAAAACGTATTAAGGTAAGGTAAAATATCTTGAAAAATATCTTGAAATAAGATACATTTCTTGTATTAAGCCTTTTTTAAGATAAAAAAATTCAATATTAACAGTCAATGACATTGGATAATTTAGCTTGGTAAGAAAAAAACAACTTATCACTCAATATAAGCTATTTAGGCTTGCTTAGATTTAACTTTTTTCCAGTGCATTTCAGTTGTCACCCAGTGTTTTTGAAGCAATGAATAACAACGTTTTTCCTAACAACTACTGATACATTGGTATTCAAACACTCAGCATAAGAGTGCAACTTGAGATCGGTAACCTGTAGCAACACTTGTCCCACACACTTTACTAGTTACAAGTAGTGTAACTGTGTAGTTACAAGTAATGTATAGTAATTTATTACTGTATTTTTACCCAAGATATTGAAATACCACGTAACCATGGCAACAAAGTTAAAAGCACCATAATGAATGTGGAGAAACTCAGCGTTACTACAGTAGGAAGCCCATCTTCTGAAAACACCAGAAACCCTACCTCTTCAAAGAGTCTGTATTTTTCAAGAGTCAATAACCCCACAGAATCACCCCCCCCAAAAAGGCTTGTGAACTGACACTCGCTTTTTCCCCTTTTCTAGCTCTGACATCGCTGATAGCTACTTTATTGAAGGAAAATGTACTTACTATGACTGCGATATGTGGTTGTCCCGCCTAGCTATCTTAAGATGCACTAACTGTAAGACACTCTGGATAAGAGCATCTGCTAAATGACTAATATGTAAAAATAAAAACAAAATGTAAAAGGAAGGCCTGTCCCTCAAAGCACAAATTGCTCTGGGGCTCGAATACTTAGCTACATGCAGTGTAACCAGAATGGCTGTGGATAAGTCACACCAAACAAACAGTATCTTATCGCAAGCAAAATAAAAGTCCAAAAGCTCAAACACAAATGTAATTTGTGTCCGAGGCTTACTTTCTCTGCTGATTTACATCTGGTGACGTCAACTACTTATACGTGGATCAAACAAGATACTCAGAGAAAGCTGCATTTCAGTGTAGGAAGCAGAGAGAAAGAGGTGGGTTCTGGCTAGCGTGTTCCAGATTGCCAGGCAAACTCCTAGCAACAGCGGACAGTCAGTGAAGCAGCGTATCAGCAATGATGGCGAGATGGTTAGCTTTCCAACAGGTGAGGTGAAGGAATGGGGTTACGTGAAAAGAGTGAAACAAAAACAAAACTACTGCGTAGAAAAATGGGGCAAATACCTTCGTCAACATCTGAAATACAGTCGTCATTGAGAATTTCCGGCGCATTAGCCTTAGCTGTGTGATTTGAATACATACAGTTAATGGAATATTAATAAGGCATCAAATGGCACACTTTCACTAATATGAGATGCAGCCACGCATACTATATGAATCACATGCCTTGAATACACAAAACACAGGTTAACCCCAACCGGTCAACTCACAGCTTATGGGGTAATGCACGGCTTAGGTTATAAGCGAAGTTTTGATACAGTCATATCAACCACTTATACTCATACCTTCATCGTCAGACATGTCCAGAAACTCGTTCATGGTCTCGGGGATGTTCATTTTGTGTTTTTCTGTCGCAGTCTGTTGATAAAAGAATAATGCAGATGAATGCTACTGTGCCCAGTGGCCCCTGATTGGCCCCTGATTGGCCCCGGGTGTCACTATTATTAAATCCCTCCTGACACGTCGACAGATCTATTTGAGGAGCAACAGGATATTCAACCTGGGCTTTTCACACAGTTAAGCATGTGAGAGAGCATTCCTGGAATCACATGCAGTTACTCTTGTATACCGTTTCAGGGCCAAGTACTAATTTGAGATACGCATACAGTAACTCATCCAGTGATGTCAAGGTTTGAGTTGTACACAATGTGCACACCTCATGTTCGGATTCGGCCCCATGTCATTAGAGCAATAAACAAATGTTTATTCATTTACTATGTACTTTCAGATCCTCACAGACAGATACACACACGAGGTTAGTGAACTGCAAGCACATGGTCAGATAACACATCCTGTACATGGAGACAGACCACTAGTCTGGATTGGCATGTTTTTTCATCCACTAGGAATGCAAATCGACCGTTTGCTTTGCGTCACCATAACACACACGCAGAGATCTGCATGCTATGTACTGCAAACTGCCTAAATAGTGGTACCCGGCCTACTGTTTGGGTGTGTGAACCTGTGATCAACACCTACTACCTGTACAGCAATGGAACACAAATCAATTCTTCCACCGCTGCGGTGTCAGTTGAGATAAAGGCCTGTGTTCATGCTAGGTGAGTGGACTCTCCATTTCATGAGTTACAGTCAAATTGAGCGCCAGAAGCAATATTCACTGGCCAAAGACAAGCTGTAACATTGGGGCTAGGCCCCACTGGTCCACATGAAAATACATAGACGAGCAGGCAAACAGACAGACAAACAAACCTACAGAAACCTAAATATACAGACAATGACAGACAGACAGAGAGACATACATGGCATGGCGTCTTACCACAGAGGTCAGATTCTCATCAGTCACTGGCCTGAGAGTGTCGACCACTGAGATGTAACCAAGACGACAGGCAATGGACAAGGCTGTGCTCCCGTTCTGCGAAGAGGGCGGAAAGAAATGATCTAGGTTGTAATATGTGTTTGTTTTTACTTTGTTAGTGTGGCAACATTCGTGCTGTGTGGGTGTGTATTTAGTGCTGTGTGTGGGTGTGTATTTCTGTGCTTTGTGAATGTACAATGATACTGTATATGTATGTGTGTGTGTTTCTGTGTAGAAGTCTGTTTTTAGTGTATGTGTGTGTGTGTGTGTGTGCCTGTGTGTGTGTGTCCATTACTATGTATGTACTGTATACTATTGTATGTTTCCTGCTGCTCTGTGTAGCCCTGCTGATCCAGGCCTCTGGATGAGAGCTGCTGAGACAGCAGGTTTTCCCATCATGCCTCACTCACCATGGTCAGCTGATTGGCAGAGGCTCCGTGCTGCAGCAGCAGGTTGATGATGTGGGTGTGGCCCTGCTGCGCCGCCTGGTGGAGGGTCGTGTAGCCGTTCTGCAGACAGCGACAGAGAAAACGAGAGGGAGGGATGATAGTGAGAGGAAGAACGAGATAGAGAGAAATTGAGGGGAGTGGGGAAAGGGGGGTGCAAAGTGAAAACATGAGGGAGAAAATATAAACAGGAGGATAGCAAGAGAGTGACGGAGGGAGAGAGGGAGTGAGGGTCAGAGGGAAGGAGGGAGTTGTACCAAAACAAAGAGAGTGTTAGGTAGAGCCAGCAAAAAATACACAAACTGACAAAGGTAAATAAGCTCAGCTTACATGAACACCACATGGGACAGATTTTCAGTTGTTTACCTTTGTTTTGTCATCAACTCTGGCCTGGTTCTGTATGAGGAAGTCTGCCATCTTGACGTTGCCATAGTGACAAGCCACATGCAGCGGAGTGTATCCCATCTGTTTTACCCAAGGGCAAGGGACCGAGAGAGAAAGAGAAGAAAGGAAGATGTGAGCTTGTTACTTCTCGTCCTGTGACATCACAGCCCTTGTGTGACCAGGAAGTAACTAACATTACATTTACACAAGTGTGACACAAAAATCCTATTATACAACAAGAACTTCATAACCCTTCTCTAATAGAGACCTGATAGAAAATATGAATGAATGAACAGCCTTGGCTGTAAACCAGTGTGCTGCCAGCACAACACAGTGTGTAACCTTGTGCTACTGCAGATCTCTCTCTGTCTGTGTCCCTGTCTAGTGAACGTGAGCAGCCGATGGACAGTCTGCTGCATCAAGCAGGGGAGGTTACTGGTCGTGACGCACATACAGACACAAACACCTGCCACTCAGGTGTCTTCTAATCCTTTATTCATCCCACACCTGAGAACACAGTGCTGCAGCCAAGTGTGTGTGGGGGCAGGTGTTTATCTTTCCTTCAACATTTTATCGACCAGTGTATAGAATGGTGGAAACAATAGATACACACACGCAACATCAATACATTATGTCTGTAACTTCATTGTGTTGTGGGTCTTTATCACTATTCTAAACACATGAATTAACCATCTACAACCCCTGGTCTATCATTGACAAGGAGAGTTGAAATCAAGGGCATTTCTCTGTCCCACAGTCTTTCACTGTGATAGTCTGTACAGTCTGTTCCCTATGGTTGCCGTGGAAACAGTGTGACCTTCACCTTTGTCGAGGGGTCGACGTCCGCCCCCTGGTTGAGCAGGACTTCCGCCACATTGACTTTGTCCTCCTGCGCCGCTAAGTGGAGAGGTGTGAGACCGCTCTGAAAGAGATACGCGCAATCGCACACACACACACATTTAGAATTCATTTTCCATGGCGCGGGGTATCATAGCTTTGTCAAAGCAATGGCTCTTATTCATATTTGTTTTTAAAGAGTCACAGGGATAGTTAGCGAGCTAGGAGGTTGTTTTTAAAGAGTCACAGGGATAGTTAGCGAGCTAGGAGGTTGTTTTTAAAGAGTCGCAGGGATAGTTAGTGAGCTAGGAGGTTGTTTTTAAAGAGTCACAGGGATAGTTAGCGAGCTAGGAGGTTGTTTTTAAAGAGTCACAGGGATAGTTAGTGAGCTAGGAGGTTGTTTTTAAAGAGTCGCAGGGATAGTTAGTGAGCTAGGAGGTTGTTTTTAAAGAGTCGCAGGGATAGTTAGCTAGCTAGGAGGTTGTTTTTAAAGAGTCGCAGGGATAGTTAGCTAGCTAGGAGGTTGTTTTTAAAGAGTCACAGGGATAGTTAGCGAGCTAGGAGGTTGTTTTTAAAGAGTCACAGGGATAGTTAGCGAGCTAGGAGGTTGTTTTTAAAGAGTCGCAGGGATAGTTAGCTAGCTAGGAGGTTGTTTTTAAAGAGTCACAGGGATAGTTAGCGAGCTAGGAAGTTGTTTTTAAAGAGTCACAGGGATAGTTAGCTAGCTAGGAGGTTGTTTTTAAAGAGTCACAGGGATAGTTAGCGAGCTAGGAGGTTGTTTTTAAAGAGTCGCAGGGATAGTTAGCGAGCTAGGAGGTTGTTTTTAAAGAGTCACAGGGATAGTTAGCGAGCTAGGAGGTTGTTTTTAAAGAGTCACAGGGATAGTTAGCGAGCTAGGAAGTTGTTTTTAAAGAGTCGCAGGGATAGTTAGCGAGCTAGGAGGTTGTTTTTAAAGAGTCACAGGGATAGTTAGCTAGCTAGGAGGTTGTTTTTAAAGAGTCACAGGGATAGTTAGCGAGCTAGGAAGTTGTTTTTAAAAGACTTGGTAAATCCAGTGGCTCCTTTTGAACTCAGTGAAAAGTGTCAGTGAAAATGAGAGACTCAGCTGTGGTCTGATCCGCCATGCTAAAGACGGCGCTATACAGAGAAGTGTCATCTGCCTTCAACTAGTGCTCATTAGGATGACACAGGCCCTCTAGGCTCATATCAGTGGACTTAAATCAGCCTCGGAAAAGCCTGGCCACTGGTGTGTGTGTATGTGCCTTTGGTAACACATGGGTCTGTGGTTGTGCATGTGTGTATGTGAACAGTATTATTCTGTATGAGTGTGTTAGTTTCAGTGTTGATGATGTCCGGTCTTAAGGCCTATGAGTTATACAATTATAATTTTCACATAAGTTAACCTTCCTGTGAGGCCAGGTGAGAGTGTGTGTTTGTGGTGTGTGTGTGTATTTATGTGAATGTAGTATAGTGAACCGTTTGTGCTGTGTATACACAGTGTGTGTGTGTGTTACCTTGTTGCCCATGTTGACGCTGGCGTTCTTGGTGAGCAGCAGAGAAACCAGGTCCACACTGCCCTCCTGTGCAGCCAGGTGAACAGGGCTGATGCCCTGGCGGGTCACAGCGTTGGTGTCCGCCCCGTACTCCAGTAGCGTGGTCCCGATGTCCATCTGGTTCTTCTTGGCAGCTATGTGGAGGGGTGTGTAGCCATTCTGAGAGGAAGAGACACAGAGAAAATGTATTCAGCACTCTATGTATCCTCTTTTCTACTCTACTCTGCTCTATTCTGCTCTGCTTTACTCTATACTACTCTAATCTACGACTCCATTCTAGTCTATTCTACTCTATTATTTTTACAGATATGCATGTGTATGGGATCTCATTAGGGTTCTAGATAAAGAGGTGATAACACACAGTACACTGTAAACATCCCATAGTCTTAGCTAGATGCATGGTTTAGCTTAAGGCCTTGGTTAACAGAAACAACATGTTCCCTCTTCTCCCTTCACTGGACACACACTACTAAACAACAAAAGCCCCAGGCAGGCAGAAAGAGAATCTTTGGCTGGGTGTTAAAGCCGGATCCATCCCAACATTCCCAAAGGGTTTCCCTGGAGAGGACCTTTAGTGGAGCTGTATGACACTACAGTGGGGCTTTAACTCCTTGAATAGTCCTGGGATGCAGGGCAGTGGGGGTGTAATAGTCCTGGGATGCAGGGCAGTGGGGGTGTAATAGTCCTGGGATGCAGGGCAGTGGGGGTGTAATAGTCCTGGGATGCAGGGCAGTGGGGTTTGGGGGGGTGTAATAGTCCTGTGGGATTAAAACATTATTTTTAACAGCTTTAATGCATAACTGCTCCTAAGAAATCTCTACAAAGCTGAGACCATGGGTAGAGGCAGTAGGCAGATGTGAAAAAGCGAGACAAGCTCTTGACACCTACTTCAACTGTCATATAAGAAATAAGGTAACTCAGAGCAAGGAGTCCAGAACATGGAAAATGTGCCTTTAGCCATTGCTCTGTAATATTAGTTCATACCTTGATAACAAGCATATCATACCACAGTTGACACAGTACGATTTCATGCATTACACCAGATTTGTATATTCTACGACTGTTTTGGGTCATTGACAAAGCTTTTCCAGACAGTATAATTTTCCAGTTTTCCATCTTGCCGTCCGTCTGTCTCTGTCCGTCTGTCTGTCTCTGTCCGTCTGTCTCTGTCCGTCTGTCTGTCTCTGTCCGTCTGTCTGTCTGTCTGTCTCTGTCCGTCTGTCTGTCTCTGTCCGTCTGTCTGTCTCTGTCCGTCTGTCTGTCTGTCCGTGTCCGTCCGTCTCTGTCCGTCTCTGTCCGTGTCCGTCCGTCTCTGTCCGTCTCTGTCCGTCCGTCCGTCTCTGTCCGTGTCCGTCCGTCCGTCCGTCTCTGTCCGTCTCTGTCCGTCCGTCCGTCTCTGTCCGTCCGTCCGTCTCTGTCCGTCCGTCCGTCTCTGTCCGTCCGTCCGTCTCTGTCCGTCCGTCCGTCTCTGTCCGTCCGTCCGTCTCTGTCCGTCCGTCCGTCTCTGTCGTCTGTCCGTCTCTGTCGTCTGTCCGTCTCTGTCGTCTGTCCGTCTCTGTCCGTCTGTCCGTCTGTCTGAAGACCAAGGGACAGGCAGCTGTGAAAGACATCGACTGTTTCCTGTCATGTGACTTATAACTCTGCATCTCCACATCTCACCAAGCCTAGGCTTCAAAGAGAAGATTTAGTTTATTTCCACAACACTGGCACACTGAAAGTAGACGAGAGACACCGACTGTAGCCTGCAAACATAGCTTTATAGAAGGAGAGAGGGGGTGGGGGGAGAGAGATTGATTTTACAATGTTTCAATGTTTCCTCATTCAAGACAGTTTTATTGGATGTGATTGGACAACCTGAGCATTACTTCAACACTACAACAGGGCCTGTAAGAGTGCAAGCCAACAACAAGGTGACCCTAGTCACTGGGCATGGTCCACTCTGGCACATTTAGAGCTTTGTCTGAATGTTATGCGGTTCAACAACAGCAGTAACGAAGTTACCATGCTTTTCTATTGGACCACACAGAAGCCTGTGACAGTCATGACAAAAAAGCTGTATGAAGCAGTCGACTTAGCACTGAATCCTATCACACACGAGCACTGAATCCTATCATACACGAGCACTGAATCCTATCACACACGAGCACTGAATCCTATCACACACGAGCACTGAATCCTATCACACACGAGCACTGAATCCTATCACACACGAGCACTGAATCCTATCACACACGAGCATTGAATCCTATCACACACGAGCACTGAATCCTATCACACACGAGCACTGAATCCTATCACACACGAGCACTGAATCCTATCACACACGAGCACTGAATCCTATCACACACGAGCACTGAATCCTATCACACACGAGCACTGAATCCTATCACACACGAGCACTGAATCCTATCACACACGAGCACTGAATCCTATCACACACGAGCACTGAATCCTATCACACACGAGCACTGAATCCTATCACACACTAGCACATACTAGGCTAGCCTACAGTACATCATCCATGGTTCCTCTTTGAAAGACAGCAATGGAAATTAAATCACTTCTAACCTCCCCTGTTCTGCTCTCATCCTTGTTGGTTAAAACATTCAGTATGTAACAGGATGTACACACTTCAGTAAAAAGTAATAGCCAATCCAAACAGGCCAAGGACAAGAGACAAAGAAAAAGCATATAAGAGACACACATGAGTTAATGGTTAATCAGTGTGTTATCAGCTGGTACCTTAATGTTTATCAGCTGGCACTATGGGCCAAAAGGTCAGAAATCGACCTTATGCCTGCTTTAATCAGATAAATGAACCCAAACCAGTATGATACTAGTCACATTATGCCTGATCTGGTGTGTGTGTGTGTGTGTGTGTGTGTGTGTGTGTGTGTGTCACACGGAATATGACACTGTGTGTGTGTCCGAGTGAAGTACCTTGGCGGCGGCGTGGGGAGATGCTCCCTGATCCAGAAGCAGTAGAGCCACCCTCTGATTATCGTAGTGAGCAGCTACATGCAGTGGAGTTAGCCCACTCTAAAACACACACAAACAACACCACGTTAGAAGGAGCCCAAACACCAAAGCACAAGGGAGGAAGCCAGAACATAAACAGAACAGGAGGAAAAGCCATGGAGCCGATGGGACCCAATCAGACGGGGACTAGTTTTAGCATGACACCAATGAGCACACAACGCTGAATTAAGCCCATCTACAGCGCATCCACACAACTAGCAAAATGCAGAACACTTTAACAGAAATATTTTCTACAGAAAAATGTATTTCTAGTGACATAGTCACCCTGGAAACCGGATGATGTTATTGTGTGTGCCTGACAGCCTGCATATTATTTTGCTTCAGTTTGGATACCCCATTAGTTGGGGACTTGTTTTAGCGTGACACCACCAACAACTGTTAAATCACAAACATGTATTTTTAGGAGTCTCCTCTATCTTCATTACCATACCTGCTTGCTATTATGTTAAGCACTTTCAGATGGCTGGACACAGACACTGATCTGACACATAATTAGTACCAGTAGGCTCCTCATAAGTATGGTGTGTGTGTTTGTGTGTGTATGTGTCTGTCCGTACGCATCTGTGTGTCTTAGAAGAGGGTGAACGAGTACATGCCATAATGTTTTAGTGGAGGAAAAGCATCTGTAAGCTGTGCCATCTTGAGAGAAGTCATGATTTCCCTCAGTCCAGCTGCAGCTCCTACAGTCTATCTTCAGTAGTGTTCTGTTCCTTTTCAGAGGGACGGGGATGAGACTAGGAAAGGAGGCCAAAGGCCCACAGGATGACGTATGACATCCATTCGAACAGAGGGGGGAGGGGAGGGTGAAGAGGAGGGGAGAGTAGAGTGGAGGGGAGGAGGAGAGTGGAGGGGAGGGAAGAGTGGAGGGGAGAGTGGAGAGGAGGGGAGAGTAGAGGGGAGGGGGAGAGTAGAGGGGAGGGAAGAGGGGAGGGGAGAGTAGAGGGGAGGGGGAGAGTAGAGGGGAGGGGAGGGAAGAGTGGAGGGGAGGGAAGAGGGGAGGGGAGAGTGGAGGGGAGAGTGGAGGAGAGGGGAGGGTGGAGAGGAGGGGAGAGTAGAGGGGAGGGAAGAGGGGAGGGGAGAGTGGAGGGGAGGGAAGAGGGGAGGGGAGGGGAGAGTGGAGGAGAGGGGAGGGTGGAGAGGAGGGGAGAGTAGAGGGGAGGGGGAGAGTAGAGGGGAGGGGGAGAGTAGAGGGGAGGGAAGAGTGGAGGGGAGGGAAGAGGGGAGGGGAGAGTAGAGGGGAGGGGGAGAGTAGAGGGGAGGGGAGAGTAGAGGGGAGGGAAGAGGGGAGGGGAGGGGAGAGGAGAGGAGAGTGGAGGGGAGGGAAGAGGAGAGTGGAGGGGAGGGGGAGAGTGGAGAGGAGGGGATAGTAGAGGGGAGGGGAAGGGGAGAGTAGAGGGGAGGGACGAGGGGAGGAGAGGGGAGGGTGGAGCTCTACTATTTCACTCACTCTATTAGAATGAATGATATTGTCTCAAACATCACAACCAATCTCATAGAACTAGAAGCAACTCTAATTCTATGGCCAAGCGAATATTATTGGATTTCAAGAGTTGCTCTCTTCACACATCCCACCTTTCCAGCTGCATCCGGAGCTGCTCTCTTCTGAAGAAGCAGGCTGGCCACTTCCATCTTGCCATACTTGGCTGCCACGTGAAGAGGACTGAACCCTTTCTGTAGAAGACATCAGGAGACACATCATCAACTTGAGACAGCCAGGGAGAACAGAGCTGCTCTGGCAACCTAACTGACAGGGAAAAGTCTAAATGGGATTCTTGGGACATCCAACTCTGACGTCATCCCATTGAAGTTTAAATTTAAAACGGTTAAGATTCAGGTTAGGTAAGGGTTATGGTTAAGTTTAGGGTTTAGGTTAGGGACATCCCAAGGATCCCGGGTAGCTCTAACCTAACTGACAGCACTATATGTTATAAAGGAGAGCTGAGAGCATTCAAGATGTGCAAGGTTGTACAACGTTGCAAACCTTTCAATAACAGGAAAGGACGGGACGGGACACTGTTAAATAACCTTAGAGTAGGGTCTCGTTCACTTTAGCTTCATGGCCATGTGAAAGAAAGTATGGTGGGTGGACAAGGTCTTTGTCTTGCTCAGTGGGATGTTTCACCCTGAGAGAATATGTCACTGGGTCTGTTTCTCATATCCTATTCCTCATCTATAAAAGGATAGCGCATAATGTGATCATGTTAATCATGGCGTCCCTCTTTGTTAAGTCCCTCTGTGTACGGAAAAGTATTTTAAGACATTAGGTCATATTTTCCAGAGTGATGTGGAACTCCCACAGATAACTCCCATTTCACACACAGCAACGTTTGGCCTAATTGTCCTTATGTCGTAATTCACGCTCCATACTGCCATGTGATTTTGATGTCCCGTTACGGCCAACTTTTCTTCAGATGCCATTGTTTATTTTCTAACATCTCCAAAGGTATTCTACTTCTTGGTCCAAAGAGGATCCTCCGATCCTCCATGGTGTTATTGTTAAAACAAGTTGTTACACTGACAAAGCCAAATGGAACAAAATGACTGCCCTCTGCAGTCACTGTACTGTGCAGTACCAACACAGCCAATCAACTGGACAGCTGTGACCTGACGTCATCTCTCTGGACAGCTGTCTAAGGTACTGTGTCCTCAAATACAGTGTGTGTTTGACAGACAGACAGACAGACAGACAGACAGACAGACAGACAGACAGACAGACAGACAGACAGACAGGCAGACAGGCAGGCAGGCAGACAGAGTGGGCGAGAGAAAGAGAGATAGAGAGAGCGAGAGAGAGATGGAGGCACAGTGGGGTTTACCCTTCATTAATCTATTCCTCTGACAGGGTGTCACCTTCAAGGACATCCTTCTGCAATATACACTGCCACATTATACATGAGCACACACCAATTCCCCAAAGTCTACGAAACACTCTTCTTTGACCTTCAAGAAGTTCATACAGATGTAGGATCTTAATTTGATCACTCTTTTGTTGGTGAGAATTTTCCTGCACCGCATGAGCTTTGTGATTTACATAAATTCCCTGAAAACCCATACTAACACATGGTTATATTAACAGTATTGCACTTTTCATGTAGACTGCTTTTGGCCAGCTAATAGCCTAACCACCGATCAAGCAACATTATGGACTAAATGTTCAAACCCTGTTGCTGCAGGATTATTTGTCTGTAACAATATAGGTCAAAATAAGATCCTACATCTGTAGCTCAATTACGTGTGTGGAAGCGTAAGGAAATTAGCTTCCATGTCATTTTCATCCTGATAAGGTTTAGGAAATGAACAAGAAACACCAGTGGTAAGGAAAAGCGGCTTCAAATTACTATTATTCTCCAATCAATAGTAGTAATGTGCAATCCACACTGTCCTTAGCCTGACTCTGCTGATCCTCTGCTGACTAAACCACAACCACCATGGCTGAACTGATACTAATACATTTCATTCTTTATTTGAGAGTGCTGGCTTTTCCTTTTCTGGTTGGACCCTAACTCAATCACACTGACCTTAGTGGAGGCTGACAGCGATGCACCCTGGTCCAGCAGCATGGCGGCTACGTCCTCGTGACCTTCGCGGGCAGCCAGGTGGAGGGGTGTGTAGCCTGACGTGGTGGCAGCGTTAGCAGAAGCCCCCCTCTGCAGCAGCTGCTGGACGATGTCGGCCTTCCCCAGCCGGCTGGAGATGTGCAGCGCCGTCTGGTCGTCCTGGAGGGAGACAAACACTATTATACTCTGTCTATTCACTTCACAATGTAAAAAAAAAGTGACACCACATCGTTTCAGAGCCCAGTTAGGCAACGAAGGACTCCCTGACCCCTAACCTCTGCTCACCTTGGCCTTAGTCTCCACCTTAGCTCCATTCTGCAGCAGGTATCGCACCACGTCCGCCTGACCCGCCCGGGCTGCCATGTGCAGCGCTGTCTCGCCCCTCTGGAAAACACACACACGTTTGTTTTACTATCCTTGTGGGAACCAAACAATTGATTCCCATTCAAAATCCTATTTTCCCTAACCCTAAAACTAACCTTAACCATAGCTTTAACCCCAAACCCCTAACCCTAAAATTGCCTTTTTCCTTATGGGGACAGGCGAAATGTCCCCACTTGTCCGAATTTTCCTTGTTTTACTATCCTTGTGAGGACTTCGGGTCCCCACTAGGATAGTAAAACCAAACACGCACACACACACACACACACACACACACACACACACACATACACACGTGACCTGCATGGTATGTATTACTCTATTTTGACTAGCTAATTGTTTTGGGTTTAACTTCTGAAGAGCTGAGTGTAGTGTAACACCTACCACGTTGGTGGTGTTGGGCGAAGCTCCGTGATGCGTCAGTGAGTTGACAATGTTCTCATGTCCCATAAAAGCTGCCACATGAATAGGAGTGAGTCCAGACTGCAAGAAAATCACAATGATAGTCAACAATCAATAGCCTGGGTTCAGCTGTACCTACAGTATGTCTCTACAGTAAGGGAAACACACAGCTGTACCTAAACAAAATGATCAATCTGTCTATGATCTTTGAAGTTCCCAGACCAGTCTGTTCTTCCTATCCCTAACGCCCTGTGTGTTACCGCAGGCACAGCCCAGCCCTCTAACCGTAGAGTACCTCTGTCACAGCCTGGATCGACGCTCCGTGTTTCAGCAGCAGCTCCATCACTTTGGCGCGGTTCTTCTTGCAGGCGATGTGAAGCGGGGTGAAGCCGTTCTATAAACAAAAACCACTCAACTCCTCAGGTATTTTGGCACAGGTTTTAGTTTCTAAGGAAAACAGCAGTTTCCTTTTACCCCTATTTTTTCTGTAGTATAAACATGTGAGAGAGAAACATCTTATTGTAAACCTAACTGAGTTTTATGCCCCAATAGTGTTACAACTGTCCACACAGTTTCTTCTAGCCAGTAAACCTCGGTCACCACACCCATGGTTTCAGTCACCACAAAGCATGACAACATACTTAGTGATGTGTGCCAAGACAGTCTTTTCTCTCAAAACACACACACATACACACAGGCACGCACACATACAATCTCAAACACACACAACGTAGCTCTGCAGATCATCAGACCTAAGCCATTTGAAGGGAGTATGTACAGAGCATTCGGAAAGTATTCAGACCCCTTCCCTTTTTCCACATTTTGTTACGTTACAGCCTTATTCCAAAATGGATTAAATAAAAACGTCCTCATCAATCTACACACAATACCCCATAATGACAAGGCAAAAACTGGTTTTTAGACATTTTTGCAAATGTATAAAAATATAAAATATGACATTTACATAAGTATTCAAACCCTTTACTCAGTACTTCGTTGAAGAACCTTTGGCAATAATTACAGCATCGAGTCTTCTTGGGTATGACGCTACTTGGCACACCTGTATTTGGGGAGTTTCTCCCATTCTTCTCTGCAGATCCTCTCAAGCTCTGTCAGGTTGGATGGGGAGCGTCGCTGCACAGCTATTATCAGGTCTCTCCAGAGATGTTCGATCGGGCTCTGGCTGGGCCACTCAAGGACATTCAGAGACTTGTCACGAAGCCACTCCTGCGTAGTCTTGGCTGTGTGCTTAGGGTCGTTGTCCTGTTGGAAAGTGAACCTTCGTCCCAGTCTGAGGTCCTGAGTGCTCTGGAGCATATTTTTGTCCTTTAGATGCCTTTTGGCAAACTCCAAGCAGGCTGTCACGTGCCTGTAATGGAATTTTAATGTTTGTGCTTTTCTTATAACTCATTTCTGTGTTCAATTCATGTGGTGTTCTAATAATCAAATTATGTGTTCATGCAAGTGACTGATTTAACAAATCCTCACCTATCAGTATCTGCAATTTGGCAGTACGCCCAGACCTTGTTTTGAGAACGAACAAAAGATATCTCAGTTTCAAGGTCTCATCTTAGAGAGGAGAAGCCTCGTGAGGTGTTGGTTTGTCAAATGTTATGAACCAATATTGGTCGGTCAAATGAATGAATCAAAACGGTAATGATTAATTAATTTACTAAATCATGCAAATATAACTTGTCTGTGTATAGCCGTATACAAGACAACTGCTGGGACTGCCCAAGCAGAGCTTCTGATTGACATGTGTACTATGGTGCATTGAGTTGGTTGGAACCTCTCTAGCACGCTGACAAATAAAGGATGATTTATTTAAGATTGACTTCGAGTGTCCCTGTATAGGAATTTCCACGACATGCCTTTTACTGAGGAGTGGCTTCCATCTGGCCACTCTACCATAAAGGCCTGATTGGTGGAGTGCTGCAGAGATGGTTGTCCTTCTGGAAGGTTCTCCCATCTCCACAGATGAACTCTGGAGCTCTGTCAGAGTGACCATCGGGTTCTTGGTCACCTCCCTGACCAAGGCCCTTCTTCCCAGATTGCTCAGTTTGGCCGGGTGGCCAGCTCTAGGAAGAGTCTTGGTGGTTCCAAACTTCTTCTATTTAAGAATGGAGGAGGCCACTGTGTTCTTGGGGACCGTCAATGCTGCAGAAATGTTTTGGTACCCTTCCCCAGATCTGTGCCTCGACACAATCCTGTCTCGGAGCTCTACGGACAATTCCTTCGACCTCATGGCTTGGTTTTTGCTCTGACAACTGTGGGACCTTATATAGACAGGTGTGTGCCTTACCAAATCATGTCAAATTAACTGAATTTACCACAGGTGGACTCCAATCAAGTTGTAGAAACATATCAAGGATGATCAATGGAAACAGGATGCACCTGAGCTCAATTTCGAGTCTCACAGCAAAGGGTCTGAATACTTATGTAAATACGTTTATTTTTTAACCTGTTTTCGCTTTGTCATTATGGGGTATTGTGTGTAGATTGATGACGATTTTTTAAAAATGTAATCAATTTTAGAATAATGCGAGCTCTAAGAATCTATCCACTGTGTTGTTGTGAATGGTACAGTACTGAAGGACGGACGTGCATTGTCACAGCTCTGATGACTTTTATCAGTATGAAAAAGGGAAGTTACTGCAGTCAGGAAGTGAGCCTGGCTGAAGAAAAAGACAGTTGCCGACCCCACCCAGGGGCTGAGGACACAAACAGACACAACTCCCGGAACAATAAACAAGAGCAGTCAGCAGAATGACGGGACGAATCCGTCCCACCTTCTCCCACCTCTCAGGTCGCAGTTTCACGGTTCTGTGTGCACGGAAATGCTGCTATGAAAGATACCCACAGCAATTACACAGCTAAATAGCAAACAAAAGGAGACCACTGAAATGTGGACCAGTGTAATGTGGCACTGAAAGCTGCTTTTTAACTAACACTTACGATGGTGCTCTATTTATTAAGCTGTTTATAAATGTCAATTTCTAACTAAAATGGACAATAGTATTTTGAACTTGTACACCCTGACTTTCTCACCAGTGCTTTAGCGTTAGGGTTGGCCTTCTTGTCCACTATGAGCTTGGCCACTTTGTAGTGTCCACAGTGGGCGGCCACGTGTAGCGCTGTCAGGTAGTCGTTGGTGACATCATCAACAGGGACATCGTTCTGAAGGAGGAGCTGGACACAGTTGATATGGTCGCCCTGAGTGGCCATGTGCAGGGGGGACAGCCCATTCTGAAAGGGTTACAGACATAATGGTAACCAATGTTCTGTAGCAGCTGAAAATGTTAGATTACAGCAACGTTCTGTGACAATCACAATTCTCTCAGTGGTAGGACATATTTGCAAACACAACTTTAGATCAATGCTCTGCAAATGTTACCTGGATGAACATGTGTTTTACAATAAGGTAGATGCAAGTGTTGTCATTTTAGTAACCAAGTATATGATAAGAGAAGGCTCTACCTTTGTCTTGGACAGAATAGGGGCTCCGCGGTCCAGCAGAATCTCAACCACTTGTTCATGACCGCTCCTCGCTCCACAGTGAAGAGGTGTCAGTCCGTCCTACACATAACAACACAGTCAATAAGAACTCAGAGCGGTGGAGCTTATGAAACATTCAGCCCACTATGGACTGAATGCAGAAAAGCGCATATCTTGATAATATTTAAGGGAACTCATACTGTAATAGAACAGAGTTAAAAAATATAACAATGACAAAGTAGTGCATGTTAGGTAGTTAGGTATATACATGACAACATGCCTACTGCTACCACTAACAACAAGTCCTGTAGGCCTCATATAGAAGAGAAGGCCCTCATATAGACATATATACAGTACACAGTGTTGTATTTCATTTGCAGGTCGGCGTTTATTGTCACGAGTCTTGCCCTGCAGGCAGAACTGAGCGATTTACTCTAGATGGGCCAGCTGCAAAGTCAAAATTGGCTTTATTGTTCAAATTCATGAAAACAAAAATGTGCTTTTTGGTTATAATTTAAGGTTAGGGTTAAGCATTAGGGTTAGCAGTGTGGTTAGGGTTAGGCATTAGGGTTAGCAATGTGGTTAGGGTTAGGCATCAGGGTTAGCAGTGTGGTAAGGGTTAAGGGTAAGATCAGGATTAAAATCAGATTTTATGACTTTGTGGCTGTGCCAGCTAGTGACCACTCTGCAGAGCTGCCATCAGAACATGAGTAATCTCAATAAATGCTAACCCGCATTTAATTCTGTGAAGGCACTCACCTTGGTCTTGGCATCTATTTTGGATCCTCTGTCCAACAACAGTTTGACCATGTTACTATTTCCTCTTTTAGATGCCACATGGAGAGGTGTGATGTCATTCTGTTACAACACAGAGAGGAGGTGGGAGTGAGCCACACAATACACAACTGTGAATATTATTTGGATGTCGTCCATATGGTAATACTTAGTCCTGTGAGTAAAACTAAACAGCATCTGAATCCAGTAACAGAAAGATGCCAGCCTTCTCCTTTTACAAAAACATAATCATTTGACAAACAAACAATAATTTGATAAGCTGATATTCAAAGTATTCTGAATGGTGTGTGTGGTGTGTTTAACTAAGGGGGTGTAACGCTGTCCATTGTTGAGTGTTATTTATAAGCCATCTCTTGTGTAATTTACTGTGGAGCTAATCATTAATTACTGTCGACTTCAAACAGAAACACAAACATTACAGCCAGACGCTGCCGTTTCATATAATTACAGGCTGTCTCTGATGCCCATTAAGCTAACCTCTAACGCTGTTGGGTCTGTTGTTACGTGTCGTTATGATTGCAACACTATCACAATATGACATGAGTACAGGCTGTGGGAGGGGTGTGTGGGGGAGGCTCTGAGCGTTGTGTGAGTCATTTGGGTTGTGGTGTAAGACTGTTGTGGGTACGGCTCCATAGAGTGTAGTGGACTGTTGGTAGTAGCTCCTCCTGTCCAGCAGAGGGCGGTGCAGCATTACCCTGGCCATGAAGTCCACAGCTCCCCCTCGATTCAGCAGAAGCGTGGCCACGTTGATGTTGCCATAGTGAGCAGCGATGTGGAGAGGAGTGAAGCCGCTCTGAGGAGAGCAGTGCACACAAACACAACGACACAGGAGTCAGAGACGACCACGGGACTGATATTGCTCTCTCAAATTACACTCACGTACGTTTACAGGCAGCTTCTTACACATCAACAATTTTCACTGTGGCAGAGCAACTCTTTGTTTTCAAAACCCAAACACAGATCCTGCCGACTAGAATGTGAATAGTAGCCTATGTTGACGTTCATATGACGTACCATTCAAAGAGATCGTGAGCTTTCAGGATTATTTCACCCTTACCACAGTGTTATACTGGACCATGACACGATAACTACCACACAATAAGGATAGACACAGTGGCATGACGTCCCCAGTTACAGACTGTAGTTTATGTAGAATTTCAACAACAGCCAAGAGGCCTTGTTGTGTCAAAGCACAAACGTACCATAAATAGGTTACGTCTTCACATGTGAATGTAACGTATATCGTTCATTGGTGATTTCCTAATGAAACCATGGCTTAGAGGGAAACAGCTGTCTAAGCAAGAGGAATATAATGGGAAAGGGCACATCACGGAGATGCTTTTAGATAAAGCTAGCCAATCAGAGAGATACTTTTAGATAAAGCTATCTAATGAAGGAGATAATTTAAGATAAAGCCAATAATCCTGCACAAAGCAGGTGGTCACCAAAGCTTCCTGCACATAAACCACTAAAGTTGCGTTCTATTTCTATTCTAAAATGATAAACAAATCAGCTTGACCTCTGAGGTTTCATACAAATAAGAGATAGTTCTGCATTAAACATTTCTTAATCAGAAACTGTGTCAATATTTCTATCATTCACCATACGACACAGATGGTTCCATTACATTTAAAACACATTAGGAGTTAATCCAACTATCCAAACTATTGATTGGCAATGCTTTTAGCATCTACTATCATGCAGTGAGGTTAAGGCTCAAATATCTACATGTACAAAGCCAAGTAAAGATACTAGCCATGCCGGCCAAAACAGGCATTCTGAGAGGGCAGTCCTCTGCCATCATTTGGTGTGGTGGGGTTCTTCTGTCGTTTTTACTTTGGAAACAGCACCAACAAGAGGTAACTCATGTCCCATGCACTATGGGGGTTGGGGAGGTTAAGATATACAGTACCAGTCAAAAGTTTGGACACACCTACTCGTTCAAGGGTTTTTGTTATTTTTACTATTTTCTACATTGTAGAATAATAGTGAAGACATCAAAACTATGAAATAACACATATGGAACCATGTAGTAAACAAAAAAGTGTTAAACAAATCAAAATATATTTTATATTTGAGATTCTTCAAAGAAGCCAACCTTTTCCTTGATGACAGCTTTGCAAAACCACCTCATGAAGCTGCCTGAGAGAATGCCAAGAGTGTGCAGAGCTGTCATCAAGGCAAAGGGTGGCTTCTTTGAAGAATCTCAAATATAAAATATATTTGTATTTTTTTTTACACTTTTTTAGTTACTACATGATTCCATATGTGTTATTTCATAGTTTTGATGTCTTCACTATTATTCTACAATGTAGAAAATAGTAAAAATAAAGAAAAAGCCTGAAATGAGTAGGTGTGTCCAAACTTTTGACTGGTACTGTAAATGCAGTCTAATAAACTAACAAGTAGACAATTTCTCTGCTGCTGAGAGGCTGGGTTCTTTAACAAACCTAATAGGCCAGATTATGATCAAAATACAGTCTGATAAACAGTAACACTTAAGTATTGTGTCATAACATTATTTATCATTAACCATGTTATGGCAGGATATCTTCCTTGGAACCCTCCTAGCCTCCAGCAACAGATATCCACAGTCCACATCAGTATTAGTAAGACATGATGCAATATTACAGAGCTATTGGTATCTACCAGTAATAAGAGATACACTACATGAATGAAGTGATGGGGAAAATACCAAAAAAATAATGAAAAAGAAGGGAGATATGGGGCTGCAACAACACTAGTGCATGATACAGGAGGTGGTTTTCTGGATTTGTTTAAGCTACGATGGATAGAATAAGTACAGTACAGTGTACAGGTATACCTCTGTCGTTTTATTCACCATCATCTAGGGGAGACGGCACAAGGCCGGCCAAGAGAGGAGAGACGGGTGGTTAGTGTGCGCACAACATCACACAACGAGGAGCGATTACAGGTGGAGTTACTGGAGTAGGTCTCTAGTTGGCCAGAGAGGTTTTGAATCGCTCAACTTTATACAGAAACTGTTGTTAACATTAAGAGTAAAAGTTGCAAAGTTCCAAACCAAACTGTCAGTTGTGGTTAAATTGTTCTGCAGGATATAAGGTCACAGTACAGAATCAGCCATGTCTCTTTATATCCAGCTTTCCTTCTCTCCTCTCTGTATTGTCTTACTGAGAATAATGTAATGCATTATCACACATGCACCTACACATTATTACACACAAACCTCAAAGTAAAAAAACATAAGAAAACAATTAAATAAACAAAGAAACACATTTAAACAATTTCATTAAAACATATGATCCTACTCATATAAGAAAAGAGCCAGAAAGACAGAGGTGAGAAACAAAGGGAGAGAGAGATAACGTTTGCAGAATGTGGTGTAGTGGTCACCTTGGACTCCACATCTGCGTTGCGGTCGTTCTGGAGCAGTAACGCTGCTGCCTTGGTGTCGTCCTTGCGGGCGGCGATGTGCAGGGCGGGCAGACGCACCTTGCCCTTGGTGTCGTTCTCCAGGAGCAGAGACACCACTTGGTCATGCCCCTGCTGCAGCGCCACCGCCAGAGGGGTGAACCCGTCCTGTTAGAGGGGGATAGGGGTAGTACTGTATTACTAAAGACAATGTGTTACAAGAACACTGGGATATCGCTTTGGGAACAGTTATGCCTGCTAGGCTCTTTGATGTCTGTATGCCATTTAAATCAGTTTCGGATAGATGACGTCATAGAACCTTATGCAAATTGAAAATATTATGTAAATCTATTAGGGCTGTCAGAGTTAATCCATTAACATGTTTTTTTTTCTCATGTTGGACCAGTGGACCAGACCAGTGGTTTTTACTGGTGGATTTTCATCAGAGGCAGCAGCTCCTGGCTCCAGCAGCAGGCAGCTCTCAGTGTAAATGGGCCATAGAGGCTGGCAGGGGGATAAAGGACTTTATCTCCGGCCTGCTCAAGGTCATTCAGCTCTACTATACACTACCAATCAATGAGGCGCTGCCTGCTGAAGTCCCTGAATGCAGCATGGAGGGAGAGAGAGAGACTGACAGAACCAGATTGGGAGAGAGTGAGTGAAGGGGAGGGAGGCAGTTTACAATAGAGAGAGTGAGGTAGGAAAGGAGGGAAGGAGAGGGAGGTAGTAACAGAAAGAAAGAGGGAGATGGAAATAGAGGAGGAGGGAGGGGATGAAGAGAGAGAGGAAAAAAGAGGAGGATGGTGGTAAACATGTAGAGATAACAGGGAGGAAGGGAGAGAGAGATAGCGAGAGAGACAGAGACAGAGGGCAGTAAGCAACATAACAGGCAGGGTGGGAGGGAGGGAGGGTGGGAGGGGACACACAGGTACCTCGGTGGCCATACTCTGGCTGGAGTTGTGTTCCAGGAGGAAGCGAACCACCTCAATATGGTTCTCCTGGGCTGCCATGTAGAGCGGGGTGAAGCCATTCTACAAGAGAGGACCAACAGGAAACTCATTACAACAGCAACAATCAACCACAAAGCACACAGAGTAGCCTATATTATGTTATAACGTGGCATTGTTGAATACTTGTTTCTGATTGGTTTGAGGGCATTCTAAAGCGTGCATTAATTCCAAATAATGCAAGGTACAGTTTATCAGCAATGTAGAATTCAATGGCTATAGTTCAATCTTGCATGTTCAATGTTTGAGTTGCTTTTGAAAACAAAGGTTGAATTGAATACATTATTGGCATGATTGAATTAGATTTTCATAGTAGCAAGCTATAACTGATGGCTTGGTTAGCTAAACTATCAAGTATTTTTGTTTGGTTACCAAGGCAACTACTGTAGCTACTGTATCTAGTAAACTTGCTTACATAGAAAAATCTATCATACTTTATCATACCAGAGCTCAGAGAATTATACAGTACCATACAAAGTATATTACACAACTTCCACAGTAACTGTGCTTAGTGAAAATAAGCACTCTGGTGGAATTTTTTTAATTAATATATTTTTTAAATTAAGAATCTACAGTACATGACCAAAAGTATATGGACACCTGCTTGTCGAACATCTTGTTCCAAAATCATGGGCATTAATATGGAGTTGGTCCCCCATTTGCTTCTATAACAGCCTCCACTCTTCCAGGAAGGCTTTCCACTAGATGTTGGAACTTTGCTGCAGGGACTTGCTTCCATTCAATCACAAGAGCATTAGTGAGGTTGGGCACTGATGTTCGGCAATTAGGCCTGGCTAGCAGTCGGCGTTCCAATTCATCCCAAACGTGTTTGATGGGGTTGAGTTCCAGGCTCTGTGCAGGCCAGTCAAGTTCATCCACACCGATCCCGACAAAACCACAAAGTTTGAAGCACAGAATTATCTAGATCGTCATTGTATGCTGTAGCATTAAGATTTCCCTTCACTTGAACTAAGGAGCTTAGCCCGAACCATGAAAAACAGCTCCAGACCATTATTCCTCCTCCACCAAACTTTACAGTTGGCACTATGCATTTGGGCAGGTAGTGTTCTCCTTGCATCCGCCAAACTCAGATTCATTCGTTGGACTGCCAGCTGGTGAAGTGTGATTCATCACTTTCCACTGCTCCAGAGTCCAAAGGTAGCGAGCTTTACATCACTCCAGCCGACGCTTGGCATTGTGCATGGTGATCTTAGGCTTGTGTGCGGCTGCTTGGCCATAGAAACCCATTTCATGAAGCTCCCAACGAACAGTTTTTGTGCTGACGTTGCTTCCAGAGGCAGTTTGGAACTCGGTAGTGAGTGTTGCAACCAAGGACAGACGATTTTTACGCACTTCAGCACTCAGTGGTACCATTCTGTGAGCTTGTGTGGCCTACCACATCACGGCTGAGCCATTGTTGCCCCTAGACGTTTCCAATGTTTGTCTATGGAGATTGCATGGCGGTGTGCTCGATTTTATACACCTGACAGCAACGGGGTGTGGGTGAAATAGCCAAATCCACAAATTTGAAGGGGTGTCCACCTACTTTTGGCCATGTAGTGTAGCTGTTATTGGCAGAGTGGTTTGAAACTCTCTTTGTTATTGGTCTATTAACATATACTGCCTGGTGACTGCCAGGCAGGCCAAAACCATCCCACCAAAACAGGCTGAAATTTCAGGCAGTCATTTCAAACAGCTCTTACAGTAAAATGGCATTATAATCATTTCCACAATTTCACAGTATTATTCCAACCTCATAGCGTGGAAATATACACTACCGTTCAAAAGTTTGGGGTCACTTAGAAATGTCCTTGTTTTTGAAAGAAAAGCACATTTTTGGTCCATTAAAATAACATCAAATTGATCAGAAATACAGTGTAGACATTGTTAATGTTGTAAATGACTACTGTAGCTGGAAACGGCTGATTTGTTATGGAATATCTACATAGGCATACAGAGGCCCATTATCAGCAACCATCACTCCTGTGTTCCAATGGCACGTTGTGTTAGCTAATCCAAGTTTATCATTTTCAAAGACTAATTGATCATTAGAAAACCCTTTTGCAATTATGTTAGCACAGCTGAAAACTGTTGTGCTGATTAAAGAAGCAATAAAACTGGCCTTCTTTAGACTAGTTGAGTATCTGGAGCATTAGCATTTGTGGGTTCGATTACAGGCTCAAAATGGCCAGAAACAAAGATCTTTCTTCTGAAACTCGTCAGTCTATGCTTGTTCTGAGAAATGAAGGCTATTCAATGCGAGAAATTGCCAAAAAACTGAAGATCTCGTACAACGCTGTGTACTACTCCTATCACAGAATAGAAAGAGGAGTGGGGAGGCCTCGGTGCACAACTGAGCAAGAGGACAAGTACATCCTCAACTGGCAGCTTCATTAAATAGTACCCGCAAAACACCAGTCTCAACTTCAACAGTGAAGCAACTGGCCTTCTAGGTAGAGTTCCTCTGTCCAGTGTATTTGTTCTTTCTCCATCTTAATCTTTTCTTTTTATTGGCCAGTCTGAAATATGGATTTTTCTTTGCATCTCTGCCTATATAGATATTCCATAAAAAAATCTGCAGTTTCCAGCTACAATAGTCATTTCCAACATTAACAATGTCTACACTGTATTTCTGATCAATTCTATACTATTTTAAAGGACCAAAAATTTGCTTTTCTTTCAAAAACAAGAACACTTTTAAGTGACTCCAAACTTATGAACGGTAGTGTATATAAAACACAAGCAAATCACATTTTTGACTGAACTGGGCCTTTAAATGTTTGTCAGGGGATGGCCTACAGTGTGAATCCTGTACAGATTCCTTATCATTAAAATGTGTGTATAATGATGGGTTCTGATGTGCTCTGTATCTATGACCTGAGCTTATGTATTGTGTGTGTGTGTGTGTGTGTGTGTGTTATGGATATCCCACCTGAGACTGCGCGTTCACATTGGCTCCATTGGTCACTAGCTCTTTCACCACTTCCGTTTGGCCGGCCAGGGAGGCTATGTGAAGAGCGGTGTTTCCTTTCTGGATTAGAGAAGAGAATGAGAGGCATGTCAGTTAATCCCTCCTCCACCAGTCCCAGTGTCCGCGTGTACCTCATGGCTGCACCCCCGGCGCATTGTTTGCATTGTGATGACAGTAGTGACATATGCTGTGTCTACTAAAAGGACAGATATGTCCCTCCCCTCTAGGTAGAGAAGGAATGAGTTGAAGACAGGTGTCTCGATTACAACATTTAAAACCAAAAAGCAGGAGTGCAGATATCATGCCCATTCAGCTAAGCCAAACATTACCTTTACTGTGCCTCCTTAGACTAGTGTCTGAGGTTTAATTTGAAGAGCTGAAGAGTTTGATGTTGAGTACTTTGAAGACTCTCCTTAGTGTTGCATTTTTCAGGGTGCTCAGAAGTGACATATAACTAGTGTCTGCTTCCATTGGGAGAGAGGCAACACTGAACACTAATGGTAGCTACAGTCTCCAAGTCTTTCTATGAACAAACATGGACATGCTGCTGACCACACTGATGCTGACCACTGAATGCTAAGCTCATGTTGTGTTTGTGACCAACTGGGTATCGAACCTGGGTCCTCACATCTCACTGAATATCAGCCCTAGGAGCTACCATGAGTCTCCAGGAAAAGGTTCCTCATCATGCTTGTAGTTCACTGAATCATCCCCTCAGTGTTGACAGCAACAAAGCAGTGACAGAAGCAGAGTGGGACGCACCTTGGTCGCCGCGTCCACATTGGCCTCTAGCTTCAGCAGCTCAGCCACCACCTCTACATGACCCTCCTTAGAGGCCAGATGAAGAGCATTCAACCCATTCTGAATGAAATGAAAGAAAGTAGTTTAAATACATCTATGGCACCCAGCCAACATTCTCTGAAAGAGAGACAGGTTGTGCCCATGGTGTGAGATTACTCAGACTTTCAAGTACATTCAAATGACTAATTCATGTTGTGGCCTTGATTTAAATTTGACACATTTATCACACAGCCACAGGATTAAATGTATTTGACACAAATAGTTTAAGTTACATTGACTGATACACTCTTAGAAAAAATGGTTCAAAAAGGGTTCTTCAGCTGTCCCCATAGGATAACCCTTTTGAGTTCCAGGTAGAAACCTTCTTGGTTCCAGGTAGAACCCAAAAGGGTTCTGCCTGGAACCTAAAGGGTTCTACCTAGTGCCAAAAAGGGTTCTACATAAGGCTCTCCTATGGGAACAACCAAAGAACCCTATTAGGTTCTAAATAGCACCTTTATTTTCTAAAAGTGTCATATTGTGTACAAAATGGGAATGAATTGAAGAGCAGATGTTGGATAAATAGCAACCCACCTGGTTGCAGATGTTGATTTCTACCCCAGACTTGAGGTAGTCCAGGGCCTTCTCCAGGTTCCCAGCCCGCGCTGCTCGCAGGTAACTGGCATTGCTGTCCGACTAAGGAGATAGAGAGAGACAGAGAGAGAGAGAGAGATATAGGTCAAATACAGGCCACATACTATAGTGTACATACGGTATATTTTCCTACTGCTGAACAGCAGAGGGCTAGAACGAAAGCACCGGTTCACGTTCTCAGTAGTCACAGCGATTAACACTCTCACACACACGTGTAAACACTCACACACAAAAAGTATATAACAAAATCTCTGATACTGTACCAGTCATGTCTTTCTCAAAGGTCCTTTACCTTCTGTACAACTATAGCTACATTTCAACTGTATTTTTAAATACTGTATCAGTATACAAAAATAACACAGACATCCCAAAGATCCAGCAAAACAAATTGAGCTTTTATCCCAATAAGTTCTGTTATTCTACGTCATCCTTTTTTCATATCCCATACCAGGACGTTATGATGCCAGCAGCGTCAAACACAAATATCCCATGACTCCTGAGTCAACACAATGGTGGGTGGTCCTGATTGTCACCACCGAGACTTCTCTCTTCTGGTACAGACAAGAGAGACACACTCAGAAGACCATACTCTCTGTCCTCCTCTAGACAGAGAGAAGGGCAATTCCCTGTGTCCCTTAGACTCCAATTTTTTCACTTTAAAAATGAATGTCAAACAAAAACCAATGACTGCAAAGTTAAACAAACCATACAACTCTATGCACAATGACCAGTTTTAACAATTTCCACTGAACATTTTACAAAAACACATTAACTTAAAGAACAGTGCAGATTCATAATGTGGTAACAGAATGACAGTTTGTGCTGTCATTCTGTTACCAAACTTTGCATCTGCACTGTTCTTCAAGTAAATGTGTTTTTGTAAAAATGTGTTTGGAAAATGTTTAATTAGCCACTGTGCATATAGTTGCATGGTTTGTTTAACTTTTCAATCATTCGTTTTTGTTGATATACATTTTAAAGTGAAATATCGGACTCTCAGTGTCATTCTGTTACCGTGGAATAACTGCATAACTGGAATAACTCCTCTTCTGCTTGGCTCTTCTTTCATTTAAAATAGAAAGAGGGCTTTGTGCACAAAAATAAATGACGACAAGCAATTTTTTGATTTTGCCCATATAACAATTGTGTGTGTGTGCATGCGTATGTATGTGCGAGTGTGTGCGTGTGTGTATTTGTGTGTGTGCGTGTGAATCCGTCTTATCAGCTCACGTCAGATTGTTCTGTTTGTGTCTGGGATACTTGACAGGGACCGACACATAGCAGAGTCTGCATATTTGCTGGCTGTAATTGTATGAAGTTGATTTCTAAAACCCAGCACCAGTACACATGCCCTCAGAGCATGCAGTTGAGATAGACTGCTACATAACAGGAGCTCAGAGACCAAATACCCCTGAATTAACCAAGGCCCAGACCTTCTAATTTTAGTTTCCAGAGACACTTACAGTAAACTGGCAGACCCAAACAACACGAGTGCCACAACCTTTTCCCCACCCACATACTTTTCCAGGAATAACTGATGGGCAAATGCTGGCTTGACAAACAGCCAAAATATAAATGACCAAGACATTTTGCCAGATTGCTCCAGTGATAGGGAATCAGAGTGGACGGTGGGAGCAATTTCAGAAGAGTGTGTGTGTGTGAATCCCACAAGCGAGTGGAGAACCTATTCATTTCCTTGAAGTAAAACACATTAGCAGAGCTGTAGCAGTATCATAGTATCTCCTCTATAGAATACATAAATGCCTGTTTCCTTTTCCAAACACAAGCCCCTAGGACAGAACAGTGGCAGTAAACTATTCGTGTAATTTCTTTGCTTTCGTCTTCAAAGAGATTAGTGGTACATATGGAAAAATGCCACAATGTTTCTCATTTAAATATTTTCAGTAATAAAACCGTAGTGCAGTGACTATGTATATTAGTATAGCTAAAGAGCATTGTTCTGTACATAGCCGAGGCAATAATTCTCAATGTGAATCTGAGGAGGGCTAATATCAAAACTGATGACCGTCCTATGGTCTCTCCAGTGCAGAGCTTTAGACAGCTCCTCCTTAGCCTAAAAAACTAAGTAACACCTGTCCTTCACTGTGAACCGTTCAGCCAGCTGGCAGACTCCTTCGCCCATTTAACTATCCCATCCACTCCAGACCACGTCATTAAATTACCCCTAGAACTCTTGCGCCAATTCTTCTTTTCTCAGCTAGAGACAACACATTATCTCGATGATTTGTAGTGACATTGAGCTCTGGACACCAACATATCCAAAACAAAACATGAGGATAAGTGTTGTGGGTCTATTCTAAGTTTCTTTTCTCGTGCAAATACACAAGCATACAAACCACAGTGTATGATGGTTAAATGAGCATATGCTGTGAGTGACTGTCAAGGATCGCTGAGAATAGTGTATTTGTTCAGTGTCAGATGCTTGATTCATACTTACTGTCCTGCAGTCTCATTCACCTATCATTCACCATAAAGGAATCACTCAGATTTCCAGTTGTTCTTCAACATTCTGCTGTAACGTATCTAAAGGGGATAACCTCTCAATGAAGTTGAGAATTTTTTTTCACTTTCACTTACTTAGCTAGCGAATGCAGCTAGCTAGTTTAGCCTACATAAACACCTTGCTCAAACAGAGATGGATGCTATATTAGCTAGATGGCTATGGCTATCCAACACTGGAACTTTCCAAGTCAAGGTAAGATTGTTGGTTTTATTAATTTATTACCAACGGGCCCGCCGGTGTAACTGCTAAACTGCTTGCTGTACACTGTACTGCATGATTGTAGCGGGTTTACTAACGCGTTAGTTCTAGTAACTATGTTGACTATGACGTTAGCTAATATGGTGACAACAATGGAGGCTGTGTATAGCGGTTAGCCATTATGGTATGAAGGTTTGGCTTGGAAAGGTTTTTTTCCCTGGTCACAGACAGCTGTTGTGTTGTACACTGAAGTCCACAAGCGAAGGGAAAAGGTGAGAGGAGGAGAGCGCGTAGATGTGAGAAATAATTCAACAACGAGCAAAGTGATCATGCTGTTTGTATGTTGCTGCTTATGAAAGTGAAGTGTATGTGATGGTGATCAGGATTCATTCCGCCGATTCTGTTGAAAAAAAAATCTTAAATGGAAGCAAACGGAACAAAAACGGGGATAAACATACCTGAATTTGTGCAATAGAAACTATTACACCCTAGGTCAGCTAGATGCAGGCAAGAGTGTGCAAGGCGGTATTAAATGTGTCACTGTCTGTCACATTAATTACTCACATTTTTACACTTATGTTGTAAACTTTCATTAATAAGCTAGGTTGTAGCAACCTCATGATGGGTATAGGGAAAATGTTTGTATCATGTAGTAGCCTAAACCTATCGCTGTTACATTGAACTGGGTGAATGGAATATGAGTGACAGTCATCCAATATGCTGTAATAGAAATAAGGCCATGCGCATAAAAAATAAATAATCGTCTTCCCTTAAACGGCACTGACCGTCACTGATATACACGGACTGTACAAAACATTAGGAACATCTATGTCATGCTCTTTCCATGACATAGATTAACCAGGTGAAAGCTATGATCTCTTTTTGATGTCACTTGTTAAATCTACTTCAATCAGTGTAGATGAAGGGGAGGAGACAGGTTAAAGAAGGATTGTGTATGTGTGCCATTCAGAGGGTGAATGGACAAGACAAAATATGTACGTGGCTTTGAAAGAGATATGGTAGTAGGTGCCAGGCGCACCAGTTTGAGTGTGTCAAGAACTGCAACGCTGTTGGGTTTTTCACGCTCAACAGTTTCCAAGAATGGTCGACCACCTAAAGGACATCCAGCCAACTTGACACAACTGTGGCAGCATTCTTATGGGACACCTTGTAGTCCATGCCCTGACGAATTGAGTGTGTTCTGAGGGCAAAATGGGGTGCAACTCAATATTAGGAAGGTGTTCCTAATGTTTTGTACACTCAGTATACAAAGGCAACTAGGCAACAGTCATTTAAAAGCATTCGCTCTATCCCAGGCAAATGACTAGTGACACGAGTGACAGTCATTTCAAATATCATCCCGTCACATTCAAGTCGGAGAGAGAAAACCGTCTTTGTGTATGAAGCCTTACAGAGGATGGAGACAGATTATCTTTGAAAATATGATTAAACTTTGCAGAGCAGAAGTTCAAAGAAATTAGGCCATTAAAGAGTAGGCTAAGCCTGAAGGAATAGCATTAATCTACAGTTAGATAAAGCTGGATGTCAAAGGAACGGAAGCTCCGTCGTTCTGATTCCCTGTTAAAGAGAAAGCTCTTATTTACTGATTCAGTCTAAATTAGAGCTTTACTTACTTACAGCATCTCACAACAGCAACCATGTGGCACATTTAACGTTAAGCTGCTGTAAAAATGACAATCAATATCTTCATGTACAGTATGCCTATTAGGAATGTGCTCTGCTGGGTGTATACTCCTGTATCGAGGCAGAGTAGAGCTGCAAAGATTTTTTGCTGAATTAGTGTTTGGCCCAGATTTCACTCATGACATCATTGAGTCCGGGGATTACTGTTTTGTGTGGAGTGATTTTCTCTCCAATATCCCCCACTGACATGATGTCAAAGTGACACGTAGGTAGTATTATGGAACAAAAAAACACACACACACACACACACACATACACACACACACAGAGGCAACGCATCAACAGACCGATACCTTACAGATTCTGCACACACACACACACACACACACACACACACACTGATGTCAGTACTCCAGACTGCTGGTTAGCTCAGTTGGAGCCCAGAACCCGTTGCATTGTCTCATTTATCCCTGGCCCCCCATCAATACAAAAACACAGCCTAAGGCCACATGAGCTCAGAACGCCCACCAGTGCCAAAGAGTATCGCCCCACCACACAGACACGTACTTTCCACGGGGGAAAAACAACACATTTGACAGGTTAATGCATGCATTGTGGAGCTGTTAGATAGATATCATTGCAAATCGTTACAAATGGATGTTTTTCTAAAGGCCCGTTGGTGTGGATGGATGTGGACCCATACTAGAATAGTGAATTAATTATAATGGGGATGTATTGATAGCAGGATTGGAAGCACTTCCATTTGTTTGCATTAGCTCACATTGGCCGATTGTAAACAACCATTACAATACAAATCCCCATAGGTCTCAAAGACATTTACTGGCGCTACATAATGGTTAACCCCGGGTAAAAACTGTCAAAGCCAAAACAGAATATCATTATGCCTGGATGATGTTGAATTGTAAAGGATGCAAGGGAAATGAGTGACTATGCTACATGTAATATCAGTCTAGTGCCCTTCATGCAGAGGATGGTATGCGGCTTCAGTGTAGATCTATATTGCACATGGACAATGATGTGTAGAATAGCTATTTAGATTAATATAATTGATGGAAACTCACACACAAAGAGTGTACAAAACATTAGGGCATGGACTCTACAAGGTGTTGAAAGCGGTGCCTGGAGCGGTCTTCTAGTGAGGGTTCGGATGTGTGCACACCACCCACCGCTTCCGAGTATATTACTCGCTAATGTCCAGTCCCTAGTTAACAAAGTCAACGAAATTAGGGTAAGAGTTGCTTTCCAAAGAGATATCTGGGATTGTAACATACTCTGTTTCACAGAGACATGGATAGCTGGGGACATGCTATCAGAGTCCGTACAGCCAACAGGATTGCCAACAGGATGACAGGAACAAACATCTCTCTGGTAAGAAGAAGAGCGGAGGTGTATGTTTCATGATTAACGACTAATGGTGTAATTGTAACAACATACAATGACTCAAGTCCTTTTGTTCACCTGACCTAAAATTCCTAACAATCAAATGCTGACCATAGTATCTCCCAAGAGAACTCTCCTTGGTTAGCCGTGTATATCCCCCCCAAGCGGATACCAAGACGGCCGTCAAGGAACTTCACTGGACTTCATGCAAACTGGAAACCATATATTCTGAGGCTGCATTTATTGTTGCTGGGGATTTTAACAAACCTAATCTGAGAACAAGGCTACCTAAATTCTATCAGCATATCGATTGCAGCACATGAGCGAGTAACACACTCGACCACTGCTACTTCCTCAATGCATACAAGGCCCTCCCCCACCCTCCTTTTGGCAAATCTGACCATGACTCCATCTTGTTGCTCCCCTCCTATAAGCAGAAACTAAAACAGGAAGCCCCCGTGTTTAGGTCTATCCAACGCTGGTCTGACCAATTGGATTGCACGCTTCAAGAAGGATTCGATCATGTGGACACGGATATGTTCCAGGTAGCCTCAGACAATAACATTGACGTATACGCTGACTCGGTGAGCGAGTTTATAAGAAAGTGTATAGGAGATATTGTACCCACTGTGACCATTAAAACCTTCCCTAACCAGAAATCGTGGATTGATGGCAGCATTCGTGCAACGGAAAACACGTACCATGGCATTTAATAATGGCAAGGCGACTGGAAACATGACCGAATACAAACAGTATAGTTATTGCCTTCGTAAGGCAATCAAACAAGCAAAGTGTCAGGATAGAGACAAAGTGGAGTCGCAAATCAACGGCTCAAACAAGAGACGTATGTGGCAGCGTCTACAGACAATCACCGTTTACAATAAGAAAACCAGCCCGTCACGGACATTGACGTCTTGCTCCCAGACAAATTAAACAACTTCTTTAATCGCTTTGAGGACAATACAGTGCCACCAACACGGCCCGCTACCAAAGACTGTGGGCTCTCCTTCTCCGTAAACGGGTTAACTTTCGCAAGGCTGCCGGCCCAGACGGCATCCCTAGCTGCGTATTCAGAGCATGCGCAGACCAGCTGGCTGGTGTGTTTACGGACATATTCAATCAATTCCTACGCCAGTCTGCTGTCCCCACATGCTTCAAGATGGCCACCATTGTTCCTGTTCCCAAGAAAGCTAAGGTTACTGAACTAAATGACTATCGCCCCGTAGCACTCACTCCTGGCATCAGGAAGTGCTTTGAGAGACTAGTCAAGGATCATATCACCTCCACCCTACCTGTTACCTTAGACCCACTCCAATTTGCTTACCGCCCCTAAAGGTTCACAGACGATGCAATCGCCATCACACTGCACACTACCCTATCCCATCTGGACAAGAGGAATACCTATGTAAGAATGCTGTTCATTGATTACATCTCAGCATTCAACACCAAACTCATCATTAAGCTTGAGACCCTGGGTCTCAACCCCGCCCTGTGCAACTGGGTCCTGGACTTCCTAGCGGGCCGCCCCCAGGTGGTGAAGGTAGGAAACAACATCTCCACTCCTCTGATCCTCAACACTGGGGCTCCACAAGCGTGCGTTCTCAGCCCTCTCCTGTACTCCTTGTTCACCCACGACTGCGTGGCTATGCACGCCTCCAACTCAATCATCAAGTTTGCAGACAGCACTACAGTGGTAGGCTTGATTACCAACAATGACGAGACAACCTACAGGGAGGAGGTGAGGGCCCTTCGAGCGTGGTGTCAGAAAAATACCCTCTCACTCAATGTCAGCAAAACTAAAGAAATGATCGTGGACTTCAGGAAACAGCAAAGCGTGCACCCCTATCCACATTAACGGGACAGCAGTTTTAAAAAAGTTTTAAGTTCCTCGGTGTACATATCATCGACAAACTGAAATGGTCCACGCACACAGACAGTGTGGTGAAGAAGGCGCAACAAAATTTGGCTGAAAACCCTCACTAACTTTTACAGGTGCACAAATGAGAGCATCCTGTCGGGCTGTATCACCGCCTGGTATGGCAACTGCACCGCCCACAACTGTAGGGCTCTCCAGAGGGTGGTGCAGTCTGCACAATGCATCACCGGGGACAAACTACCTGCCCTCCAGGACACCTATAACACCCGATGTCACAGGAAGACAAAAAAGATCATCAAGGACATCAACCACCCGAGCCACTGCCTGTTCATCCCGCTATCATCCAGAAGGCGAGGTCAGTACAGGTGCATCAGAGGTGGGACGGAGAGATTGAAAAACTTATTCTAACTCAAGGCCATCAGACTGTTAAACAGCCATCACTAGCACAGAGAGGCGGCTGCCTACCTACAGACTTGACATCATTGGCCACTTTAATAAATGGAACACTAGTCACTTTATTAATGCCACTTAAGAATGTTTACATATCTCACATTACTAATCTCATACGTATATACTTTATCCTTCACTATCTATTCTTTACTATTTATTGCATCTTAGCTGCTATGTCATTGCTCATTCATATATTTTATACTTATATATTCTCATCCCAATCCTTTACTAGATTGTGTGCATTAGGTTTTTTTGTAGAATTTGTTAGATATTAGGTTTTGTTGTGGAATTGTTAGACATTACCGGTTTGATACTGCTGCACTGTCAGATCTAGAAGCATAAGCATTTCGCTACACTCGCAATTACATCTGCTAACCATGTGTATGTGACCAGGAAGGCTGGCCCATGTTGACTCCAATGCTTCACAGAGTTGTGTCAAGTTGGCTGGATGTCCTTTGTGTGGTGGACCATTATTAATACACACAGGAAACTGTTGAGAAACCCAGCAGCGTTGCAGTTCTTGACACACTCAAACCTTTGCGCCTGGCACCTACTACCACACCCTGTTCAAAGGCACTTAAATCTTTTGTCTTGCACATTCACCCTCTGAATGGCACACATACACACATCCAGCACACTCATCCAGCACACATACACAATCCATGTCTCAATTGTCTTAAGGCTTAAGAATCCTTCTTTAACCTGTCTCCCCCCCTTCATCTACTCTGATTGAAGTGGATTTAACAAAGTTACATCAATAAGGCATCATATCTTTCACCTGGATTCACCTGGTCAGTCTATGTCATGGAAAGAGCAGGTGCTCATAATGTTATGTCCACTCGGTGTATATGGACTGGTATACATAGGCTACGTCTGTACGTGTATGTGTACTTCCACAGGAATGCTGCGAGTCACTTAGTGAGATCACATATGATTGGCTGAAAATATGGCTAGCGATAGCATCCTTCTGGTTCTGACCTAAGAAGGAATCTGAAAATACAACAAAAACGCTGGTAGCTGCACATGCTGCGTTCTCAGCTCTGATGTAGGCTGAGAGCCCACACCCAGGAACCAAATATAGGGGAGAGATAAATATACTTTACAAAAATATAAATTCAACATGCAAAAATTGCAAAGATTTTACTGAGATACAGTTGATATGAATCAGTCGATTGAAATAAATTCATTAGGACCTAATCTATGGATTTCACATGACTAGGAATACAGATATGCGTCTGTTGGTCACAGAAACCTTTAAAAAAAATGGGTCTCACAATGAGCCTCAGGATCTCATTTTTTACATTTACATTTTAGTCATTTAGCAGACGCTCTTATCCAGAGCAACTTACAGTAGTGAATGCATACATTTCATACATTTTGTACTGGCCCCCCGTGGGAATCGAACCCACAACCCTGGCGTTGCACACACCATGCTCTACCAACCATGCTCTACCAACTGAGCCACAGGGACGACTCGTCACGGTATTTCTGTGCATTCAAATTGCCATAGATAAAATTCAATTGTGTTCGTAGTCCGTATTTTACACCTGCCCATATGATAACCCCACCATGAGGTACTCTGTTCACAACGTTGATGTGGCCCTAGGCTGTGACAACACAATTAGATAAGATCGTGCCGAAGAGCAAAGAAGATGGCTGAAGTTTTACATGCTCCTAACCAACTGTGCTATTCTGTTAGATTTTTGCATTGTTTGTAACTTATTTTTTGTAACTTACTTTGTACATAATGTTGCTGCTCCCGTCTCTTATGACCGAAAATACATTCTGGACATCAGAACAGCGATTACTCACCTCGAACTGGAAGAAGCTTTTTCCTTTAACGAGTCCGACGAGAAGGATATACTGCTTTCCCGGGAACAGACACAAATCCCTGTCATTTGCGTGAAGAAAAGACAGAGGAAAAGGGGATACAGGTCGGACTGCCTTCTGAGAATCCATAGGCGAGCGAGTAAACTCCCACTGCCATCCGTTCTACTGGCTAAAGAGCAATCATTGGAATATAAAATTGATGACCTACGATTAAGACATTAAAAACTGTAATATCTTATGTTTCACCGATTCGTGGCTGAACAACGACACGGATAATATAGAGCTGGCGGGATTTTCCATGCACCGGCAGAACAGAGAAGCTACGTCTGGTAAGACGAGGGGTGGGGGTGTTTGTCTATTTGTCAATAACAGCTGGTGCGCGATATCTAATATTAAAGAAGTCTCAAAGTATTGCTCGCCTGAGGTAGAGTACCTTATGATAAGCTGTAGACCACACTATCTACTAAGAGTTATCATCTATATTATTCATAGCCGTCTATTTACCACCACAGACCGATGCTGGCACTAAGACCGCACTCAACTAACTCTATAAGGCCATAAGCAAACAAGAAAACGCTCATCCAGAAGCGGCGCTCCTAGTGGCCGGGGACTTTAATGCAGGCAAACTTAAATCAGCTTCCCAAATTTTTACCATCATGTCACATGTGCAACCAGAGGGAAAAAAAACTGTAGACCACCTTTACTCCACACACAGAGATGCATACAAAGCTCTCACTTGCCCTCCATTTGACAAATCTGACCATAATTCTATCTTCCTAATTTCTGCTTACAAGCAAAAACTAAAGCAGGAAGTACCAGTGACTCACTCAATACGGAAGTAGTCAGATGACATGGATGCTGCGCTACAGGACTGTTTTGCTAGCACAGACTGGAATATGTTCCGGGATTCATCAAATGGCATTGAGGAGTATACCACCTCAGTCATCGGCTTCATCAATAAGTGCATCGACGACCCCCACAGTGACCGTACGTACATATCCGAACCAGAAGCCATGGATTACAGGCAATATCCGCATCGAGCTAAAGGCTAGAGCTGCCGCTTTCAAGGAGTGGGACACTAATCCGGACGCTTATAAGAAATTCCGCTATACCCTCAGACGAACCATCAAACAAGCAAAGCGTCAATACAGGATTAAGATGTAATTCAAGTTCCTTGGTGTCCACATCACCAACGAACTATCATGGTCCAAACACACCAAGACAGTCGTGAAGAGGGCACAACAAAACCTTTTCCCCCTCAGGAGACTGAAAAGATTTGGCATGGGTCCCCAGATCCTCAAAAAGTTCTACAGCTGCACCATCGAGAACATCCTGACCGGTTGCATCACCGCCTGGTATGGCAACTGCTCGGCATCTGACCGTAAGGCACTACAGAGGGTAGTACGTACGGCCCAGTACATCACTGGGGCCAAGCTTCCTGCCATCCAGGACCTATATAATAGGCGGTGTCAGAGGGAAGCCCATAAAACTGTCAGAGACTCCAGTCACCCAAGTCATAGACTGTTTTCTCTGCTACCACACGACAAGTGGTACCGGAGTGCGGTGCCAAGTGCAGTGCCAAGTCTAGGACCAAAAGGCTCCGTAACAGCTTCTACTCCCAAGCCATAAGACTGCTGAACAATTAATCAAATGACCACCGGACTATTTACATTGACCCCCCCCCCTTTTGTTTTGTACACTGCTGCTACTCACTGTTTATTATCTATGCAGTCACTTCACTCCTACCTACATGTACAAATTACCTCAACTAACCTGTACTCCCGCACACTGACTCGGTACCGGTACCCCCTGTATATAACGTCATTATTGTTATTTTATTGTGTTAATTTTTTTTGTTTTTTATTTCAGTTTATTTGGTAAATATTTTCTTAACTCTTCTTGAACTGCACTGTTGGTTAAGGGCTTGTAAGTAAGCATTTCACGGTAAGGTGTACACTGTTTGATTTGGTTTGATTTGACATCAGCAAACCGCTCGCCCACACGATGCCATGCACGTGGTCTGCGGTTTTGAGGCTGGTTGGACGCACTGCCAAATTCTCAAAAATTACATTGGAGGCGGCTTATGATAAAGAAATGAACATAAAATTCTCTGGCAACAGCTCTGGTGGACATTCCTGAAGTCAGCATGGTCCCTCAAAATGTTGATATCTGTGGCATTGTGTTGTGTGACAAAATTGCACATTTTAGAGTGGCCTTTTATTGTCCCCAGCACAAGGTGCATCTGTGTAATGATAATGCTGTTAAATAAGCTTCTGCATATGCCACACCTGTCAGGTAGATGGATTATCTTGGCAAAGGTGAAATTCTCACTAACAAGGCTGAAAAAAAAGTGAAATAAGGGAGATAAGAGAAATAAGCTTTTTGTGCTATGGAACATTTCTGGGATCTTTTATTTCAGCTCATGAAACATGGGACCAACACTTTACAAGTTGCGTTTACATTTTTGTTCAGTGTATATAAAAGTGTTAAGACTGGGAAGGAAGTTCTCCCCAGGTCAGTGCTACAACGGTATGTGTGCACACACACACACACACACGCACAGGCACTCACACGCACGCACTTATAGCAGATCAGAGGACAATTATCAGTGTGGAGAGATTATCCACCAAATTCCAGCGATCTAAAAAAAGGCTTGGGAAATCCCCTGTGCAAGCAGCAGGACGCTCTACGCTGCTCATCTGATTTTCCCTTATCACATTACCTGTCAAGGTCAGCTGCTGTGCACTGGATCCCTGACAAAGAGCATCCTTTAGAATGTTCGCTCTAGTGCAAACACACACAGTCAATTACAAAAACCCATATTGTCACCAGGATATTTCACTTATGCCCTGATGCCAGAAAACCAAGATGTCCTCTGTGGTAGGAGAATCAGCCTCTCCAACACAGATAGACACATTTGTGTCCTGTAACCATCCTCCATCCACTACCGCTGCACCGCTAGGCTATACTACAGGGGCTGATGACCTCTGAGCTCTTCACAGCCCAGGATATCAAATCAAATCAATACTAGCCATACTAACTCCTCACCACAACCCCCCTTCACAACTCCTCACAAGGCAGTAGTGATTGCAAAATGTATTGAGAAAATTCCAGGAAACACTTACTATTGTCAGGAAGTCTGCTGCCTCTTCCACAGCCATGTTTCCCCCTCTCGCTCTGCAGTTCAGGAGTGAAACCTGAGCTATCAATTAGTTCTGGCCCAGGCAGCACCACACACAGCACACAGTACACAGAACAGGGAGTGGGACAGGGAAGAGCAAGGTACCATTGTGTCAGGTGACCAAGTAAAAAAAAAAAATAGAAATTGCCAACCCAGCAAAACCCCAAATGATGCTTCCTTCCACCGCGTGGTCGATGTACCACGGAATGAAGGGATGGAGGCAGAGAGGAGAAGAGGTGGGCTTCTGTATCTAACCTTTCAGGAGAAGTAAACAATCCCCTCTGTCAGTGTTTGTCTCTCTCTGACATATGAAAGGACACACGTCAAATCCCCTATTCCCTCTCCCTCCCTCTTTCCCTCTCTATGTAAACAAGGGCAAATCCCTTCTGCTTCCCAGAGCTCACCCAGAATGTACCCTAGAGAGGGGAGGGTAGAGGACAGGAAGTACACCCTGACTTACCATATTAGTAGATAGCACTTCCTCCTCCTGTCTCTCTAAGGCTCTCTCAGAGGGGGGGTAAATGGAATCGTGATATCCAAGGATAGGGAGGGAGGGAAACACTGAAAATAGCAGCTGAAACAAATACTTTTGCTAAAAGGGTTTGACTGGGCCATGTCAACTCACTCTCTCTCCCTCTTCCTCCGTCACTGCCAGCATGAGGCTCTTTATTGTCATCCTGCTTATCAGCTCTTTTTCCCCACAAAGGGAGTGTGTGTACATGTGTGCATGCGCGTGTGTGTGTGTATCAGGGGGCTCCCTATCCAAACAACAGGGAGGTGGGGGGGGGGGGACTGGTGGGGACCTGCAGGGCAGAACAATGCCGCCAGACGCTATTTTAGGGGGCTGGGAGGCACAAGTAGCCAATGGGGACAGTTTGAGGAAGGATTAAGGGGCTTTCCCCTGGTATTAAGGACACACCATCCTCCCACCAACCCCGTATCACACACCCCACATACTGTAGATCAGCCAGGAGACAGCCTGTGCCCCACTATTATGCATCAACCCCCAGGCTGATCTCTATCCCTACCCCCCTTCCCCGTCACCATACTATATCTTCCCTGTGGCTCAGTTGGTAGAGCATGGTGTTTGCAACGCCAGCATGGTGTGTGCAACGCCAGGGTTGTGGGTTTGATTCCCACGGGGGGCCAGTACAAAAAAAAATGCATGAAATGAAATGTATGCATTCACTACTACTGTAAGTCGCTCTGGATAAGAGCTTAGTCTGCTAAATTTTAGTCTGCTAAATGACTAAAATGTAAAATATACACTGATGTTTCCATATTGATGCTACAAACAATGATTCTTGGTTTTGTTTCAGCTTTGAACATTTTTTTTATAGTTTGGAGATAATTTTCTTTGTTAGGCATCAATACTGTATTGCAATGTGTAAGTGCACAGGTCCAAGATGCACTAACGAGAGCTAAGGGAAATGTACCCCTTTTGAAAGCCATGTTTCTGATCATAAATGCTTCATTCTGCTCAGCGGATACCATCAGAGCCATGGACTGTGGTGTGCCATGGAACAGTCAGCTGGAACACTTAACTTGTAGATCACAGGTGGGCGGCAGGTAGCCTAGTGGTTAGAGTGTTGAACCGGTAACCAGCAGGTAGCCTAGTGGTTAGAGTGTTGAACCGGTAACCAGCAGGTAGCCTAGTGGTTAGAGTGTTGAACCGGTAACCAGCAGGTAGCCTAGTGGTTAGAGTGTTGAACCGGTACCAGCAGGTAGCCTAGTGGTTAGAGTGTTGAACCGGTAACCAGCAGGTAGCCTAGTGGTTAGAGTGTTGAACCGGTAACCAGCAGGTAGCCTAGTGGTTAGAGTGTTGAACCGGTAACCAGCAGGTAGCCTAGTGGTTAGAGTGTTGAACCGGTAACCAGCAGGTAGCCTAGTGGTTAGAGTGTTGAACCGGTAACCAGCAGGTAGCCTAGTGGTTAGAGTGTTGAACCGGTAACCAGCAGGTAGCCTAGTGGTTAGAGTGTTGAACCGGTAACCAGCAGGTAGCCTAGTGGTTAGAGTGTTGAACCGGTAACCAGCAGATAGCCTAGTGGTTAGAGTGTTGAACCGGTAACTGAAAGGTTGCTAGATCGAATCCCCGAGCTGACAAGGTAAAAATCTGTTGTTCTGCCCCTGGACAAGACAGTTAACCCACTGTTCCTAGGCCGTCATTGTAAATAAGTGGAGTGGAGGAGGCAGAGCGGAGAAAGTCAAGCCTACTTTCAAGACATTATCTCCCACACACACTCACTGTAAATCAACAACCATTACACGAGTGAATCAACTCTGCACAGCAACCTTGAAGACAACATGCAGTATCATGTCATATGATTTCAATGTACTGTAGCCTACTGTCTGATCAAATGACATAGAAAATCATGTAATAGTGATAAAAATTAATTTGAACTGACTGGTGACCTTTGCGTGTGCTGAACCCAGATAAAGAAAATATGCCTTCACAATGAGTTGAGAGACAGCATGCACTGTATAACAGTGTCCAGGACTCAGAAGATAAGGCTGTTTTCTTGGTATTGTAGAGCTCTTGGTAGCAGCTCAGTATGAAGACAACAAAACCCCAAACTATGAGTGTACCCAACATGATAATAATCTCACAGTAAAGCCCCTCTTTTAATAAAGGTTCTACCAGTGTGGTCTTCCAGAAAGTCAATCACTGAATTCTAGAACACAGCATCTGTGAAAAACATCAGTCAGTTATAGCATTTGTTCCTCGGGATCTTTTTACCCCTCAGCTGAACAAACATGAATCCAAACTATAGAAAAGGATATCGGCTATAAAATAAAACATCCCAAAATCTATATTTTAAATATAGAAGCCATCCAGGAGGAATACTCATGGGGAGGACTTGTGTAGAGAACCACCCGGAGGACCAATATATTTAATGCAGATATCTGGCTCAAGGGCACCACACTAATACACCTGGGACATGAAACCATCAGAGAAATGGGGGTGGAGAGGAGAGGAGAGAGAGCCACAGACCATCCCCTGGCATGGCTCAGTGCTATAAGAGCACACTACCCCTATGTCAAGAGAGAGGAAACTCAGAACACTAGACATTGACAGAGGTTGTTTCAATTTCCTCAACGTGTACAAGTCTGGTACAGTAATGGTGCAGGGAATCCTCATGCAGTTCCAGCAGGACTTTTACAGGGTCAAAAAGAGAGCTCAGCAGGAAAAGCTCTCGCTCTGTGACAAGTCCCCCATCCTGAGTCACTCTGATCGCACCTCTTCAAACTGTCCTGCAGACGAAGATGGTCACTCACCCAGCACTGAACACACCCAGGTCCCACAACTGCACTGCTCCTCCATCATTGAGAGGGATACATTCACAGAGCTGGAGAGAGACATGGTGGAGCTCAGAGAGCTAGTCCACACAATCCAGACAGAACAAACCCACAAAACAGACCAGCACAAGACACCCACCCCCCCCATCAAGACCCGGAGGGCAGAAGGTGGAGATGGACGACTGGCTGCTCTACGGTCTGAGGTGAGAGAACTTAGAGACACACATGGCACTGAAGGAAGAGGTCAGAAAGCTGAGGTGTGACAGAGAGCAGGACACTCCCCCAGACAAGCCAGCAGAACAGCCCACCTCATACCCGGAGCACAACTCACAATGGGACAGACAACACAGGACCTACCAACCCAACAGACCCCACCCCCTCCTAACAGCCCTCCTGACAACCCCCCCACATCCACTAAGGACACACAAAAGCCAGAGATTGTGCTCCTCATTGACTGAAATGGCAAATACATTCAAGAGGATAAACTTTTTCCCAAACACAAAGTGTCTAAACTGTGGTGCCTAAACTCTAGGCATGCCCTGGAGCTGTTGTCAGAGGACAGACTAGGGTCCCCCAGCCACATCATCATTCACATGGGCACAAAGGACCTGAGGGCCCAGCAGGAAAGGGTGGCAACAGCACTCAAGGGAGTGATTGAAAAAGCTTCTTCCACTTTCCCCAACGCACAAGTGGTTATCTCCACCCTGCTACCATGAAAATACTTTCTCCCTGCCTCCATACAGCGGGTGAATGCAAGCATATCGAGAGACCATGCCTCAAAACCTAATGTCTACCTGGCCCACCACTCCAGCCTGGACTTGAACAGCCTTTACGACCAGGTCCACCTCTACAAGGCAGCAATCCCAACTTTTGCCAGGACCCTGAAGGATGTCACCCACAACTGTAATCCCAGAAACCCACACAGGAGCAACAGAGCAACGGACACCCCGTCCAGACCTGAAAGACGCCCTCCCGAAGGACCTGCACCGAGAGAACCCACGCCAAGAGGACCTACACCCAGACCACAGCATCACCAGCCACACCCCAAGCAAACCCTGGCCAAACCCTATATAGGCCCCCCCATATCAGACCTATGTCCCTTCTGCTCACCCCATGCCCCACGCCCCTGCGGCAAGGACCTCAACATTACAGCAGGACATATGCCCAGGCCGTGAGCAGAGCAACAGGCCCAACCCCCACAATTACACCCGCCCAAGCCCCATCCTGCAACCTAAGAGGTGTGTATCACCTGCTCAACTTGCTCTGCTCACACCTACTGTGATGGTTTGAGCCTAAACCACACAAAAACAACAATAGGCACTATGGAACACAAAGCTTTTACTATCTCAGACAGAGAGCATGCGAGAGCATGCTCAACATGCTCTGCTCACACCTACTGTGATGGCCCGAGCCTAAACCACATAAAAACAACACTAGGCACTATGGAACACAAAGCTTTTACTATCTCATCCTGGAATATACAAGGTCTGAGGTCATCTGCATTTGGCCTAAAGAGCAGGAACCCAGACTTCATCAAAGAAATTAGAAATACAGACATTGTCATCCTACAAGAAACATGGACAGACCCTCGAGGTTACAGAGAGCTGGTAGTTCCATCCACCAAACTACCAGGTGTGAAAGAGGGAAGAGACTCAGGGGGTATGTTAATTTGGTATAGAGCAGACCTAACCCACTCTATTAAATTAGTCAAAACAGGAACATTTTACATCTGGCTAGAAATTAATAAGGAAATGATCTCAACAGAAAAAATGTCCTCATGTGTGCTACCTATATCCCCACCAATAGAATCCCCATACTTTAACGATGACAGCTTCTCCCTCCTAGAGGGGGAGATCAACCATTTCCAGGCTCAGGGACATGTACTAGTCTGTGGTGACCTAAATGCCAGAACTGGACAAGAACCCGACACCCTCAGCACACAGGGGAACAAACGCCTGTCTGGAGGTGACAGCATTCCCTCCCCCATATGCCCCCCTAGACACAACTACGACAACATAGCCAACAAAAATGGGTCACAACTCCTGCAGCTCTGTCGGACGCTGGGTATGTGCATAGTCAATGGTAGGCTTCGAGGGGACTCCTATGGTAGGTACACCTATAGCTCATCTCTTGGCAGTAGAACTGTAGACTACTTTATCACTGACCTCAACCCAAAGTCTGATAAAGCATTCACAGTCAGTCCACTGACACCCCTATCAGATCAAAGCAAAAATCACACTCTACTTGAACAGAGCTAAGTTCAATCATGAGGCATCAAAGCCAAAGGAACTGAATAATATTAAGAAATGCTATAGATGGAAGGAAAATAGTGTGGAAATCTAACAAAAAACTATTAGACAACAACAAATTAAATTCCTTCTAGACAATTTCCTGGACAAAAGGTTTCACTGTAATAGCGAAGGTGTTAACTTGGCAGTAGAAAACCTAAACGGTATATTTGACCTCTCAGCTTCCCTATCAAATCAAAAAATGTCAAGCAGACAACAAATAAACTCCCATATCTATTGGATGAAATACCACAGCAGCAAGATTTGTGACCTGTTGCCATAAGAAAAGGGCAACCAGTGAAGAACAAACACTATTGTAAATACAACCTATATTTATGTTGATTTATTTTCCATTTTGTACTTTAACTATTTGCACATCATTACAACACTGTATATAGACATAATATGACATTTTAAATGTCTTTATTATTTTGGAACTTTTGTAAGTGTGATGTTTACTGTTAATTTTTTAATTGTTTATTTAATTTTGTTTCTTATCTATATCACTTGCTTTGGCAATGAAAACATGTGTTTCCCATGCCAATAAAGCCCTTAAATTGAAATTGAATTGAATTGAGAGAGAGAGCTGGAGGGGGACAAAGCAACACAGCAAAACAACAGAGAGCAAATGATAGAGAAGCAAAAGAATATTCTGTATCAGGAGAAAACGTGAAGTCAGGAGGATCTGTTCTACTGTCACTACACATCCAGGCTGAGTGTGAGTAGAGGGGAAATCTGCTGACATGGGTGTCATATTATTTCAACACTTCACACATCACTCACTATGTAGCTTTACACACAGAACTCACTATGTAGCTTTACACACAGAACTCACTATGTAGCTTTACACACAGAACTCCCTATGTAGCTTTACACACAGAGAGAGAGAGAGAGAGAGAGAGAGAGAGAGAGAGAGAGAGAGAGAGAGAGAGAGGGAGGGAAGGAAGGAAGGAAGGAAGGAAGGAAGGAAGGAAGGAAGGAAGGAAGGAAGGAAGGAAGGAAGGAAGGAAGGAAGGAAGGAAGGAAGGAAGGAAGGAAGGAAGGAGAGAGAACTGAGAATGGATGGTCTGCATTTTTGGACTCTTATCAGGAGCCGGAGAGAAAGGAAGAGAAGATTTAGCCTAGAATGTATAGTGGTACGGTATGGCAGGAATCCAGTGACATCATCACATTCCGTGCAGTGACCTGCAGGGCAGTGTGTGTGCTGAGCGGAGGAACACCGGACTCTAGTGGAGGATCCATGACAATGCCGTCATTAACATAACAACCTGCCAATGGAAATGCATCATCCTCTCCCAGTCAGCCAGGTACCATGCGGAAGTAACAAAGCTGCTGTTCACTGCTCCTAGTAGGCTTGATGGTGCCATGGATGATACTCCCTAAGGGGCAAACAAGCTTTCTGTAACACTACCTTTTTAAAGGAGGTCCACACATAACTGTGACGATAACATTGTAAAACCATGAAGGCTTGGTGCACTACATAAAAGGAAATTACTCCTAACCAGTGACAATAATTACACCCAACCTTGGGTGAGTACGGAGCGTAAGGGAGCAATTGAGCATGTGTTTGTGCGTATGTGTCTGTTCGAGCGCGTGTGGGAGAGAGCGAGAGGAGACAGTGAAAAAGAGTCCTTCTGCTATCACACAGCTGCAGCGGCCGACTGCTTTTCCCATGACACACCTCAGAGAATCACACATCCTCTCCCTTCACAGCCTTTCCCCCATTGGCTCTCTACACCGGCTTTCCCCTTTATGCTGGAACATCGCTGCGGGGACATGCTTCCAGTCAGCCACAAAAGCATTAGAGAGGTAGGGCACTGATGTTGGGCAATTAGGCCTGGCTCACAGTCGGCGTTCCAATTCATACCAAAGGTGTTCGATGGGGTTGAAGTCAGTGCTTTGTGCAGGCCAGTCATGCTCTTCCACACCGATCTCAACAAACCATTTCTCTATGGACCTTGCTTCGTGCACGGGGGCATTGTCATGCTGAAACAGGACAGGACAGGACTGCACACAACATATGACTTTGTTTTCAGTCTGGTAACTGGTGTGGCCTGTTGGTACATAAACCTTGACCCATGCATTTTACTGTACTTCCTAATGGCAGTATGATTATGAATCAAAAGTCAATTGAGCCATTGAGGGGATTGCTGTATTGTGCTATACCAAAACAGCACTACAGTGGGGGACTATAATATCTATCAACGCTACGTGTTCTACAGCAAGAATACCGTCTTCCAGGTGCACTCATCTACTCACTCCCAGATCCATTATCATGCCTGTATAACTTCACAGCAGAGCCAGACTGTAGCAGGGCTTAGATGGAGCACTGTGGTTTACTTCTGATCAAAAGCTTTTCACTGCCTCCCGAGTGGCGCAGCAGTCTAAGGCACTGCATCGCAGTGCTAGAGGCATCACTACAGACCCGGGTTTGACCCCTGGCTGTGTCACAACCGGCCGTGACCAGGTGTCCAATAGGGTGGCACACAATTGGCCTAGCGTCGTTACGGGAGGGTTTGGCCGGGGGGGGGCTTTACTTGGCTTATCGCTCTCTAGCGACTCCTTGTGGTGGGCCGGGCACCTGCAGGCTGACTGCGGTCGTCAGTTGAACAGTGTTTCCTCCGGCACATTGGTGCGGCTGGCTTCCGGGTTAAGCGAGCGGGTGTTAAGAAGCATGGTTTGGCGGGTCATGTTTCGGAGAACGCATGACTCAACCTTTGCCTCTCCCAAGCCCGTTGGGTAGTTGCAGCGATGAGACAAGATTGTAATTGGATCACAATTGGATATCACGAAAAAGGGGGAATTTCTTTTTACCAAAAAATATAAGGTTTGGAAAAATGTATTTAAAAAAAAAATTCTAACACAGTGGCCATCCTAAAATTCTAATGTTCCTAATGTTCAGCAGGTGCGATTGATAGTTACCTCCTCACATATATCCCTCTAGCTCTGGGCAGCAGAGACAGGAGTTGGAAGAAGATGCCCCTAGACAGTGATCTAAGGTCACTTTAGCATTATGTCATTAAGTGTATCTAGATCCTATAGATCTGTGCCTACGAGCAACTTCAACCAAGATCACAGATATAACCTAGCCTGGTCTCAGATCTGTATGTGTGCATTTGCCAAGTCTTTTTCCACTCGTTGCCATATATGTTTGCCATGACAAGAACACAGCAGATGAGTTTGCCATTCAAATATGCTACAAGCCTAGAGATACCCTGCTACTCATCCCCCAGCTGATTGGCTGTCCCGAATGGAAGTGCAGTGGTGTATCAGTGATGTGCCCAACTCCAGATGATGCCCTAACTACGCCCCCCAACCCACCCCGGCCCTATCTGCACAGATGGCACACCTGGATCCACTCTTGCTGTCTCTATCCGGGACCCTCTTGACACTCTCTGTCCTAGACGGCTGCCTCTCCGATGGGGCACAGCCAGGATGACGACAGTGGGAGGTTATGGAAGATAGGGGGTGGAGACAAGAGGCCACCTCCCAAACACACACACACATGCACACAAACACACACGCACAACAATCTGTCAGGGACATTCGTTGTTTATTGACTCATTCTTCAACACAGCTGAGACTCAGTGGAGTTGATAAGGTCATTAAACTCAAACACTCACTGACACAGTGTTTTCCTCACTCCTAAGACAGAGTTAGAGTACAGCAATAGTAGTCCTTCCTCAGTAGTATTCATATCATAACTTCAGGCTGATTAGTTTGTGGTGGAGGGTGACGTGGTGGAGGGTGATGTTGAAGGTCTGTCAGTATGTTGTGGGGAGGAAGAGGTCAGGATAGAATAAATGGACCAGGTGCAATAAAATACATTTACATTTAAGTCATTTAGCAGACGCTCTTATCCAGAGCGACTTACAAATTCAGTAGAGTATAGAGCTGGATGATATGGACAAAAATCCATATCACATGGCTTCCCGAGTGGCGCAGCTGTCTAAGGCACTGCATCGCAGTGCTTGAGGCGTTACTACAGACCCGGGTTCGATCCCGGGCTGTGTCGCAGCCGGCCACGACTGGGAGACCCATGAAGCGGTGCACAATTGGCCCAGCGTCGTCTGGGTTAGGGGAGGGTTTGGCCGGCCCGGGATATCCTTGTCCCATCGCGCTCTAGCGACTCCTGTGGCAGGCCGGGCGCATGCACGCTGACACAGTCACTAGTTGTACGGTGTTTCATCCGACACATTGGTGCGGCTGGCTTCAGGGTTAAGCAAGCAGTGTGTCAAGAAGCAGTGCGGATTGGCAGGGTCGTGTTTCGGAGGACGAATGGCTCTTGAACTCCACCTCTCCCGAGACCATACGGAAGTTGCAGCGATGGGACAAGACTGTAACTACCAATTGGATACCACGTATCTGGGGAGAAAAAGAGCTCAAAATAAAATACACACAAAAAAATCCATATCGTGAATTGATGCGATAACGATAAATAGAACGTTAAGTTAATAACAACGTTCACCAGGTTTTACTAGTTTGATAGTTGATAGTTGTAGCCATCAATTGTCCCATTAATAATCACCCATATTAGCAAACGTATTTAATTTCAAACTTCACATTTCTCTAGTTTAGGCTACTTCTTATTGTAATGAACGATATCAGCAAAATGCCTGCGATAAGGGAGGTGTCGATAATCATCCCAGCTCCAGTACAGTAGCTAACCTCCACAGGATGCCACATCTGTCTCTCTGGCTTTATTACCCAGCAACATGTGGCAGCAGATTGAGTCTGAGTGCAAGTTTGACCATAATTCCTGTAAGTATTCAACACACTACATTTGATACTGTATGACGGTCAAATTCATTTGTGTGAGTCAAGGTGCAAAAACATGTGTTAACTCCAGGGTCTGTGTCCGTCTCTGGGTCTGCCTGCTAACTGCATCAACAGGCTCTCCAATCTTAGCGACAGAACTCTCTACATCAGTGGTTCCCAAAATCTTTATAGTCCCGTACCCCTTCAAACATTCAACCTCCAGCTGCGTACCCCCTCTAGCACCAGGGTCAGCGCACTCTCAAATGTTGTTTTTTGCCATCATCGTAAGCCCGTCACACACACTATACAATACATTTATTAAACCAAAGAATGGGTGTGAGTTTTTGTCACAACCCAGCTTGTGGGAAGTGACAAAGAGCTCTTATAGGACCAGGGCACAAACAATAATGTAATAATAATAATAATCAATAATTAGGTTTTTATTTAGCCATCTTACATATTAAACTTTATTTGTTAATAACAAATTGTGAGTAACTCACTACAGGTTAATGAGAAGGGTGTGCTTGAAAGGATGCACATAACTCTGCAATGTTGGGTTGTATTGGAGAGAGTCTCAGTCTTAAATTATTTTCCACACACAGTCTGTGCCTGTATTTAGTTGTCATGCTAGTGAGGGGTGAGAATCCACTCTCACATAGGTACGTGCTTGCAAAGGGCATCAGTGTCTTAACAGCGCAATTTGCCAAGGCAGGATACTCTGAGCGTAGCCCAATCCAGAAATCTGGCAGTGGCTTTTTTCACCAAACCGCTTGTTGCAATTTCGATAAGGTTCTCTTGTTCAGATATCGGCAAGTAGACTGGAGGCAGGGCATGAAAGGGATAACGAATCCAGTTGTTTGTGTCATCTGTTTCAGGAAAGTACCTGTGTAATTGCGCACCCAACTCACTCAGGCGCTTCGCTATATCACATTTGACATTGTGCGTAAGCATAGGTTCAGTTAAACAAAAGAAATCATACGATGATGGAAAGACCTGTGTGTTGTCCTTGTTAATGCAGACAGAGAAGAGCTCCAACTTCATAATCATAGCCTCAATTTTGTCCTGCACATTGAATATAGTTGCAGAGAGTACCTGCAATCCTAGATTCAGATCATCCAGGCGAGAAAAAACATTGCCCAGATAGGCCAGTTTTGTGAGAAACTCGTCATCATGCAAGCGGTCAGACAAGAGACAATTATGGTCAGTAAAGAAAACTTTAAGCTTGTCTCTCAATTCAAAAAAACGTGTCAATACTTTGCCCCTTGATAACCAGCGCACTTCTGTATGTTGTAAAAGTGTTACATGGTCGCTGTCCATATCATTGCATAGTGCAGAAAATACATCAGAGTTCAGGGGCCTTGCTTTAACAAAGGTAACCATTTTCACTGTAGTGTACAAAACATCTTTCAAGCTGTCAGGCATTCCTTTGGCAGCAGGAGCCTGTCGGTGGATGCTGCAGTGTACCCAAGTGGCGTCAGGAGCAACTGCTTGTATGCGCGTTACCACTCCACTATGTCTCCCTGTCATGGCTTTTGCACCATCAGTACAGATAACAACACATCTTGAACACCAAAGTCCATTTGATGTCACAAAGCTGTCCAGTACTTTAAAAATATCCTCTCCTGTTGTCCTGGTTTCCAGTGGTTTGCAGAAGAGGATGTCTTAATTGACCCCCCATAAACTTAACAGACATATACCAGAAGCTGTGCCAGGCCCGCCATGTCTGTTGACTCATCCAGCTATAACACATAGAATTCACTGACTTGTATGCGAAGCAGTAATTGTTTCAAAACATCTCCTGCCATGTCACTGATGCATCGTGAAACAGTGTTGTTTGATGAAGTCATTGCCTGTATAGTTTTTTTGGCCCTTTTCTCCCAGCATTGTCCTAGCCATATCTGCGGCAGCAGGAAGAATGAAGTCCTCCACAATAGTATGGGGCTGCCTGTCCTAGCCACTCGGTAGCTCACCATATAAGACATCTCTAGCCCCTTCTTATTAATGGTATCTGTTGCTTTTATACATGTCTTACTACTCGAAAGTTGTCTTAATTCTCGCTCAAAAACTTTGTGGCTTATTTTTCAATTGGCATGTTTTGTTTCTAAAAGTCTGTGCAAGAGTGAAGGTTTCATCCAGTTGTGAGATAGTACTTTTGCACTTATAACACACTGTGGCTGAGGAAAGGCACTCCTCCCAATATAAGTGAACCCCAAATCAATGTAGTTCTCATCATATTTGCACCTCTTCGATGGTCCAACGTCCCTGTCTGTTGTTCGGTCCTTTCCCGGGTAAGGGGGCAGTAGCTCTTCAGCTGCATCAGATTCACAACTGTCCGTGTCCATGCTAGCTGGGCTAACAACAAATGTAGAATTACTGATGCTAGCATTGGATGTGCTCGTGGAAGCAGAACAACTTGTGTCGTCGACAGGTGTAGGTGTAGTACTGCTGGTAGTACTGCTGGTAGTAGCAGTTTGGGAATACCTGATCTACAGGATGACAGTATCTCTCTGTCTCGCTCTCTCTTGTCTCTGTCAAACAACAGACCGTTTACCTCTTGGAGTTGACGTAGAGTACAGCCTTAACTCTCTCTAGTGTTGTACATTAGACTCATTAAGAGAACTAACTTAATTACATACAGACTAGAGTAGAGTCTAAAGGCTTTCAGTCTAATTGTGCAACATTCTCCCATTATCTTCTATTGGAGAGTGTCTGTCTGGTGCTAATCACTTGTCCTTTGAGACCTTAGCCAACGAGAAAGCTCCTCTCTGGCTGGTTTTAATGGAGAAAATCAAACTGGGAGAGCCTAGTGAGAGTATCACTTCTCGCTAAATGGACGTGCTGAATCATACATTACGGTCAATCATCTAACATCAAGCATAACAGCTGTCTAGGGCGCCACATCAGAGCATGACATTTTTCTCTGTTTGCATTCCGTTTGGAAACAAGGATGAAAGGAACTTCAAAAACTTTGAGAGCCTGTGAAAATCAAACCTCTGCTTATAATGACCATGCAGAAATGTGTCATTGTGTTGTTTTGAGCCTGTGTGATGTTGTAGATGATTGGTCCTTTTGGAAAACAGAAAAATGAAGGCTATTCTCTGGTTGAATCTACCAGCATGAAGTTGGGGTGGAAAAAAATGCTGACAACATAAAAGAACATCATGTGCTTCTCACTGCCACTATGCATTCTGACTTAATGTCAAGTCTGGGACTGTGTCTGGAGTTGCAGAACAGCAGTCCCTTGTGAGACAGCACCATTTAAAAAAAAAGTAACCTTTATTTAACTAGGCAAGTCAGTTAATAAGAACAAATTATTATTTACAATGACGGCCTAGGAACAGTGGGTTAACTACCTTGTTCAGGGGCAGAACGACAGATTTTTACCTTGTCAGCTCGGGGATTCGATCTGGCAACCTTTCAGTTACCGGTTCAACACTCTAACCACTAGGCTACCTGCCGCCCCACTAAAATAAGGCAGGCATAGAGTAGACAAATAGATGCACAGGACTGAGATTTTGACAGTCTATAAATCTAGGTACAGACTGAAGGCTTTTTCCTTGAGTACAATTACTGGTTAATACATTTTATAATAGCAGAAAAGGAACATTGAAACTCCACCACCAAAAACCCTTTCACTTTTAACACTGACGAATCTTCGCACACCTATAGGACCCTAAAATATCTGTTGCATTTTTTCAAAAATTCAGTTCTGGTGAAGGTTCTTTTGAAGGTTTCCGTTTTTCCCATTTTTTTTTCAGGTTTTCACTCTCAAAATCACACTTTTTTTAAAGGAAAAAAAACAACATTAGATATTCTAAGTACACAATGTTTAAACCACATCAGGAGACAACTTTTGACGTTTAGATTTGTGTGTGTAGTTACCCTTTAACTCAAGTGTGCACCAGCTAGAGACTGTTGTTGGGTTAGCGATGTTTCTGTAGCGCTCATGTGACTGCAGAGTTTGAGAAAGATGGAGAAAAATACAAATCACTGATGCATTTTGTTCATGTCTTATTATTAACTTGGGCAAATGAATGCATTTTCTATTACGTTCAATACATTTAGTTGATTTCCTAGTCATTTCAATTTTTTTCTTTGATGTTGTTGGATTCCGTGATTCCGTCCACAACATAGATTTTATAGGGCCCTACACATGTTAGCGACTATATGGAAATCTGCTTATGTGGATCAGTGAGAGTGAATGAAGTGGAGTGTGTGTAAGTGTTTCTCCATGAACTTTGGCAGGGATATGGCAGCAGACGGGAGCGGTCCGTGAGCCATCTGTCCCCCTCTGTCTCACCACAACACCACCACAGTTAATCTGCTTTGTCTCGGTCTCCCTGACTAACACTACCGTCACAAAGACACATTAAAAATGACTAACAAAATCAGCATCCAATATTAAACCATGATATTACATCATATTTAATCATTTCATCATATTTAATCATTTCATAGAGCAAAATGGCTCAACTGCTCTTAACTAGGCCTGGTCTTAGATAATTACTACATCATGTCTGTGTGTTTAGCATACTATCTCAGTGTGTTAGACAGTGACAGAGAGAGAGGGGGGAGAGTGAGTGGGAGTGGGTGAGAGAGAGCGAGGGGGAGAGGGAGTGGGAGAGGGGAGAGAGAGAGCGAGAGAGAACGAGGGGAGAGGGAGTGGGAGAGGGGGGAGAGAGTGAGATAGAAAGCAAGAGGGAGAGAGAGAGAGGGGGAGAGGCAGTGGGAGGAAGGGAGGGAGGGACCGACAGAGAGACACACAGAGAGAGACAGAGAGAGAATTGGTACACAACTGTGCACTGTCCCTGAGCTCTGCTTGTCCTGTGCATCCAGACTACAGATGATTAACTTGTGGTTAACCTCTCCTCTCACCTCTCTTATTGATCTTCTTTATCTGTTCCTTCCTGTAAACTGATCACAAGGACCTTATCCTCCACACCTTCCATATACTTAGCTTTACATGACAATGTATTTCTCATAAATGCATAGGCTAGGTTATCAGCCTTTTTTATTAACCTGGGGCAGAAATGTGTGCTGGCTGGGACAGAAAGCAACAAAAGTATGATAATGGCTGTCTGTAACAGTTTGCCCCTAAGCTACAGAAAATAATAATATTGTGGATGGGGGAGGTACAAAGGTGTAATAACATCATGCCTTCAATCAAGGTAGATGTAGTTTTTATTTAGAAATATATATATTTTTTTATTTCACCTTTATTTAACCTGTTTGGGATAGGGGGCATTATTTTCACGCCGGATAAAAACGTACCCGATTTAATCTGGTTACTACTCCTGCCCAGAAACTAGAATATGCATATAATTAGTTGATTTGGATAGAAAACACTCTAAAGTTTCTAAAACTGTTTGAATGGTGTCTGTGAGTATAACAGAACTCATATGGCAGGCCAAAACCTGAGAAGATTCCATACAGGAAGTGCCCTGTCTGACAATTTGTTGTCCTTCTGTTGCATCTCTATCAAAAATACAGCATCTGTGCTGTAACGTTTTCTATGGCTTCCATTGGCTCTCAGAAGGCGCCAGAAAGTGGAATGGGGTGTCTGCTGTCTCTGGGCGAAGAACAGCAGGAGAATTTGTTAGTGGTCAGCCTGGGAACAGTGAGACTGAGAGGCGCGTTCACAAGAATTCTCCATTTTTTTCTTTCAGCCTTTGAATGAATACAACGTCGCCCGGTTGGAATATTATCGCTATTTTATGAGAAAAATAGCATAAAATGGATTTTAAACAGAGTTTGACATGCTTCTAAGTACGGTAATGGAATAATTTGACATTTTTTGTCACGAAATGCGCTTGCGCGTCACCCTTCGGATAGTGACCTGAACGCACAAACAAAACGGAGCTATTTGAATATAACTATGGATTATTTGGAACCAAAACAGCATTTGTTGTTGAAGTAGAAGTCCTGGGAGTGCATTCTGACGAAGAACAGCAAAGGTAATAACATTTTTCTAATAGTAATTCTGAGTTTAGGTTGTCCCAAACTTGGTGGGTGTCAAAATAGCTAGCCGTGATGGCCGGGCTATGTACTCAGAATATTGCAAAATGTGCTTTCGCCGAAAAGCTATTTTAAAATCTGACACCGGACTGCATAAAGGAGTTCTGTATCTATAATTCTTAAAATAATTGTTATGTATTTTGTGAACGTTTATCATGAGTAATTTAGTAAATTCACCGGAAGTTTGCGGTGGGTATGCTAGTTCTGAACATCACATGCTAATGTAAAAAGCTGTTTTTTTATATAAATATGAACTTGATTGAACAAAACATGCATGTATCGTATAACAGAATGTCCTAGGAGTGTCATCTGATGAAGATCATCAAAGGTTAGTGCTGCATTTAGCTGTGGTTTTGGTTTTTGTGACATATATGCTTGCTTTGAAAATGGTTGTGTGATTATTTTTAGCAGGGTACTCTCCTGACATAATCTAATGTTTTGCTTTCGCTGTAAAGCCTTTTTGAAATCGGACAATGTGGTTAGATTAACGAGCGTCTTGTCTTTAAAATGGTGTAAAATAGTCATATGTTTGAGAAATTGAAGTTATAGCATTTTTGAGGTATTTGTATTTCGCGCCACGCTCTACCATTGGATATTGGTGAGGCGTTCCGTCTGTCCTTAACCAGGTAGGCCAGTTGAGAACAAGTTCTCATTTACAACTGCGACCTGGCCAAGATAAAGCAAAGCAGTGCGACAAAAGCAACAACAGAGTTACACATGGGATAAACAAAAATACAGTCAATAACACAATAGAAAATCTGTATACAGTGTGTGCAAATGAAGTAAGGAGGTAAGGCAATAAATAGGCCATAGAGGCGAAATAATTACAATTTAGCAATTAACACTGGAGTGATTGATGTGCAGATGAGGATGTGCAAGTAGACATACTGGTGTGCAAAAGAGCAGAAAAAGACCAACATCAGCATTGTCCTAATAACAAATATGCATATCATGAGATATCTATTTTGATCCATTCCTATGCTATTTTGAGCATGATTTGAACAAAGGTCTTACATACTATATATGAGAAGACCTTGATTGGTTGGTTGCTCCTGAGTGGCGCAGCTGTCTAAGGCACTGCATCTCAGTGCTAGAGGTGTCACTATAGGCCCTGGTTTGATCCCGGGCTGTATCACAACTGGCCGTGATTGGGAGTCCCATAGGGCGGAACACAATTGGCTCAGTGTCCTCCGGGTTTGGCTGGGGTAGGCCGTCATTGTAAAATAAGAATTTGTTCTTAACTGACTTGCCTAGTTAAATAAAGGTCAAATAAAAAATGAAATAAAAACTCGACAGCTACAGTCAATCTCCATTGAGGTAACAGTGATGTCTCATCATAGCTACACAGACAATTCCTGGGGTCGACAGGTCAAGGGGTCGACAGGTCAAGAAGCAACTAAGCTTCACTCTGATATGTTGAAGAGGATGCACCAAAACGACAATCTATTCTGTCTAGTTAGAGAAACCCAATGAGTTGAACAGCATTTCCACAGCCAGACAGTAACAGCCCACCAGCTTCAATGGAAACAGCCCTGGTCAGGATGAATCTTCCTGTCTCACATTCTTAATGCTCTCTCTGCTGGCTTCATCCGTCTGCCCAATCTGTGTACACCTTGTGTTTAATGTTTCTGCAAATGTGCCAAGTTTAGCTCAGGATACTTGAGATCAAATCGATACAGAGATACAGGAATATAGTCTCTCCTGAATGTTTTGTTTGGCTGTTGTTTTGCAGACAGACAATGCAAAGCGGACCTGATCCACAGTAAAGCGGAGGCTCACATGCTGCTGACTAGCCTATGCCTAATAATGGTGCTAACTAGATGACGTCAGTCACTCGCTTGTCTCTAGCATGGCATAAGACAGGAGTGGAAAGTACCATTCTTCAGCCAGAGTAGGGGTATACAGTATGAGATTGCCCCAACATGACCCTGAGAGAGTTCATCAATCCCAGGGAACTGACTGGTCACCAAGGCTGAGCCGTGTGTGTGTGTGTGTGTGTGTGTGTGTGTGTGTGTGTGTGTGTGTATATATACGTACGCAGGGGCATCATGCACCCAAAAATCTGAGGGAGCACAAAGTGTGAATTTTGCATTTTACAAACGCCTCAAAACAGCTTTTTCCTGCAATCTAGAGTCATAATCATTATGCTTAATTCTATGTCAAAAATACTGTATGTACACTACCAGTCAAAAGTTTGGACACACCTACTCATTCAAGGGTTTTTATTTATTTGTACTATTTTCTACATTGTAGAATAATAGTAAAGACATCAAAACTATGAAATAACACATATGGAATCACGTAGTAACCAAAAAAAGTGTTAAACAAATCAAAATATATTTTATATTTGAGATTCTTCAAAGTAGCCACCCTTTGCCTTCATGACAGCGTTGCACACTCTTGGTATTCTCTCAACCAGCTTCACCTGGAATGCTTTTCCAACAGTCTTGAAGGAGTTCCCACATATGCTGAGCACTTGTTGGCTGCTTTTCCTTCACTTTGTGGTCCAACTCATCCCAAACTATCTTAATTGGGTTGAGGTTGGGTGATTGTGGAGACCAGGTCATTTGATGCAGCATTCCATCACTCTCCTTCTTGGTCAAATAGCCCTTACACAGCCTGGATGTGTGTTTCAGGTCATTATCCTGTTGAAAAATAAATGATAGTCCCACTAAGCGCAAACCAGATGGGATGGCGTATAGCTGCAGAATTCTGTGGTATCAATGCTGGTTAAGGGTGCCTTAAATTCTAAATAAATCACGGACAGTGTCACCAGCAAAGCACCCCCACACCACCTCATGCTTCACGGTGGGAACCAAACATGCGGAGATCATCCGTTCACCTACTCTGCGTCTCACAAAGACACTGCGGTTGGAACCAAAAATCGCAAATTTGGACTCATCGGACCAAAGGACAGATTTCCACCAGTCTAATGTCCATTGCTCGTGTTTCTTGGCCCAAGCAAGTCTCTTATTATTATTGGTGTCCTTTAGTAGTGGTTTCTTTGCAGCAATTCGACCATGAAGACCTGATTCACGCAGTCTCCTCTGAAATGTTGATGTTGAGATGTGTCTGTTACTTGAACTCTATTTGGGCTGCAATTTCTGAAACATCTCAAGGATGATCAATGAAAACAGGATGCACCTAAGGTCAATTTCGAGTCTCATAGCAAAGGGTCTGAATACTTATGTAAATAAGGTATTTAAAAACAAATTGCTATACATTTGCAAAACATTTGAAAACCTGTTTTCACTTTGTCATCATGGGGTATTGTGTGTAGATTGATGAGGAAAATGTTTTGTTTAATCCATTTTACAATAAGGCTGTAACGTAACAAAATGTGGAAAAAGTCAAGGGGTCTGAATACTTTGAATGCACTGTATATATATATATATATACACATATATATACATACGCACGCACGCACGCACACACACACACACACACACACACACACACACACACACACACACACACACACACACACACACACACACACACACACACACACACACACACACACACACACACACACAGGACAAATCTGAGGGGGCACATGCTCCGGTACCCCCTATGGGCATGATGCCTCTGTACGTGTGTGTGTGCGTATGTGCTTCCATATTGCCTGCTCTGTCTGCTATAGCATGTTACACCGTCAAGGTCGCAGCAGAGAGGGAAGACTCATGACCTATAATGAAACACTACCTCACATGTTAATAACAGCCAGCCAGCCAAGCATGCAATGGTACAGCTGAAGCACATGAAGCCTATCGTTTGACATCAGGTTTTTTTTTGTACTTAATATGCTTACATGGGTCTGCTCACCAAATCTATCAAAATCATTCAGAAACGAAATGACAATAAATCATACATTTTAACAATCATTGCTAAATCAAGATAGGTACCATAATGCCACTGTCAGAAAAACAGACACTCAAACTGTCAGGTCACGTCTTGTTTTCTACCCCACCCCTATCACAGCTCACCTTCAAATGTCTCCTATAGGAAATACACACAGCAGCACCCTCGCATACAATCAGCCATTTGCAGCCCTCAGACACATAGTGCTCAAAATGGCCGCCTTCTGGCTAACAACGTTACTAGTTTCATTGGCACTCATGGAGCACTAGGATCATTACCCCCGTCATTCAGTTCAGCCTTCATATCTTACATCTTAGGCCATTATTTCATTCTTGCCCTGAAAGAATAGGATCCATATTGAAATGAATGTAATCAACAAAGTAGGCCAACAGTAATGATCAAAAAGAAACTCCTGGCAGCACAAGGGCTATAGTGTTTTTTCTACCCTTGGAAACCTGGTTAGTGTTTTAATTGAGAAGGACCTAGGTGATTAAAGCATCTTCAATGCAACCCTTGCTACTGGCCCAGCCATTTTCTTGTCAAGAGCCTTCACACTCTCAAGATGGCTGACAGCTGACACGGACAGAGTCCGCACTAACGCCTTGACTCATATCTCACTGTATGAACGACATCCATACTTACAGTAGTAGTGACTGTTGTCCAAGCATACTGTTGTTTCTCTCACAGCAGGGTGTCACTCAATATAGGCTACTGTACATTGATGATGGAAGAGCTGTAGCAGTCACAATACAGTCGAACAACTGTGATGTTCATGTTAAAAGAGTGTGTGCCCCTTTAAGAGCGCACAAGACTCATGGTCTAAGGGAGAGATAACCAGAGGGAGGAACAGAAAATACAATGTAAGAGTACAGGACAGAATGTAAATAAATGAGCCCAGGGTTCACATATTCCTCACACTGGATTCCCCTCTATGAACAGCTACACCACAGCACCCAAAACAACACACTCTGAACCAAAAATAGCATCCGTGATTGTCATTCTGAATTGATGCACCATCTAGGCCTATATGCTGGAATAGTGAGTGGTTTACTGTAAATGTTACTCCTGGCTATGTGCTTTTTCCAACTAGCTCTCACAGTCTTACATCAGACTTAGACGTTCATCCATGTTTCTCAAATTTCAAAGTTGTTCCAAACGTCAAATTTCAAGAGTATTTAAGATTAAGTTTAGGCATAAACTCCAAATGTTTAAGGTTAGGATTAAGTTTAGGCATTAACTCCCTAATATTAAGGTTAGGCATTAACTCCGAATGGTTATGGTAAGGATTAAGGTTTGGGATCGGCTTAAAACAAAAATATTTGTAAAAAAAATTACATTGTTGGATTTGAACTTGCAACCTTCGTAATCAGAGACAAATGCTTCTGCCCATCTGCCATCCCCAACACCCTAGCATATCTGAAACCTACTTGAAGGTAACAGCGCTCACTGCTGCCCCTAGTGGCCGATTTCCATGTCATCTCCCAATGTCCTCAGATATGGATGGGCGTCCAATACTGAATACTCCCCTTCTCCTTGTATCAACCGGGTTCTCTTCCTTTATCCATCTCCCCTCTCTGTATTTCATCTGTTTCTCCCCTCTCTATCCTTTCTCTTGCCAAGTCTTTTCCTTCATGTTCCTCTGCCTCTTTTCACACTCTATACTTGCCCTTGCTATCATTGATTGATTCCTAACACAGACCAGTGAGCTCAGAGGGCATTTGAACTCAAAGACAAAAGATAAATTCTGGTCATTGTACAGCCAAAGGAACCAAACATCCATCAAGCCTATGGAGACCAGAGAAACAGTCTACACAGGCACTTTGTTTTGAACTACTGTAATGAAAATAAAATAAAAAGTTGAACCTATACCCTTCCATAGTAAATGTAAATACTCAGTAACAGTCTTTACTTTGTAGAAAGGATTCTGTACAGTCATTTCTCACATCTATTTCACTGTGTTTTTGCACTTCTTAAATACAACACCATCAAACAATAAGCGCTGACTGTTGACCAGAGGCTCTGTAGCATCTGTTGAAAGTGCTGGTATTGAATAATTCAGCATCAAACATGAATTAGCCCGAGTGCTTTGCTTTCTCCGTCTCTGTCTCTGGCAGATGCTGTTCCCACACAACTGATGAGGCTTGGACTGGGGCTCTGTCTGAATTTGTTCAGCTGCGCTGGTCATTGTACTGTGAGAATGTGTGTGTGCGCGTGTGCATAGTAAGGACTCAAACACTGCAGTGACCACAGGCTCATTTCACTGATATATGACATAAGGAAGAATACTTTATACACAACAATGGTAATACCATTCCCACCTTGAAGCCATAATCAACCTTTCCCTAACTGTAAATCCTTCTTTATTTTATTGAACTTTTATTGATACAGGGTGGGTCACCATTGAGACCAGGGTCTCATTTGCAAAGGAGCCCTGTGAACATGAGCATACAATAAATAATATCAATACAGAAAATATAACAAGATTCATCAAAACAAACAACTCACATATCACCTCCCTTGAACTCTAAACTGTTCAATGGAGACCGGCGAGTCTGATTTCAAGGTGGCCTGAAGGCTATTCAATGAACTGGGGGCATAAAAACTAAAAGCATTTTTCCCCCAGGTCAGTGTAGACCCGCATGACCTCCAGAAGCAGCCAGTCCAGAGAGCTGGACTGAAAATGTCTGGATCTCCAGTTAATACGTGAGCTGAGATAGTGGGGGAGTCTCTGAAGAACTGCTTTATATACAAAAAGTAAATAAATGCTGGGCCCTTCTGGTAGTCAGAGACTTCCAGCCAACAGATCTATACAAAATGCAGTGATGTGTATGAAAATTGTCCCCAGTGATAAAAAACAGTGCTGAGTGATTCTAAACGTTTTAAAGCAGAGGCTGTCGCATGCATGAAGATTGTCACCATAATCAAGTACTGAGAGAAGTGTTGCTTGAACCATCTTCCTTCTACTTTCCAAAGTGAGGCAGAATTTATTTATATAAAAAATCTTAATTCTCAACTTTTTTTGTCAGTTTTTCAATGTGTGTTTTAAAAGAGAGCTTATCCTCAATCCAAATATCCAAGTACTTATAATTGGGAACTTGCTCAATTTGGGACCCCTTCAATGTGCAAATACGCAGGTCCTCAGGGTTAATATTACAAGACCTAGAGAACAACAAAAACTTGGTTTTATTAGCATTTAGCACTAGTTTAAGATCAGTAAGCGATTTTTGAACTGAGTCAAAACCATGCTGAAGGTCATGAATGGGCTCTATACTGAGGAGGCACATGAGTAAATAACTATCATCCACGTAGAGATGAATGTTACAGCTTTGAACAGATATTATTTATATAAATAGTGAAGAGAACAGGTCCCAAAATCGACCCCTACGGCACACCTTTTGTAATATTGAGGAAACTAGATATGATACCATCAGTAAGCACCCATTGTGCCCTGTCCGTTAGATAGCACTACAACCAATTGCAAGATGCCTGATCTTGGCCTATTTCAGACAATCTATGAACAAGTAAGAAGTGGTCAACCGTATGAAAAGCCTTCGACAGGTCAATAAATAAGGAAACACAGTGATTTTTATGGTCTAAACAATATAGACAAGCGTAGCCGCTGAAAAAGTGCTAAAACCAGATTGGTACTCATTAAAACAGAATGAGAAGTTTAAAAGTTCTAATCTGAGCGTTGGCCAGGGACTCTACACTACAGCACAGAAGAGCACAGTGTAGTTCTGTGGATCAGTGTTATCTGCTGGTCGACAAAACCCACCGCTTTTCTCTTTCTCCACCTATCACTGTACTCTCATGTGACACATATTCTAGAAATGTTACAATTTCCATGCCGGATCACATTACTCCGCTACAAAGACGCTGTCCATTCCATGCTCTATTGTATCCAAGAGAAAACATGATTTATTCCCTGAGGGGTTGTCGTCCACAAAAGGCAGCTTTTGTCCATACAGTGATGCAGAAGTTTGTGTCTGAGACAAACTCAAAACCAGGTAATGATATAGCATAAAAATGTCCAATCAATTGAGTCAGTCTGGTGAAGAGCAGGGCGTGATAGATGAAAAGCAGAATGGACCAGCGAATAAGGTGGTACAAATATATACAAAAAGCAACATCTATTAATAGGGATGGACTTTTAAAGCTGTCAAATGCTAGGAAGAACTAGGATCACAGAATCAAATTGAAAAGCAATCTCTTCACATGTAAAATAGAAACAAAGATTAACCAAATAAATGCTGAAACATTGGATGCCATTGTGTGAGACATCCTGAGTGTTGTGCAACACAAACACCTGGGAGTAGTAGATAAGGAGGTAGCTGGAGAGACAGAATGCATTTTTCTCTAAGCATGAATGTCTCTGATCCCCCCCCAGAGGGAGCTGACTGTGGAGGAGTGTCTGCTCTGTGATTATCATCGATCTGCCCTCAACACAGCCCATTTCCAGTCTCAGTCGGGACACAGGGTCAGGCCACGACTGGCTGACTCTGCCCACAAAGAGAGGCCTATATCTGGGGACCAAGGACGCCAAGAGTGGGTGGAAGAACCAGGGTTTTAAACGCACAAGGTCAAATGATCAAATATAGGTCTAGAGTCTGCCCTCAACACAGCCCATTTCCAGTCTCGGTCGGGACACAGGGTCAGGCCACGACTGGCTGACTCTGCCCACAAATGATCAAATATAGGTCTAGAGTCTAAATAATGTTCAAATGATACAAAAGATAGTGAATATATTTAGGGATTTTTGTCATCATCTTGCATGGCTCTAACAGACGGCTAGTGAAATATTATGGTGCGAGTGCAAATTCTTTTTCTTTTCTCCCTCCGCCTTGTGGTACAAGAGATCAATTGAGAAGCCGATTACAATGAGGGGAAAAAGTATTTGATCCCCTGCTGATTTTGTACGTTTGCCGACAGACAAAGAAATGATCAGTCTATAATTTGAATGGTAGGTTTATTTGAACAGTGAGAGACAGAATAACAACAACAAATTCCAGAAAAACGCATGTCAAAAATGTTATAAAATGATTTGCATTTTAATGAGGGAAACAAGTATTTGACCCCTCTGCAAAACATGACTTAGTACTTGGTGGCAAAACCCTTGTTGGCAATCACAGAGGTCAGATGTTTCTTGTAGTTGGCAACCAGGTTTGCACACATCTCAGGAGGGATTTTGTCCCACTCCTCTTTGCAGATCTTCTCCAAGTCATTAAGGTTTCGAGGCTGACGTTTGGCAACTCGAACCTTCAGCTCCCTCCACAGATTTTCTATGGGATTAAGGTCTGGAGACTGGCTTCTTCTTGAGCCACTCCTTTGTTGCCTTGGCTGTGTGTTTTGGGTCATTGTCATGCTGGAATACCCATCCACGACCCATTTTCATGCCCTGGCAGAGGGAAGGAGGTTTCTCACCCAAGATTTGACGGTACATGGCCCCGTCCATTGTCCCTTTGATGCGGTGAAGTTGTCCTGTCCCCTTAGCAGAAAAACACCCCCAAAGCATAATGTTTCCACCTCCATGTTTGACGGTGGGGATGGTGTTCTTGGGGTCATAGGCAGCATTCCTCCTCCTCCAAACACAGCGAGTTGAGTTGATGCCAAAGACCTCCATTTTGGTCTCATCTGACCACAACACTTTCACCCAGTTGTCCTCTGAATCATTCAGATGTTCATTGGTAAACTTCAGACGGGCATGTATATGTGCTTTCTTGAGCAGGGGGACCCTGCGGGCGCTGCAGGATTTCAGTCCTTCACGGCGTAGTGTGTTACCAATTGTTTTCTTGGTGACTATGGTCCCAGCTGCCTTGAGATCATTGACAAGATCCTCCCGTGTAGTTCTGGGCTGATTCCTCACCGTTCTCATGATCATTGCAACTCCACGAGGTGAGATCTTGCATGGAGCCCCAGGCCGAGGGAGATTGACAGTTCTTTTGTGTTTCTTCCATTTGCGAATAATCGCACCAACTGTTGTCACCTTCCCACCAAGCTGCTTGGCGATGGTCTTTTAGCCCATTCCAGCCTTGTGTAGGTCTATAATCTTTTCCCTGGCATCCTTGGAGAGCTCTTTGGTCTTGGCCATGGTGGAGAGTTTGGAATCTGATTGATTGATTGCTTCTGTGGACTGGTGTCTTTTATACAGGTAACAAGCTGAGATTAGGAGCACTCCCTTTAAGAGTGTGCTCCTAATCTCAGCTCGTTACCTGTATAAAAGACACCTGGGAGCCAGAAATCTTTCTGATTGAGAGGGGTCAAATACTTATTTCCCTCATTAAAATGCAAATCAATTTATAACATTTTTTACATGTTTTTTTCTGGATTATTTTGTTGTTATTCTGTTTCTCACTGTTCAAATAAACCTACCATTAAAATTATAGACTGATCATTTCTTTGTCAGTGGGCAAACATACAAAATCAGCAGGGGATCAAATACTTTTTTCCCTCACTGTATGCTATAACACATGAAATATGTAAAGGAAAACCTACAAGACAAACAGTCTTGCTTTAGTAGTGCTACTGATGGGATAGTGGCGGGTGGTTAGCTACAAATGAAGCTGAGGTAGACAGGGTGTGTGCGGGGAGGGAGGGTGTGTGCGGGAAGGGAGGGTGTGTGTGGGGAGGGTGGGTGTGTGTGGGGAGGGTATGTATGGGGAGGGAGGGTAGGATGTGTGTTGGGAGGAGGGTAGGGTGTGTGTGGGGAGGAAGGGTAGGGTGTGTGTGGAGAGGGAGGGAGGGTAGTGTTGTATGGGGAGGGAGGGTAGGGAGTGTGTGGGAAAGGAGGGTAGGGTGTGTGTGGGGAGGGAGGGTAGGGTTGTATGGGGAGGGAGGGAGGGTAGGTTGTGTGTGGAGAGGGAGGGAGGGTAGGGTGTGTGTGGGAAAGGAGGGTAGGGTGTGTGTGGAGAGGGACGGAGGGTATGTGTGGGGAGGGAGGGAGGGTATGTGTGGGGAGGGAGGGTAGGGTAGTTGTGGAGAGGGAGGGAGGGTAGGGTATGTGTGGAGAGGAAGGGAGGGTAGGGTGTGTGTGGAGAGGGAGGGTAGGGTATGTGTGGAGAGGGAGGGAGGGAGGGTAGGGTGTGTGGAGAGGGAGGGTAGAGTGTGTGTGGGGAGGGAGGGTAGAGTGTGTGGAGAGGGAGGGAGGGTATGTGTGGGGAGGGAGGGAGGGTATGTGTGGGGAGGGAGGGTAGGGTGTGTGTGTGGAGGGAGGGAGGGTGTGTGTGTGGAGAGGGAGGGAGGGTAGGGTGTGTGGAGAGGGAGGGAGGGTAGGGTGTGTGGAGAGGGAGGGAGGGAGGGTAGGGTGTGTGGAGAGGGAGGGTAGAGTGTGTGTGGGGAGGGAGGGTAGAGTGTGTGGAGAGGGAGGGAGGGTATGTGTGGGGAGGGAGGGAGGGTATGTGTGGGGAGGGAGGGTAGGGTGTGTGTGTGGAGAGGGAGGGAGGGTAGGGTGTGTGGAGAGGGAGGGAGGGTAGGGTGTGTGGAGAGGGAGGGAGGGTATGTGTGGGGAGGGAGGGAGGGTAGGGTATGTGTGGAGAGGGAGGGAGGGTAGGGTGTGTGTGGAGAGGGAGGTTAGGGGGTGTGTGGGGAGGGAGGGAGGGTATGTGTGGGGAGGGAGGGTAGGGTGTGTGGAGAGGGAGGGAGGGTATGTGTGGGGAGGGAGGGTAGGGTATGTGTGGAGAGGGAGGGAGGGTAGGGTGTGTGTGGAGAGGGAGGGTAGGGTGTGTGTGGAGAGGGAGGGTAGGGTGTGTGTGGGGAGGGAGGGAGGGTAGGGTGTGTGGAGAGGGAGGGAGGGAGGGTAGGGTGTGTGGAGAGGGAGGGAGGGTAGGGTGTGTGTGGGGAGGGAGGGTAGGGTGTGTGGAGAGGGAGGGAGGGTATGTGTGGGGAGGGAGGGAGGGTATGTGTGGGGAGGGAGGGTAGGGTGTGTGTGTGGAGGGAGGGTAGGGTATGTGTGGAGAGGGAGGGAGGGTGTGTGTGGAGAGGGAGGGAGGGTGTGTGTGGGGAGGGAGGGAGGGTAGGGTGTGTGTGGAGAGGGAGGGAGGGTAGGGTGTGTGTGGAGAGGGAGGGAGGGTAGGGTGTGTGTGGGGAGGGTGTGTGTGTGGAGAGGGAGGGAGGGTGGTGTATGTGTGGAGAGGGAGGGTGTGTGTGTGGAGAGGGAGGGAGGGAGGGAGGGTAGGGTGTGTGGGGAGGGAGGGAGGGTATGTGTGGGGAGGGAGGGAGGGTAGGGTGTGTGGAGAGGGAGGGTAGGGTGTGTGTGGAGAGGGAGGGAGGGTAGGGTGTGTGGAGAGGGAGGGTAGGGTGTGTGTGGAGAGGGAGGGAGGGTAGGGTGTGTGGAGAGGGAGGGAGGGAGGGAGGGAGGGTATGTGTGGGGAGGGAGGGTAGGGTGTGTGGAGAGGGAGGGTAGAGTGTGTGTGGAGAGGGAGGGAGGGTATATGTGGGGAGGGAGGGTGTGTGTGTGGGGAGGGAGGGTGTGTGTGTGGGGAGGGAGGGAGGGTAGGGTGTGGAGAGGGAGGGAGGGTATGTGTGGGGAGGGAGGGTGTGTGTGTGGGGAGGGAGGGTGTGTGTGTGGGGAGGGAGGGTGTGTGTGTGGGGAGGGAGGGAGGGAGGGTAGGGTGTGGAGAGGGAGGGAGGGTATGTGTGGGGAGGGTGTATGGGGAAGGGGTGGATAGAGTTGCCTCTACCAATGCAGGCACATAGAATGTGTCCCATGGGTCAGAATACTGGTGTGAGGGACAGTATAACTACAACAGGAGGGGTTATTAGAGAGGTGAGGGTATGGGACTATCATGTTCTGTACACACACACACACACACACACACACACACACACACACAATAGAGCGTGGGGGTTTGGCTGGAGAGTGAGGGGGATGGGGGGAGCATGGTCGAGGGTGTTTGTGTGTTTGGGGCTGGGCCAGCATGTTTAGCAGCCTGATGGAGGAGGCCTTGATTCACCGTGGGGGATTAATGCTTGTGATGATGGTGGGGCAGGGGGAAGAAAGGGAAGCTTACAACACAAGCATCGGTGCACATGCCCTGCTTCTATCGTTGGTGGGTGCTGATGAATGGCCCCAAGATCTGGGATTTTACTTTCTGTATGGGGGTGTGTATGTGTGTGTGTGTGTGTGTGTGTGTGTGTGTGTGTGTATGTGTGTGTGTGTGTGTGTGCGTGTGTGTGTGTGTGTGTGTGCTCGTGTGTATGAGCGAGTGCATATGGAGGACAGTCCTTGTAAGAGAGAACAGGAGAGGGGGTTTCAGGGCGAGTGGAGAAAGGGGGGTTGGGGGACCCGTGCCGGGGAGCGCAGGCAGACAGGCTGTGGGGGAGGAGGTGGGTTTAGCTGGTAGATACTGTTGATGGGGGTTCATCACTGAATTAATGTGTGTGTGTGAGCTCAACTCTTCAAATGCAGAACATCCTTATGGTACTTCAGCAGCCTCCTCCTAATGCCTGCCTCCAGCTCTTTACTCCCCATTTCTAGTCATTTCCTCTACCACATTTTCTACTCTCCTCAGTTCATTACCGCACCCGTACTTCTCTTTGCTTCACCTCTTCCTCGTTTCGCGTCTTTTCACCTTTCCATTCTTCTCCTGTCCTGCCATCTCATCTCCTCAGCCATCCTTCCTTTCTCCTCTCTTTTCTTGCCCCCATCATGTCCGATCCTGGGCACATCATTAAAGGATTATGCCAAGACTTCATGTTTGTATTTTCACTCTTCAGAGAAAATGTCAGGAAGCTGTTGTCTTAATAAATTACTTGAAAAAAAGACAAGATGGAGAGTCTTGCAGTTGAAGCTCTCTCATGTAGACAGAAATCTGATACACCTCACGGCAAACTTACATCAGAGATCCAGAGTTTATGCGCACACAGCATCATCATCTCCTGCTCAATACAGCCTCTACGAGTCAGAGGCTGCCTCTACGAGTCAGAGGAAGCCTCTACGAGACAGAGGCCGCCTCTACGAGACAGAGGCCGCCTCTACGAGACAGAGGAAGCCTCTACGAGACAGAGCCAGCCTCTACGAGTCAGAGGCAGCCTCTACGAGACAGATGCAGCCTCTACGAGACAGATGCAGCCTCTACGAGACAGAGGCCTCCTCTACGAGACAGAGGCCTCCTCTACGAGACAGAGGCCTCCTCTACGAGTCAGAGGCAGCCTCTACGAGACAGAGGAAGCCTCTACGAGACAGAGTGATGACAGCAGCAACAGAATAACAACGTATCACGGAGCAGAGAGAAGAGAGGAGAGAAAAGAAGAAGACGCCAATCACCTTCAAATGACCTTTAGGCCTAGCAACATCGCGCTCTCCCTCTCTCTCACTGTCCATCTCCGAGACGACACCCAGAACATGGCGGATTTTGATAACAACATGAAAGCCACACAATAGACCATTTTTTACGGTAACATATTCTGTGTTCTATTCCACTACACCAGAACCAATTCTAGTCACTTCCAATCTCTAGTGTACCATAGAGAATACATGGGTTATGGCATACCATCCCTGTAGGACAAACACACCAGTCTGGTGTAGATCCAGTTACATCTTTACTGGTAAATCACCCCAGCACTCAGCTCTCCAGGACCCCTCAGACGACTGGGCCGCTCGATCGATAATTAAAATGATCCCTATTACAGCGTCTCACAGGCCCCTTGGAGACTGAATATATTGCAGTGAGATAGAGAGCCATATACAGAATAGGGTGATGTATTGTAGATTGAAGGATTGAGGAACAGCATTTCAAGGACCATGGGTAACAGTCTACTGTTCGCTGTAAAGAAATGGCTAAAGGGCTTAGGAGGTGCCAGCATATTGAATGCAACTGAACAAAAGCAATCAATGATGAGATCAAATAAAGGGTTTCCTTCGTTTTAACCAGAATTGTTGAAGCACACTATTGTTGAAGCACAGTAGGCTATTTCTGAAAAGCAGTGCTGGACAGAGGTTTGTGTGCCTGTGGGGCAGTTTCAGTTTAGCAGTTTAGCATTTAGTTTGATGAGTGACCTGCCCATTTGACTGATGAGGAATTTCTCTTGGTCACAATTGCCCCTCTGGGACTGGTCCTCGATCAGCCACAACACACACAGCAATTCTCATTTAGCGGGTTATTAAGGATGGACCATTCTCTCTCCCTACACATATTATAGACTCTTGTGGGAGGGGGAGGGGGACAAAGAGAAACGAATGCTCGTTCTGCCTTTGTTTCGCTTGCCCCAAAACAGAGAGAAATGTGTGCGAGTAAAGGCATCAGCATGCTTCAGTTTGTACTGAATAGTACTTTGTCCATTTTGAGATGCCGTAGACAGAAAATAGTCAGAATTAATCTAAAATAACTCAAGAAATCTGTCATTAATTTTTATGTTTTGGCCGAAGAGATCTTAGCTGTGCAATTTTACATATAACTAAGATATTTGGTACAGTATTTCTCAATTAACAAATGTGCATGAAAATGAGTCGTCTCTCGTTGAATGACAACAAACACATTATTGAAGAATCTCGACTTGTCTCCACCCCCCCAGGTGTCACCCATCTTCCCAATTATCCCCTGTGTATTTTTACCTGTGTTCTCTGTCTGTTTGTTGCCAATTCGTCTTGTTCGTTCAAGCTTATCAGCATTTTTCCTGTCAGCGCCTATCGTTTCACAGCCTCTCTTTGCTAGTCCTCCCGGTTTTGACCTTTGCCTGTCCTGACCCTGTACCCGCCAGCCTGACCTCTCTGCCTGACCCTGAGTCCGCCTGCTGTCCTGTACCTTTGCCTTACCCTGGGTTTTCGACCCCTGCCTGCCTTGACTTGTCTTTGCCTGCCCCGTTTGCTACAATAAACAGTGTTACTTTGACAGTCTGCATCTGGGTCTTACCTTGATTCCTGATAGAGAGACAGAGAGGATTGGGGACACATTTTGTGAGCTACACGTGCTTAGTCTGGTAAGAGGAGGATGAGTGCCTCCAGTCGTCCCTCAAGGCTGCTTCCTCCTCTCATTCTCCTCTCTAACACCTACAGCAGTCTCTTCTTACTACTGTTGCTGTAGCCAAGCTCTTAGGGAATCCGCAAGCTTTTTGCTATGTCTCAGAGATAATAACAATTTAAGTAAGGGTGGTATGATAACCTGTATGATAAGGTAACAGTGACCCCTCTCCTAGTGCCAGCTCTGGGCTTGAATACCCTGACCTCTCCCCTGATCCCCCTCACTGTGTGTGTCAGTAGGAGGTGTTCTTTCCACTGGCAGGCTACGATACCTCCATGCACAGCAGCTCCTTCTGGGGTGAGGAAGGTTAGTGGTCCCCTCTGCCAAAAGCAATCCTCCAGACACCTCCACTCCATTAGGCCCGTACAGCACTGAGTGAAGGCTGATAAGAGAGGCAGGCGGGCGCCTCAGTCAGCAATTTTCCTCTATCTCTCCTCCTCTCTCACTACTTCTTTCTCTTTCTCCTTCTCTTTTTCTCTCTCCCCCACTCTTTCCTTCTCTTTCTCTCTCCCATCGGGTATTGTTGGAGGCCCACCAGACAGTAGTAAACGATGCAGGCCAAGCTCAGCCAAGCCCATCAGGTACTTAAGCAATAAGGAACAAGAGGGTGTGGTATAGCCAATATACCACGGCTAAGGGCGGTTATTTTGTACGGCGCAACGCAGAGTGCCTGGATACAGCTATTAGCCATGGTATATTGGCCATATACCACACACTCCCGAGGTGCCTTATTGTGATTATAAACTGGTAACCAACGTAATCAGAGCAGTAAAAATACATATTCTGTCATACCCGTGGTATAATGTCTGATATACCATGGCTGTCAGCCAATCAGCATTCAGGACTCGAACCAACCAGTTTATAATGTAGAATAGAACAGGATCTGAGATAGACTGGCTAATACTGTAGTGTAGAAAAGCAAAGGTTTGAGGGTCCTGTGTGTTTGTTATGAGGGTCCTCTGTGTCTCAGTTGGTAGAGCATGGAGCTTACAATGCCAGGGTTGTGGGTTTGATTCTCACAGGGGACCAGTACAAAAAATGAAAAATGTATGCACTCACTACTGTATAAGAGTGTCTGCTAAATGACTAAAATGCAAATGTAAAATTAGATGTGCATTAAACACATTTCCATTTCTGCCTATCAACAAAAGGAGCATGTGAGGTGTCTGTGCATTTCTTTGTGAGAGAGAGAGAAAGAGAGAGAGAGAGAGAGAGGGAGGGAGGAAGAAGCATGAGGACAGGAGGAAGGACACAGCTCGGAGGAGAAAGGGGAAACTGATTATCTGAATGGAGCGTGCTATACTTGCAGGCAATCAATAAATGGAGAAGAGCTCCCTCAGCCCGACATGAAATATGAGTCTCTATAATAATAATAATAATAATAATTATAACAATATCCCTCATGGACATCAGGAACACACACACAAACGCAAAGATACACAATCAAAATAAATTAAATCAACCACCTTTAAGGTTTTTGTTCAAAAATAATATTTTCATAGATGTAAAAAATACATTGTCTATGTTGGGGTCAAATAACCATCTATTGTGCATAAATAGAAGCGACTGCCCATTAACGCAAAGACAATAAATGTCAGTCCTATTGAACAGATCTTATGGGTGAAATAATTGCATCCAGTAAACATCAAGCAGTGGACGCTTTACTTCCAGCAAGACATTCTCTAGCTATTTATGACTTCAACCTATTTGTCCAGCAAAACCAGAACCATGTGCATATAGCAGATACAAGAGCAAGCATTAACCCACGTGTATTCTCCTCCATCATATGGAAAGCTTTTCCATCAATAAATAACAGAAATATGCATTATATATGGACGTCTGTGTATCCAGCTGCACACAGATACTCTCGACTGGACCACAACACAACCACATGCCCGGAACAGTACAGAACTCTTTGGATCACTAATGAACCAGGATTAGTTTGGATCAGTACCATACCCCTGTCCATTTGATAAGCTGTAAGATCAAGGTTTTTGAATCCGCAAACTGAGAGATGCTGATTTTGGAGTATAACAGTGGCGGTGATGCTGTAGTATTTGGGGGAGCCCCGTGCTTAGCTGTAGATTAGACAATAGTGTTAGACAGCATAAGGGCCAGATGCCAAGTACGACCTTACCACTACGCACCACGAACAAGGCCCCAGGCTGATGCTTAACTAACAGGTGAAATTCAACAAGGTTACGCGCACGCGAGCGCACACACACACACTACATTGAATGCATGGCAGCTTAGCGACATGAGAGAATTGTGTGTGTGTGTGCTGCCCATATGAACACAATGGGGATGTGGCTGAGCAGGGAGTCTCGCTCCAGTGAAAGTACCTTTCTCTTTTGTTCCCGGGACGCTAGTTTCTTAATTCTCCTTTTCTTTTCTTTCTCATCCTCGATAGCATTGACATCCACGTCCCGGTTCTTCTTCAATGCGGAGGCTGCGTGAGCCATGGCGGAATACAAAAAAAACGGTAGAAATCCCAGGGAAGTGGAAGCCAACGATCTCAGAGAAAAAGATAAGGAAAGGGAAAAAGAGTTCCGTCCTGCTGACAAGGAGAGTGTCGGAGGATAAGGCTAGGCAGGAGAAAAGATGAGAAAACGTTTCCTCCTGTTTCTGTGTCAACCTCTGTCAGTGTAGAATCCAGGAGCGAGAGAGCCACGAGCATCACCAGGCACAGAGGTGGAGAGGAGAGAAACGGTTACTACGGTAACCACGCTCTGTTTCTAGCCGTCCTCTTCACGTTCCCCTCCTGGTCCATGGCAGTACCTGGGCTGGTGCTCCGCGTGGATCTCTCTGTGTGTGTGTGTGTGTGTGTGTGTGTGTGTGTATGAGAGAAAGAGTGTGAGTGAGTGTCTGTGTGTATGAATGGAGTGTGAGGGAGCCAGCTGGGGTAGGCAGAGGGGGGGGGGGGGGTAGAGGGAGTGTGAGGGATCTACGGCTATGAGTCTGTGTGTGTGTGTGTGTGTGTGTGTGTGTGTGTGTGTGTGTGTGTGTGTGTGTGTACTTCTCCCCGACCCACCAGCTGGAAGTGCCCAAGTGAGAGATGGGATGGGGGAGAAAGTGTAGACGGACTGAAGGGGGAGGTTGGATGGTGCTGATGGTAATTTTCTGTATCTCTCCCACACTCACACACACAGGTGGGAAGGGAAGAGGCAAAATACCTATCCATTCTTTTTTTTCAATAAAATCTGTTATTGTACAACAGGGGCTGATCCTATAACTTTGGAATACTAATTGCTGACTGTGTCTATTAACGAATGACAACTTCCATTTGGTCATACATTATGAAAAAAGTAGAAAAGGTCCTACTGAGTACTGACATACTAATGCTAATGCTGAGAGGAAACTGACATACTAATGCTGATGCTGAGAGGAACTGAGATACTAATGCTAATGCTGAGAGGAAACTGACATACTAATGCTGATGCTGAGAGGAACTGAGATACTAATGCTAATGCTGAGAGGAAACTGACATACTAATGCTGATGCTGAAAGGAAACTGACATACTAATGCTAAGAGGAAACTGACATACTAATGCTAATGCTGAGAGGAAACTGACATACTAATGTTAATGCTGAGAGGAAACTGACATACTAATGCTAATGCTGAGAGGAAACTGACATACTAATGCTAATGCTGAGAGGAAACTGACATACTAATGCTGATGCTGAGAGGAAACTGACATACTAATGCTAATGCTGAGAGGAAACTGACATACTAATGCTAATGCTGAGAGGAAACTGACATACTAATGCTGATGCTGAGAGGAAACTGACATACTAATGCTGATGCTGAGAGGAAACTGACATACTAATGCTGATGCTGAGAGGAACTGAGATACTAATGCTAATGCTGAGAGGAAACTGACATACTAATGCTGATGCTGAAAGGAAACTGACATACTAATGCTAAGAGGAAACTGACATACTAATGCTAATGCTGAGAGGAAACTGACATACTAATGTTAATGCTGAGAGGAAACTGACATACTAATGCTAATGCTGAGAGGAAACTGACATACTAATGCTAATGCTGAGAGGAAACTGACATACTAATGCTGATGCTGAGAGGAAACTGACATACTAATGCTAATGCTGAGAGGAAACTGACATACTAATGCTAATGCTGAGAGGAAACTGACATACTAATGCTGATGCTGAGAGGAAACTGACATACTAATGCTAATGCTGAGAGGAAACTGACATACTAATGCTGATGCTGAGAGGAAACTGACATACTAATGCTAATGCTGAGAGGAACTGACATACTAATGCTGATGCTGAGAGGAAACTGACATACTAATGTTAATGCTGAGAGGAAACTGACATACTAATGCTGATTCTGAGAGGAAACTGCCATACTAATGCTAATGCTGAGAGGAAACTGACATACTAATGCTGATGCTGAGAGGAAACTGACTTAATAATGCTAATGCTGAGAGGAAACTGACATAATAATGCTAATGCTGAGAGGAAACTGACATACTAATGCTGAGAGGAAACTGACATACTAATGCTGAGAGGAAACTGACATAATAATGCTAATGCTGAGAGGAAACTGACATACTAATGCTGATGCTGAGAGGAAACTGACATACTAACGCTGATAGAAAACTGACATACTAATGCTGATGCTGAGAGGAAACTGACATACTAATGCTGAGAGGAAACTGACTTACTAATGCTGAGAGGAAACTGACATACTAATGCTAATGCTGAGAGGAAACTGACATACTAATGCTGAGAGGAAACTGACATACTAACACCCTGACTACACGCTCACGTCGCATGCGCGAGCGTTGCAAATTACATTTAGAAATCTATATTATTCAATTATTGCACCCACACTGCTCGCGAGCGTCTGCGCTCAAATAGAAATCAGTTCTATTTGTGACACAGATCGCTGTGCAAGTCCTGCCTCTCCCATCTCCCTATTGGTTTATAGAAGCAGATACCCACGTGTCATCTCCTCATTGGTTATACCCACGTGGGTGATTGAAAGACGAACTGTTGTCGGTCGTCGTGGTAACACTATGAAAGTTTAGATGCTAATCACCATATTAGTTCAAAAAAGAAAAAGCCTGGAAGGAGGAGCGATGACTCGAAATGATTCGGTTGGCCGTTTTATGTGTGGATTAATTGTCGGAGTAGAGGACCTTGTGCATTTCAGGTAAAATAATAACTCAATGTTTATATCCCAGGACAAATTAGCTAGCAACAGCAAGCTAGCTAAATAGGACAAATTAGCTAGCAAGTGCAAGCTGAGAGGAAACTGACGTACTAATGCTGAGAGGAAACTGACATACGAATGCGTAGAGAAAACGGACATACTAATGCTAATACTGAAAGAAAACTGACATAATAATGCTAATGCTGAGAGAAAACTGACGTACTAATGCTAATGCTGAGAGGAAACTGACATACTAATGCTAATGCTGAGAGGAAACTGAGTTACTAATAATGAGAGGAAATGGACATAATGCAAATTCTGAGGGGAAACTGATCATAATAATGCTAATTCTGAGAGGAAACTGACATACTAATGCTAATGCTGAGAGGAAACTGACATACTAATGCTGAGAGGAAATGGACATAATGCTAATGCTAAAAGGAAACGGACATAATGCTAATGCTAAAAGGAAACAGACCTAATAATGCTAATGCTGAGAGGAAATGGACATACTAACGCTGAGAGGAAACGGACAGACTAATGCTAATGCTGAAAGGAAACAGACATACGAATGCTAATGCTGAAAGGAAACTGACATAATAATGCTAATGCTGAGAGGAAACTGACAACATATGCTAATGCTGTGAGGAAACGGACATACTAATGCTAATGCTGAAAGGAAACGGACATACTAATGCTAATGCTGAGAAGAAACTGACATACTAATGCTAATGCTGAGAAGAAACTGACACTAATGCTGATGCTGAGAGGAAACTGACGTACTAACGCTGAGAGGAAACTGACATACTAATGCTAATGCTGATAGGAAACTGACATACTAATGCTGAGAGGAAATTGACATAATAATGTTAATGCTGAGAGGAAACAGACATACTAATGTTAATGCTGAGAGGAAACTGACATACTAATAATGAGAGGAAATTGACATAATAATGCTGATGATGCAAGTGTAACAGTGTAGGTTCCGTCCCTCTCTTCGCCCCAACCCGGGCTCGAACCAGGGACTCTTGCACACATCAACAACTGACACCCACCGTAGCATCGTTACCCATCGCGCCACAAGAGCCACGGCCCTTGCAACGCAAGGGGAAACCCTACTTCAAGTCTCAGAGCGAGTGACGTCACTGATTGAAACGCTATTAGCGCGCACCACCGCTAACTAACTAGCCATTTCACATCGGTTACACTCACCCCCCCTTTGACCTCCTCCTTTTCCGCAGCAACAAACGATCCGGGTCAACAGCATCAATGTAACAGTGTAGGTTCCGTCCCTCTCTTCGCCCCAACCCGGGCTCGAACCAGGGACCCTTGCACGCATCAACAACTGACACCCACCGAAGCATCGTTACCCATCGCGCCACAAGAGCCACGGCCCTTGCAACGCAAGGGGAAACCCTTCTTCAAGTCTCAGAGCGAGTGACGTCACTGATTGAAACGCTATTAGCACGCACCACCGCTAACTAACTAGCCATTTCACATCGGTTACACAAGGAAACTGACATACTAATGCTAATGCTGAGAGGAAACTGACATACTAATGCTAATGCAGAAAGGAAACTGACATACTAATGCTAATGCTGAGAGGAAACTGATATACTAATGCTGAGAGGAAACGGACATACTAATGCTAATGCTGAGAGGAAACAGACATACTAATGCTAATGCTGAGAGGAAACTGACATACTAATTCTGAAAGGAAACGGACATAATAATGCTAATGCTGAGAGGAAACTGACATACTAATGCTGAAAGAAAACTGACATACTAATACTGTGAGGAAACTGACATACAAATGCTAATGCAGAAAGGAAACTGACAGAATAATACTAATGCTGAGAGGAAACCCTACTTCAAGTCTCAGAGCGAGTGACGTCACTGATTGAAACGCTATTAGCGCGCACCACCGCTAACTAACTAGCCATTTCACATCGGTTACACAAGGAAACTGACATACTAATGCTAATGCTGAGAGGAAACTGACATACTAATGCTAATGCTGAGAGGAAACTGACATACTAATGCTAATGCAGAAAGGAAACTGACATACTAATGCTAATGCTGAGAGGAAACTGATATACTAATGCTGAGAGGAAACAGACATACTAATGCTGAAAGAAAAAACTGACATACTAATACTGCGAGGAAACTGACATACAAATGCTAATGCTGAAAGGAAACTGACAGAATAATGCTAATGCTGAAAGGAAACTGACATACTAATTCTGAAAGGAAACGGACATAATAATGCTAATGCTGAGAGGAAACTGACATACTAATGCTGAAAGAAAAAAACTGACATACTAATACTGCGAGGAAACTGACATACAAATGCTAATGCTGAAAGGAAACTGACAGAATAATGCTAATGCTGAAAGGAAACTGACAGAATAATGTTAATGCTGAGAGGAAACTGACAAAATATGCTAATGCTGTGAGGAAACTGATATACTAATGCTGAGAGGAAACGGACATACTAATGCTAAGAGGAAACTGATATACTAATGCTAATGCTGAGAGGAAACTGACATGCTAATGCTAAGAGGAAACTGACATACTAATGCTAATGCTGAGAGGAAACTGACATGCTAATGCTAAGAGGAAACTGACATACTAATGCTAATGCTGAGAGGAAACTAACATACTAATGCTAATGCTGAGAGGAAACTGACATACTAATGCTAAGAGGAAACTGATATACTAATGCTAATGCTGAGAGGAAACTGACATACTAATGCTGAAAGAAAACTGACATACTAATGCTGAGAGGAAACTGACATACTAATGCTGAGAGGAAACTGACATACTAATGCTGAAAGGAAACTGACATACTAATGCTAAGGCTGAGAGGAAATGGACATACTAATGCTAATGCTGAGAGGAAACTGACATGCTAATGCTAAGAGGAAACTGACATACTAATGCTAATGCTGAGAGGAAACTAACATACTAATGCTAATACTGAGAGGAAACTGATATACTAATGCTAATGCTGAGAGGAAACTGACATCCTAATGCTAATGCTGAGAGGAAACTGACATCCTAATGCTAATGCTGATAGGAAACTGACATCCTAATGCTAATAGGAAACTGACATCCTAATGCTAATAGGATACTGAAATACGAATGCTAATGCGGAGAGGAAACAAATTAATGAAAGCAGTTAACTACATCAGTTAATCAAATGTGCTTATAAAATAGCTGAGATTCTCTGTCCCTATACTGTGGTCATTATTTCATCTGAGGCCAGTGACATTTTGATGGAGGGGTCAAATGGTATCAGGGGGCCATTTGTTTCACCAAATCGAATGGCTCTTTGTTTAAAAAGACCGAGAGGAAGAGGGAGGGAGAGAAAAAGAATAAAAGAGGAGGATATCTAGAGTAGTGTAAGAAACAACAATAGACTGGGTTAGATTTTCCAGGGATCAAAAAGAGGGAGTGAGTGAGTGAGAGAGAGAGAGTACAGTCACATCATATTTACAATGTCATTCACGTCCGTTGCTCACGTCAAACATGGCAACGTGGAAAAGGAACGGCCATCTTTGTTTTCTCTGTCTGTGCTTCAGCACCTGAGTAGCTTGCGCCGGCGCATGCCTGGCTGTTTCTGCCTCTGCTTTGTGTGTGTGACCATATGTGTATTCGAGAGGATGAGTAGAAGAGAGAGAAAAGGATCACCCCTCTTTCTTGTCAAGGAAAGAGCTGCCACACACAAGGGACACAGAACAGGTTTATTCTCCAGACACCAGCCATGTAACGATATGAGCGTGAAATCTATTTTTCTTTCATCCATTTTAAATGTTTTTCTTTTTAAACAGCGACACAGACACCAGTTTCAGGGGCGGGCCCCTCACTCCCCATCATGCATCAGGGGGTGTCAAATGATCATGTTGTTGCTAGGTGAGGACCAATGGTGTTGCTCGGGGAGGCTGGTGGTTGAGGAGCACAGAAAGGTAACAACACCAGTTGGGGGTTGCATGTAGGAAATCACAAGACAACCAACCGCCATTCCTAAAAATCCTGTCTCAAAATAAAATGTTTCTCAATTGAGAAGGAAAGATAATCCATACAATGAAAACCTTGAGCTGGAATGATATATGAAACATAAATAACATTTGTACGGATATTTTGTAATATATCCTTTCAGTATGTCATAATACAGTGTAAAGAGCAATATTGCGAAATGCTTGCTAAATGCAATGCTTGCTAAATGCTTGCTAAAAGTCAATAACTGAACTTAATGTTGTATTAGCCTACATTTCACAACCATCGACAATGACAGCATCCATAACCATTACACAGACCCATATTCAGTGGTCAAAGTCACACATAAGGGCTCCAATAATCCCAATTAGTTTATAGTTGGCATCAGACTAAATGTGTCCAGACTAAAACAACCTTGGACAGAGCTGGGTTGATTCCAGGAATGGACTTTTAAAAGGCCCATTTCACCTTCGTTCCAGGCAGCAAGCCATATCAATACAGCTACTGAACTGAAGAGTTTTAATAGGACAGTAAACGACTAAACAAAAATACAGGAAATACTTGCTGCTTCGTGGATAATCAATGATGCTATGTTTTGCCTGGTTAACGAGAAGTTATGAACAGCTAAATATCTCTATGACAGAAAACATACATTTGATGTACAGAAAACCTTAAAAGAATAATTTGAAGAAAATCTCTTGATTTGAACATAAGGAAAGCCACTGTTATAAATGAGTCTGCATATTTTTACAGCCCTCCTTGGCAACATTAGTATGGATCTCAAATTAAAGTGTCCAGCTGAAGTACTAGTTGCACCACCTTTGATGAGCTAGACACAATTTGTGCCAGCCTGTCATCTAGTATGGGTTAAGCCAATATGTTAGACCATCTAGTCTTACCGGAAAATGCACCTCAGTGAGTGACAGCAGTGTTTAGGCCGTAGCTTGCTTTCCCCCTTTTTTTGCTTAATAATGAATGTGTGTGATTACTCCCCTGGATGTAACAGAAGCCTTCCCTGTTCCCTGTTTTCAGTCGCATTGACCTTTTGACCTCCACAGCCACAACATTTTGTCCTGGTTGACACCAAGCCCACAGGCTAAGATAAAGCCAACAACACTGTGCATCTGTTAGAGACTGAAGTAGGTCGAACTGAGGTTAAGAGACATTCTCTAAATAGAAAGTGGTGCTGACACTGTTCAAAGGCAGAAAGTTTGTTTCTGACACTGAATACGTTCACAAGGTCTAATTGAAGGAAGAAAGGGTCATTGTTCTCTGGTCTAATGCCAGAACTCTTAAAGCACAGACCTACAGGTTGATAACTGGCACATTTACACATGTTCCATTAGTCCTTTACTATGACAGGTTTCCTTTGTCTCCCGAGGGAAATTATCTGTCAGGATTGTGGTAACTCTATTTATTGCACAACCTGTGCAGAACCGACAGAAAATGTGCGGCGAGACAGCATTTACACCACTTTCAAAGCAGCGGCACCAAACTTGTTTACCAGACATATTCAATAGTTCAAATCATAGAAAAACTGAGAAAAATGGAAGAGAAAGCAGACGTTTCTTATTGGACAAGTTGACATTGTACCTCCCCCATTTTCAGCCCTTTTGCCTCTGTTTTGTCTAGTGAATAGAACCGTGGCTGCAGTCCAAATACTTAAAAGACACACCCTATCACCTCAGACCTATCACCTCAGCCCTCAAATTAAGTGGACACTTCTGATGACGTATCATGACGTCTGACGAGTATACACTTGCAGAGTAAGGGGCGAGGGAGGAAGGAATGATTTTTAAATGGAACACCCTTGCCCAGAAATTCGGCACTTGCTCATTGTGTTTGTTTTCGGCCACCGGTAGCTTGTGGGTGCTTTATATGCGCTACAGTCAATTATGATTGCATGTCTACTTACATTAAATATATAATTATTAATATACGCCTACTGTATGATAGCTAGCAAATTAATTAGCTAAATAACGTTAGCCTGCCTAGGTGGAACTTCTGATAAAGGATAATGTTTTATTTCTACAAAAGCCAACCAAACAAAAACATCATTACTTTTACGAGACATGTTTGTGCTACTAAATGCACATGACGGCACAATTTAAAACTTATTTACATTCGTTTTTACTTACACTTGTATGTTGACTCCACATATTGACGTTGAGGTTTTATTTTTTGGCGGCTTTTCTTAGCGGATGTACAATCGGCACAAATTCAATTATGGGGAGTTTCAGGCCCCGAATTGAACATAATTGTACACTCGCAAACTTGACTAAAAACGAGGGTTACGTTGCAAACTTCCCTTGCTTGGCTAATCATTTGGACCGGTCTCCAAGATGGTGACGTGATTCCCCCAAGGGCATAATGCGAGGGTAAGTGGACGAGGGGTTTGAACCACAGCCCCTGTCCCTGGGATTTCACACAGTAACCCCCACGCTCGCTGTGGATTCACTTGTCGGTCACAGTGGTCTCCTAGCTACAACCTACAGAGCCTCATCAACAATATATTTGGTTGCACCAGCATGTTGTTTGACTGCACTCCACTTGGTTTCTTTCTTCGCTCACACTCCTCTCCTGCCTACCTGGTTGCCTACCTCATGACAGAACAAACACACATTTTCATGGAAAACAAGGTATGGGTTAATAAAAGCAGTTAATAAATAAAAGCAGTTTAGTAATCTAAAATTAGCTAGAATGATCCAATCTAAAGCTAGCTAACAAAACTACTAACGTTAGGTTTAGTAGCCTAGCTAGATAGCTAGCTAGTTAACATTGGCTAGTTAGGTTGATGCAATCAAGCAGCTAATTTTAATGATTTAGACTCACTAACCAGGTTTCCATCCAACCTTTTTATGCGAGTAAAGTACATGTCAGATAAAAAAATATCATGACTTGCCTGATGGAAATAGAACATTTGTTGGTAAACTTTCCAAATGTCTACAAAACAAAATACACCTAAATAAAATACAAAATACACCAAAATACCTGTGTTGGTCAAATTAATTATGCGAGAAATGTCGGTAGAAATGCTTTTATGCGCAAATATTGATATAGTAACCATTATATCGAAGCAAGCTTGGAGTCACGCAAAGACATATTGTGTGTAGTCCCATTACGACTGGTCAGGAAAGCATGAGGTTTATTAGGCTACAGATGAAATAAGTCATGATTCACTTCAAGGTGATGAGCTTGATGCTCCTTTCCAATAAATACTGAGGGTCTTATTCTAGTGACATGATCATCAATGCTTGGCTACCGTTTGACAAATAAAAATGATCTTGTTCTTTTGTCCATAATAATCTCCTTGTGTAGGCCAGTGGTTCCCAATCAGGGGCACTAGGACCCCTGGGGGTACTTGGCATATCCACAGGGGGTACTTGACGAAGACTCATGAGACCATCGACCTATAGGTAAAATTCACGAGGTGGTACTCTGTGAAGAGCAAAATTCAGTTGGTGGTACAGTAACCAATAAAGGTTGGAAACCACTAATGTACGTGTATTGTGAGCTGTTGGCTAGAGCACACTCGCTATATAACCATCAGTAGAGTTGAAAATGCGATGGAAACCCATTTCACTTGTATTTTTTATCTGGTACATGGGAATTTAACCTCAATGTATTTTCATGTGCACTACGTCATCACACACAGCCTTTTATCAGTAAGTACATTTGATGAAAACACATCTCTGGTGGAAAAATGCACATATTGTTTTTATGCGGATTTTAGAATATTCACATGAAAATCGGTTGCCAATTGGATGGAAACCTAGCTACTGAATAAATGTGTTTGGCACAGGATAAAGAAGATGAAACAATCTACTGCTGCAACCCAAGGCCAAGGGATACTGAAGTTCCTGAAAATGTTAGTCAGCCAGTTTGTTAGTCAAGTAATGTTGGAATATTATTTTATTTCCACTGCTGGTGATTATTCACAAATGTCTGTGGCGCAAATTTCACTGTCTTAAAAGTTTTAAAACTACAAATTCCACCACAAAGCAATCTACACAGACAATATGAACACACTTGTCCAACCATAACAGATGGATGGCTAATGCAGAAAGAGAGAAGTGATGGATTCTAGAACCACCATAACTTTCATAATTACAGAGACAGACAGCCATCATGGCGTCAGTCTTTTTCGACTACCTAGTGCATAGTGACACCTACTGATAAGAGCTGGTAATGCAGGTTTGTTAGAATAGCACACAATAGAATGAGTGACATTCAATAAAATATACTTCATGAAAAGGGGGACATTATTCTCAATGAAAATGTTGAATGTAGTTCTTTTAATGATTGAATATATGGATTTTACAGGCAATCAGTTCCTACAGTGAGCGCCTGGGAACCAGCCTCTGATATGTCAGATGGAGACCAGGACAACAACAAAGTTGAATTTACACCATTTAAAAAAATTTTTTTTTACAAAGTTTACTGTGTATAGTATTAAATGTAACCCTGCCTTGTTCGAAAGTCTACTGTGTATAGTGTTAAATGTAACACTGCCTTGTTACAAAGTCTACTGTGTATAGTGTTAAATATAACCCTGCTTTGTTACAAAGTCTACAGTGTATAGTGTTAAATGTAACACTGCCTTGTTATAAAGTCTAATGTGTATAGTGTTAAATGTAACCCTGCCTCTTAAGGATCCGCCCCTTTTTTTACATTTTCACCTAAAATGACATACCCAAATCTAACTACCTGTAGCTCAGGCCCTGAAGCAAGGATATGCATATTCTTGGTACCATTTGAAAGGAAACACTTTGAAGTTTGTGGAAATGTGAAAGGAATGTAGGAGAATATAACACAATAGATCTGGTAAAAGATAATACAAAGAAAAAACCAACCGTTCTTTTGTATTTTTTTGTACCATCATCTTTAAAATGCAAGAGAAAGGCCATAATGTATTATTCCAGCCCAGGTGCAATTTAGATGTTGGCCACTAGATGGCAGCAGTGTGTGTGCAAAGTCTTAGACTGAGCCAAAGAACCATTGCATTTCTGTTCAAAATTGTGCACTCTCCTCAAACAATAGCATGGCATTCTTTCACTGTAATAGCTACTGTAAATTGGACAGTGCAGTTAGATTAACAAGAATTTAAGCTTTCTGACGTTAGCTCAACCATCCTGTGGAAGGGACACTGATCCCGAAGAAGTTAAATGTAACCCTGCCTTGTTAAAGTCCAAAGTGTAGTGTTAAATGTAAACCTGCCTTGTTCCAAAGTCTACTGCATATAGTGTTACATGTAACCTTGCCTTGTTACAAAGTCTACTGTGTATAGTGTTAAATGTAACCCTGCCTTACATAAAGCTTAAAGAATGAATAATTGCAGAAGAGCATCGTGATCTGAGACACAAATAATAGGTTTTATGAAAAAATGAAAATACTTTTCTACATTGAAACCTGTCTGTCTTGTTTATCAAGTCAACTGCTTAACATTGCTTGTATAGAGTGAAATTAATATTTTAAGACATTGTAACCATTCTTTGCATAACGTTCAGCCCTGCTATAGCACTTCACTAAAGTACAGAGTATGTTGCCCATTGAAGTTGTTGTCTCTGGCTCTTTTGGTGTCACATTAAGAATGAATAATAACAAGGTTTGTGGTGGTTTGATCCACCTTAGGCCAGGAGTGTTTCCAATTCACATGACCCGACAAGAAAAAAAACAGACCTGTAGTCATAACACAGAAGAAAAGGGAAGCTATCTATAATAATAATATTTTGTCATTGCCTACGAATAGGACAAGAGATTTACCTGACCAGGCCATGAGGAAAAACTCCAGGCCCCCATCAGCTTTCTTAAAATCAAATTAAGTGCACTTGAATATTGCCATACATTTCGAAATTATTTGAAAATTAAACACACTAAATGTGTGATTAATTAAAATAATTCCATTCAATTAAAATAAGTTAAATGGCTATTTTTATGCCTCACCATATTTTGTGGTCATTGACTTTTATTGTTATGTCAACTACATAAAGAGAGTAATAGCAAATACTACATTTTGCTCTCTGTGAAACAAGGCAGTTTGTGTTCTTTCTCTGTTCTGAGTCCCTCTAGTGGTCAAAGGGCAAACAGGCTGGCAAATAGTAAACATCCTCAGCATGTAGGCTACTGTCTGTCTTCTGCCAGATTATGTTTTTTGTCTTTGATATCCAGGAAAACACTTAAGTTCTACACACTCAGTAATTTGGACAATTTAATTTATATAATACGTTTTGGACTGGGCTTTTCAACAGAACTCTTCTTAATTAATTAGTTTGGCTCAGACTCAACAACCGATTCAGCTGTTGGCTTGAAGCAACCACTACTCAGGTATGCTGTAATTATACCACCACCACAGAGCAAGAGGTTATAGGGACACTCCTGACCTGTAAAACAAAAATCTAAAACTGAACCTTAACCTTATCCTAACATTAACTTAATTTTAACCAATTCTGAAATGATATATAGATTTGCAGGACAGGAATGTACGTATAGCCTTTTCCCAGAGCAAAGCTGCAGTCAGGAGGAAAAGAGTTAGCTTTGACAGGATATAAACTCAGCAAAAAAAGAAAGGTCCCTTTTTCAGGACCCTGTCTTTCAAAGATAATTTGTAAAAATCCAAATAACTTCACAGATCTATATTGTAAAGGGTTTAAACACTGTTTCCCATGCTTGTTCAATGAACCATAAACAGTTAATGAACATGCACCTGTGGAGCGGTCATTAAGACACAGTTTACAGACGGTAGGCAATTAAAGGTCACAGTTATGAAAATGTAGGACACCAAAGAGGCCTTTCTACGGACTCTGAAAAACACCAAAAGAAAAATGGCCATGGTCCCTGCTCATCTGCGTGAACGTGCCTTAGGCATGCTGCAGGGAGGCATGAGGACTGCAGATGTGGCCAGAGCAATAAATTGCAATGTTCGTACTGTGAGACGCCTAAGACAGCGCTACAGGGAGACAGGACGGACAGCTGATCATCCTCGCAGTGGCAGACCACGCGTAACAACACCTGCACAGGATCGGTACATCCGAACATCACACCTGCGGGACAGGGTGGCAACAACTGCCCGAGTTACTCAAGGAACGCACAATCCCTCCATTAGTGCTCAGACTGTCAGCAATAGGCTGAGAGAGGCTGGACTGAGGGCTTGTAGGCCTGTTGTAAGGCAGGTCCTCACCAGACATCACCGGCAACAACGTCGCCTATGGCCCCATCCCACCGTCGCTGGACCAGACAGGACTGACAAAAAGGGCTCTTCACTGACGAGTCGCGGTTTTGTCTCACCAGGGGTGATGGTCAGATTCGCGTTTATCGTCGAAGGAATGAGCGTTACACCGAGGCCTGTACTCTGGAGTGGGATCGATTTGGAGGTGGAGGGTCCGTCATGGTCTGGGGCGGTGTGTCAAGGCATCATCGGACTGAGCTTGTTGTCATTGCAGGCAATCTCAACGTTGTGCATTACAGGGAAGACATCCTCCTCCCTCATGTGGTACCCTTCCTGCAGGCTCATCCTGATATGACCCTCCAGCATGGCAATGTCATCAGCCATACTGCTAGTTCTGTGCATGATTTCCTGCAAGACAGGAATGTCAGTGTTCTGCCATGGCCAGCGAAGAGCCCGGATCTCAATCCCATTGAGCACGTCTGGGACCTGTTGGATCGCAGGGTGAGGGCTTGGGCCATTACCCCCAGAAATATCCGGGATCTTGCAGGTGCCTTGATGGAAGAGTGGGGTAACATCTCACAGCAAGAACTGGCAAATCTGGTGTAGTCCATGAAGAGGAGATGCACTGCAGTACTTAATGCAGCTGGTGGCCACACCAGATACTGACTGTTACTTTTGATTTGGACCCTCCCTTTGTTCAGGGACACATTATTCAATTTCTGTTAGTCACATGTCTGTGGAACTTGTTCAGTTTATGTCTCAGTTGTTGAATATTTTTATGTTCATACAAATATTTACACACGTTAAGTTTGCTGAAAATAAACGCAGTTGACAGTGAGCGGACATTTCTTTTTTTGCTGAGTTTGGATCCACCTAGACATCTAACCACTGACCTGATTAGTGGAGAGAGGAAAAAAAGGGATGAGGGGGTGGGGGGGGCAATTAATGACAAGAAAAATATATAAAATAAATAAAGGACACAAAAATAAGAGGCAGATGAAAAATGAAGGGCCCTAAGAAAGAGACACAGAGGGAAATATATATATATTATCAAAACCTATTCAAAACTCAGTCAGCCCCAACTCTCTGGTGCAACACTTGCAGTGATGCAGTATAAATTACGTAGAAACATTCAGGTCATCTCCATGCTGAGGGCAAGCTGCTGTTTATACTGTTTTCCCATGATTAACACTTCCACTGTGGTCATCTTGAAATAAATGTAGGTCAGGGTCCACTTCTACTAAAAGTGTTTTTTCTCCTGAAGTCCATTCTTAGCTTAATATATCAAATTTATATATCAAATTATTCATGTGAGCCTTTCCGTTTGGAATAATGCAATTGAAATTTAACCCATTTAAAAGCCAGTAACCTACCTACATTTATGTCAGAACTGGTCTCTTTGAAATCAGACCAAAATGTATTTCCCAGGTTTCCCCACAGAGGGGCAGCCACACAGTATAGCTTGCACACAGCCACTGTAGTCAGCTCCTGAGATACACTGCCTTCAGAAAGTATTCACACCCCACAACTTTTTCCACATTTGGTTGTGTTTAAAAAGTGGGATTAAAATGGATTGAATTGTCATTCTTTGTCAACGATCTACACAAAATACTTTGTAATGTCTAAGTGGAATAAAAACGAACACGTTAGAAAAAAAACCCCCGAATATATCTTGATTAGATAAGTATTCATCTATTCTATCTTTGGCAGTGACTACAGCTGTGGCTCTTTCTGCGTAAGTCTCTAAGAGATTTCCATAACTGGATTGTGCAACATTTGCCCATTATTCAAAATTCTTAAAGCTCTGTCAAATTGGTTGTTGATCATTGCTAAACAAACATTTTCAGATCTTGCCATAGATTTTCAAGCAGATTTCAGTCAACACTGTAACTCAAATCAAATCAAAGTTTATTTGTCACATGCGCTGAATACAACAGGTGTAGACCTTACAGTGAAATGCTTACTTACAAGCTCTAACCAATAGTACAAAATAGGTATTAGGTGAACAATAGGTAGGTAAAGAAATAAAACAACAGTAAAAAGACAGGCTATATACAGTAGCGAGGCTATAAAAGTAGCGAGGCTACATACTGACACTGGTTAGTCTGGCTGATTGAGGTAGTATGTACATGTAGATATGGTTAAAGTGACTATGCATATATGATGAACAGAGAGTAGCAGTAGCGTAAAAGAGGGGTTGGCGGGTGGAGGGTGGCGGGACACAATGAGATAGCCCGGTTAGCCACTGTGCAGGAGCACTGGTTGGTCGGCCCAATTGAGGTAGTTTGTACATGAATGTATAGTTAAAGTGACTGCATATATGATAAACAGAGAGTAGCAGCAGCGTAAAAAGAGGGCTTGGGGGGGGGCACACAATGCAAATAGTCCGGGTAGCCATTTGATTACCTGTTCAGGAGTCTTATGGCTTGGGGGTAAAAACTGTTGAGAAGCCTTTTGGTCCTAGACTTGGCACTCCGGTACCGCTTGCCATGCGGTAGTAGAGAGAACAGTCTATGACTGGGGTGGCTGGGGTCTTTGAAAATTTTTAGGGCCTTCCTCTGACCGCCTGGTGTAGAGGTCCTGGATGGCAGGCAGCTTAGCCCCAGTGATGTATTGGGCTGTACGCATTACCCTCTGTAGTGCCTTGGGGTCAGAGGCCAAACTGTTGCCGTACCAGGCAGGGATGCAACCAGTCAGGATGCTCTCGATGTTGCAGCTGTAGAACCTTTTGAGGATCTCAGGACCCATGCCAAATCCTTTTAGTTTTCTGAGGGGGAATAGGCTTTGTCGTGCCCTCTTCACGACTGTCTTGGTGTGTTTGGACCATTCTAGTTTGTTGTTGATGTGGACACCACTGAACTTGAAGCTCTCAACCTGCTCCACTACAGCCCCGTCGATGAGAATGGGGGCGTGCTCGGTCCTCCTTTTCCTGTAGATCACAATAATCTCCTTAGTCTTGGTTACGTTGAGGGATAGGTTGTTATTCTGGCACCACCCGGACAGGTCTCTGACTTCCTCCCTATAGGCTGTCTCGTCGTTGTTGGTGATCAGGCCTACCACTGTTGTGTCGTCTGCAAACATAATGATGGTGTTGGAGTCGTGCCTGGCCATGCAGTCGTGGGTGAACAGGGAGTACAGGAGGGGACTGAGCACGCACCCCTGGGGAGCTCCAGTGTTGAGGATCAGCATGGCAGATGTGTTGCTACCTACCCTCACCACCTGGGGGCGGCCCGTCAGGAAGTCCAGGATCCAGTTGCAGAGGGAGGTGTTTAGTCCCAGGATCCTTAGCTTAGTGATGAGCTTTGAGGGTACTATGGTGTTGAACGCTGAGCTGTAGTCAATGAATAGCATTCTCACGTAGGTGTTCCTTTTGTCCAGGTGGGAAAGGGCAGTGTGGAGTGCAATAGAGATTGCATCATGTGTGGATCTGTTTGGGTGGTATGCAAATTGGAGTGGGTCTAGGGTTTCTGGGATAATGGTATTGATGTGAGCCATTACCAACCTTTCAAAGCACTTCATGGCTACAGACATGAGTGCTACGGGTCTGTAGTCATTTAGGCAGGTTGCCTTTGTGTTCTTGGGCACAGGGACTATGGTGGTCTGCTTGAAACATGTTGATATTACAGACTTAATCAGGGACATGTTGAAAATGTCAGTGAAGACACCTGCCAGTTGGTCAGCACATGCCCGGAGCACACGTCCTGGTAATCCATCTGGCCCCGCAGCCTTGTGTATGTTGACCCGTTTAAAGGTCTTACTCATGTCGGCTACGGAGAGCGTGATCACACAGTCGCCTGGAACAGCTGATGCTCTCATGCATGCCTCATTGTTGCTTGCCTCAAAGCGAGCATAGAAGTGATTTAGCTCATCTGGTAGGCTCGTGTCACTGGGCAACTTGCGTCTGTGCTTCCCTTTGTAGTCTGTAATAGTTTGCAAGCCCTGCCACATAAGACGAGCGTCGGAGCCGGTGTAGTATGATTCAATCTTAGCCCTGTATTGACGCTTTGACTGTTTGATGGCAAAGCGTCAGGAAAATGCACTGTCTTCTTGGTAAGCAACTCCAATGTAAATTTGGCCAGAATTCATCTCCGAGTTTCTGGTGGAAAGCAGACTGAAGCAGGTTTTCCTCTAGGATTTTGCCTGTGCTTACAGTAGCTCCATTCCGTTTCTTTTTATCCTGAAAAACTCCCCAGTCCTTAACAATTACAAGCATACCCATAAAATGATGCAGCCAGAGTGGTACTCAGTAATGTGCTGTATTGGATTTTCCACAAACATAACACTTTATATTCAGGACAAAAAGTTCATTGCTTTGCCACATTTTTTGCAGTGTTACTTTAGTGCCTTGTTTCAAACAGGATGCATGTTGAGGATTTTTTTCTTTCTGTACAGGCTTCTTTTCTCTCTGTCAATTAGGTTAGTATTGTGGAGTAACTACAATGTTGTTGATCATCATCAGTTTTCTCCTCTCACAACCATTAAACTGTTTTAAAGTCACCATTGGCCTCATTGTGAAATTCCTGAGCGGTTTCCTTCCTCGCTGGCAACTGAGTTAGGAAGGACACCTGTATCTTTGTAGTGACTGGGTCTATTGATATACCAATCAATACCTTCACCATGCTCAAAGGGATATTCAATCCTTGCTTTTTTATTTTACCCATCTACCAATAGGGCCCTTTTTTGTGAGGCATTGAAAAACCTCACTGGTCTTTGTGGTTGAATCTGTATATGAAATTCACTGCTTAACTGCTTACCTTACAGATAATTGTATGTGTGGGGTACAGAGATGAGGTAGTTATTCAAAAATCATGTTAAACACTATTACTGCACACAGAGTGAGTTCATGCAACTTATTATGTGACTTGTTAACTTCTCTAGGGTAGGGGGCAGTATTTTCACGGCCGGATGAAAAACGTACCCAAATTAAATGGCCTACTACTCGGGCCCAGGAACTAGAATATGCATATTATTAGTAGATTTGGATAGAAAACACTCTGAAGTTTCTAAAACTGTTTGAATGGTGTCTGTGAGTATAACAGAACTTATATGGCAGGCAAAAACCTGAGAAAAATCTAACCAGGAAGTGGGAAGTCTGGCTTGTAGTCCTTTCAAGTCATTGCCTATCGAACACACAGTGACTTAGGGTTCATTTTGCACTTCCTAAGGCTTCCACTAGATGTCAACAGTCTTTAGAAAGTTGTTTGAGGCGTCTATGGTGAACAGAGAGCGAACAGAGGAAGTTGGAAGTTCTTGACTCAGGAAAGCAAATTAATTCATTGGCAAAAACCTGAGAAAAATCTAACCAGGAAGTGGGAAGTCTGGTGCTTGTAGTCCTTTCAAGTCATTGCCTATCGAACACACAGTGACTTAGGGTTCATTTTGCACTTCCTACGGCTTCCACTAGATGTCAACAGTCTTTAGAAAGTTGTTTGAGGCGTCTATGGTGAACAGAGATCGAACAGAGGAAGTTGGAAGTTGTTGACTCAGGAAAGCAAATTAGTTCATTGGCGCGCATTCACATGAGAGTTAGCTGTGTTGCAAAATGTTTTTCAAGACACTGGAATCGTCCGGTTGGAATATTATTGAAGTTCTAAGTTAAAAAGGCCCTAAAGATTGATGCTATACAACGTTTGACATGTTTGAACGAACGTAAATATAACTTTTTTTAACTTTTCGTCGTGAAATTTTCGGCGCGCTTCCTACACTTGGAGTAGCTTACTGAACGCGGAAACAACATTTTAGAGTTATTTAGACATAAATTATGGACTTTATCGAACAAAACAACATTTATTGTGGACCTGGGATTGCTGGAAGTGCCTTCTGATGAAGATCATCAAAGGTAAGTGTATATTTCTAATGCTATTTATGATTTTAGATGACTCCAAAATGGCGGGTATCTGTATTGCCTAGTGTATTTTTCTGAGCGCAATACTCAGATTATTGCAAAGTGTGCTTTCCCCGTGAAGCTTTTTTGAAATCTGTCACAGCGGTTGCATAAAGGAGATGTTCATCTATAATTCTTTGAATAACAGTTTAATATTTTATCAACGTTTAGGATGAGTATTTTAGTAAATTGTTGTGTTGATTCACCGGCAGTATTGGAGGCAAAATATTTTCTGAACATCACGCGCCAATGTAAAAGGCTGTTTTTGGATATAAATATCAACTTGATCGAACAAAAAATGCATGTATTGTGTAACATGATGTCCTAGGAGTGTCATCTGATGAAGATCGTCAAAGGTTAGTGCATAATTTTAGCTGAATTTCTGGTATTTGTGACGCCTGTCCTTGCTAGGAAAAAGGCTGTGTGGTTTTTATTGTGTTGGAACTGTCCTAACATAATCTAACTTTATGCTTTCGCTGTAAAGCCTTTTTGAAATCGGACAACGTGGTTACATTAAGGAGACGTGTATCTTTAAAATGGTGTAAAATAGTCGTATGTTTGAGAACTTTGAATTATGACATTTTGTGGTTTTGAATTTGGCGCTCTGATTTTTCACTGGCTGTTGAATAGTGTGAACCGTGGGTGGGACGCTAGCATCCCACCTGCCCAAGAGAGGTTAAGCAATTTTTTTTGTGCTGAACTTATTGGCGCAGCGGTCAATGGCACTGCAGCTCAGTGCTAGAAGCATCACTACAGACCCTGGTTCGATTCCAAGTTGTATCACAACCGGCCGTGATTGAGAGTCCCATAGGGCGGCGCACAATTGGCCCAGTGTCATCCGGGTTAGGGTTTGGCCGGGGTACGCCGTCAGTGTAAATAAGAATTTGTTCTTAACTGACTTGCCTAGTTAAATAAAGGTTACATTTAGGCTCGCCATAAGAAAGGGGTTGAATACTTATTGACTCAAGACATTTCAGCGGAATAATTTTTATTAATATGTAAACATTTCGAAAAACATGATTCCACTTATGGGGTATTGTGTATAGCCAAGTGTTAAAAAATCTCAATTTAATCAATTTTTTAATTCAGGCTGTAACTGCAATGTGGAAAAAGTCAAGGGTTGTGAATACTTTCTGAAGGCACAGTATATACATTCTGTTTGTCAGTGAAAATGACCGGCCGACATATCAACTCTCAATTAGACTGTCAGCATCCAGGATCAAAATTAACAGTTGTATAGCCTTATTATCCCAAGGAATAATTCAAGATAATGACCAAATGTACACATTGGTGGTTGTTCTAAGAGAATTAGTATACCTGGATACGTAATACCTGGAGCTCAGCACTGTTAGATCAATGAGATGAAACAAGTACTCAGCTTAAAAAGAAGAGTTTTAAAAATGTATGATTCCGGTAAGTTTCAGACTGAGTAACTATACTCTTAGAAAAATAGGTGGTATCTAGATCCTAAAATGGTTCTTTGCCTGTCCCCATAGAAGAACCCTTTGAATAACCCTTTTTGGTTCGAGGTAGAACCCTTTTGGGTTCCATGTAAAACCCTTTCCACAGAGGGTTCTACCTGGAACCAAAAAGGGTTCTACCTGGAACCAAAAAGGGTTCTACCTGGAACCAAAAATAGTTATCTTAGGGAGACAGCCGAAGAACCCTTTTGGAACCCTTTTTTCTAAGAGTGTAGTCAGTGCAAACAGCTCTTGAAGCATTCTTACCATCAAAAGATGGTTTAAGAAGATATTGGAGATGTGTAACATAACAGCAGGGCCCTTAGGTGATCTTTAGTTGTACATGACACGGAATTCACTTTTTTTTTTTGCAACAGTCGCAGACAATCTGAAAGCCCAGATGCTCCTCTGTTGTGGTCAACAGGACAGATGGGTGAAACAAGAGGGGAATAAGTCATAGCCTAGCTGTGAATGATTTCTGTTACTATCCACATCCTACTCCTGTGGGTGGAATGAGTCAATAGGAAGAGAAGAACAACTGAAGCAGCACAGTTGTTTGTCTTTTGACAGTGGATGGTCGGTCATACTGTCTAATGGGTTTGGTGAAAGACCTTTCCCGTTTGGAGATGTTTCCCCCTAGCGCAGCCAGTCTTCTGTATGATGCTGTAGGCTCCCAAGGGATAGTCAATGAATAACAAAACATGGGATTGTTCCTCGGTTAAGCGTTTCTTCAAAAAGCTCATTTCTGGCCCATATGAATGACACATCCATTGCTGCTTGTTGTGCATGGTAAGTAATCCTTTCTGTTTCACATGAAAATGGCAAAAGAATAAACAATTTCACGGTCAAATTCCAATTCAAACACAGGTTTATTTAACGATTCCTACTGCAATGAAACAGAGGTTCATTACCAATACCTTGGATCGTTATAAAGTAATCCAGCTATAATCTATCACCACCTGAATGCATAAAACATGAGACAACATAAAATAGGCTGAGAGAAAGTGGTAGTCAACCGCAAGTCCTCTACATGCCTTTTATTTTCATATGGCACAGAAGAAATGTGTTGGGTCCAATTAAATCATAGCCTACTGTCCGGGACAGGCTCTCAGACCAGGATGAGATGATTCAGATGAGAAACCATCTGAGTGCATTAAAACCCAAGTCATTTCCAGTAGTCATGTCCTAATGACGATCATAAAGTAGATTGACTGCTTTTCAACTAGAGTCGGAACCACAAAAGGACAAAAGCTGTGAGACAAGAAGCTCAAGGTTTTTTCATAGAGAGAGCGAGAGATGGAGGAAGAGAGAGCGAGAGATGGAGGAAGAGAGAGCGAGAGATGGAGGAAGAGAGAGCGAGAGATGGAGGAAGAGAGAGCGAGAGATGAAGGAAGAGAGAGCGAGAGATGAAGGAAGAGAGAGCGAGAGATGGAGGAAGAGAGAGCGAGAGATGGAGGAAGAGAGAGCGAGAGATGGAGGAAGAGAGAGCGAGAGATGGAGGAAGAGAGAGCGAGAGATGGAGGAAGAGAGAGCGAGAGATGAAGGAAGAGAGAGCGAGAGATGAAGGAAGAGAGAGCGAGATATGAGGAAGAGAGAGCGAGATATGGAGGAAGAGAGAGCGAGAGATGGAGGAAGAGAGAGCGAGAGATGGAGGAAGAGAGAGCGAGAGATGAAGGAAGAGAGAGCGAGATATGAGGAAGAGAGAGTGAGATATGAGGAAGAGAGAGCGAGAGATGGAGGAAGAGAGAGCGAGAGATGAAGGAAGAGAGAGCGAGATATGAGGAAGAGAGAGCGAGATATGAGGAAGAGAGAGCGAGAGATGGAGGAAGAGAGAGCGAGAGATGGAGGAAGAGAGAGCGAGAGATGGAGGAAGAGAGAGAGAGATATGAGGAAGAGAGAGCGAGAGATGGAGGAAGAGAGAGCGAGAGATGGAGGAAGAGAGAGCGAGAGATGGAGGAAGAGAGAGTGAGAGATGGAGGAAGAGAGAGTGAGAGAGGAGTGAGCGGAGGCAAGCTAAATATGGACCAAATGGCCACTGGGGTGTGATGGGGAAGTTGAAGGGTATTGTGGTTAGAGTGGAGTGCAGTAGTGTAGGCCAGTAGAGAGGTGGGTCACAACCCCCGCACACCCCAGGGGAGCGCTGTTTACTCCTGCAATCAGGAACCTCACGGAGAGCATGTCTCCATGGCGACTTGTCTCTATGACGAGAGTCACCGCACAAACTGTCACAAAACCCCAGAGTCACTGTAGGGACCAGACACTGTCACCAGGATACTCCGGAACCTACTCACAAAGGAGCAGCAGGCAAACAATGGTTGCCATGACAATCCAAGCCCGATTTGGCCATTACCGCCTCCTCTCCACTGTGTGGAATTTATATTAAAACTGACTGTAGTCCAGTCTATCCATCCATTACCGCCTCCTCTCCACTGTGTGGAATCCATATTAAAACTGACCGTAGTCCAGTCTATCCATCCATTACTGCCTCCTCTCCACTGCGTGGAATCCATATTAAAACTGACCGTAGTCCAGTCTATCCATCCATTACTGCCTCCTCTCCACTGTGTGGAATCCTTATTAAAACTGACGGTAGTCCAGTCTATCCATCCATTACCGCCTCTGCTCCACTGCGTGGAATCCATATTAAAACTGACCGTAGTCCAGTCTATCCATCCATTACCGCCTCCGCTCCACTGCGTGGAATCCATATTAAAACTGACCGTAGTCCAGTATATCCATCCATTACCGCCTCCTCTCCACTGCGTGGAATCCATATTAAAACTGACCGTAGTCCAGTCTATCCATCCATTACCGCCTCCGCTCCACTGCGTGGAATCCATATTAAAACTGACCGTAGTCCAGTCTATCCATCCATTACCGCCTCCGCTCCACTGCGTGGAATCCATATTAAAACTGACCGTAGTCCAGTCTATCTATTCAGTGGATGTAGAAATACAGCTAGTGTTCCTCAACAATCAACAAGACATCTGTTACGCAAATCATTTTCTGGAAAATATTTATTTTGAGTATACCAAAAACATTTCAGACAATCAATTCATACAGTAGAATACTGTTGTTCCAACTAGCCTTTGGACACAGTCAAGCTGTAGGGCACAGTTTATTGCAAAGGGGAGGATGTATGTTGTGCAAATGCATTCATTTTGAATTGATAACTATCGTTGGTAGCTACATGACATAATGCAAAACAGTGTCGATTTTAGCCACGCTGCACTGGGTTTTGGATGCTCATCAAACACAAGAACCTTCCTCCCTGCATACTGTGTGTAGCAAAAGCCACCAGCACCATATGCCCATCACTGGGTTGCAATGCCATATGCCTTTTGCTGCTGGTGTAATGCTTTCTCTGTGCCAATCATCTTGCTTGTGGATGGGACTCTTCATTCGTGCGGTGTGGTCACGAGTTAAAGAGTGGTGTGTGTGTCTGAATGTGTTTCAAATTGTAAGCGCCTACGCTTATTTGACAAATGCAAGTGTAAGCATGTGCTCATGTTTATGCAGGTGTTTGTGCATGATTGCAGACATAGGCTAGTTTGTGAGAGTGTGCGGTTGTGAAAATGTCAGAGCGTATGTGTAAGTGCGGGCGTACCCTTACCAAACCTATTACTCTTATAAGCGTGCTTAAGCCAGTGGCCAGTGGAATATCCTGAGTGTCGAGTTTCCCATCACGATGGGCTCACAGAGGGGTGCCAAGTCCTGAGAGCTTGGGGAGCCTCTCGCTCTCCCTCCCCTCTAAAGCACCACTCCCGTCCTGTCCATTATTAGTGTATCAGCAAACAGCTGGGCAGCACTGTAGGGACACAGAGAACTTCTGAACCCCCCCCCCCCCCCCCACACACACACACACACACACACACACACACACACACACACACACACACACACACACTTACTCCTATCCATAAAGGAAAGCTCTGCTCCCATTAAGGGTGTGGTGATGTTATTGGACTAAGAGTTGAAAGCAGAAGCTGGGAGTACCTAAAGATATCACTTTGGCCCCAGATTTGCAGTAGGAGAACAAGGATGTTAATTGAGTCATCGCTCTGTGTGTTAGTCTTTGGCAGATGACATGCAGGTACAGACACCACTCAAACTAATCTAAAATACAGCCAGGCAGTAACTCCTGCAACCTTCAACCCAACTAGCGCCATGTCAAGTCTTCCAAGGCTTCATGAGATGCCTGTACTCTAGTTTCTGTTCACATAGGACAGCCTATGGCATGCAGGTTTCGTTTTCACTGATTGGCAAGAAGGACACATTGGCCATCCAAGGCTGGCCGTAGTTTTTCCACTACTACATTAGCTCTTACGTTGACAGGGATAAGGTTACAGGGTCCAATGAATGATATCGCATACAAAAGTGCATTCTAATATTGTAACAGGTTCTTTGAAAAAAAATGCATTTGTTGCCATAACACACTACAATCAAGCCCAACGTTTAAGAAGGGTAAGGTTATGCATACCCTATGTGATAAACATTCTAACACACTCCCTCTTTCTCATATTCACACTAAGACAGAGATAAGAGGAGAGACAAGAGGTGGCATAAATGTCGTGCACTCTCCTCCCGACTCAAGGACTTGACACGCCTCACATGAACTCTAGCCCCTGTCCTACACAGCCCTACATGGAGGCAGAGCTGAGCCATGGATGAGGGCCATATTTATATAACACACACAAACATCAGTGTGTGTGTGTGTGTGTCAATCAACACTACTCAGATGAAGGGAAAATGCAATTAATGCCAGTTACAGCTGTAATCCACACAAACTGAAATGATGCATTTCAAAACTGTAGCTAATACGGATCCATTGTGCCTCTTCCTGCCCATATAATTCATATAGACGACAAATGAGAATATCATAAATTGTAACAGTTAATCATGTAAATTCAATTTTGAGAAGTTAATCCGGCTGTATAGCAAAGTCATGCAACGGTGTGTGTTAAAATCCTCACTGCCTTTCTGCCTCTGATCGAACAGGCAGGGCTTCTTTACGCCTCAAGACCTTGCATCAAAAATAGAGGTCTATTCTAATGAAATACAGGACGATGCACTTGTGGAAACAAGTACAGTAATCATGCATCAATCAGCACGGACGGCTATGCTTAGAATGAATGATTTACCGTGGTATGAATTGTAACAGCAATTGTTACCTGACTATCCTGTTCCTTGACGATTGAAAACTGATAAACAAGACTCCTAATCAGGGAGTCTGCTGATTGGATAAACTCCCAGCATACACTTTGGTAACTAATTATGGATCTCCACACAGACGACTTCCTTAGTCAAGAAAAACACAGTGAGGAGTGCCAGACATGAGATCTTCAGAAATGACTGCAAATCAGCGTAGCCTCTTCTCTGAGGTCTACAAGAAACACATTGCTGTCAATTCTACTTTAGTTTTCACATTACGTGGATCTGAAAACGGACCTAAAGTAAACATCAGTCGATCATGAATTAGTGATCGATGCATCCCAGCTAGCACATAACGGTTGTCCTATGGTTATTTTACATACAACTTTCCCACATTTTTCTGGGAATGGAGTAGGGCTGGGTTTCCCAGAAACATCGTAGCACTAAGATCATCTTTCGTCCAGTCCATTTAGTTTAAATGGAATTAAGATTATCTTAGTGCTACGATGCTTTTGGGAAACCCAGCCCTGGATAGTTGCTTGACTTTGGAAAATTCTCAGCACATTTAAGGAACTTAGCAAAATATTATAATTTTCTTGATTTCATTACTTTAAAAGAACGTTTCCTAAAAGTTCAAACAACATTACATTTAATTTCAATTATGGTAATGTTCTAGGAACGTTCTCCAACTGGTTTGACATTGGGAATGTTCTCAAATAGTTCAGAGAACATTAAGAAACAATGTTCTTCATTTGTAAATTTCAGTACTTCAGCATAATGTTTCTTACAGGTTACCTCATGGTTCTATTTAAAGTAATGTTCTCAAATTGTTCCAAGAACTTAAGTAACATTCAGAGAACATTCTATTACCGGTCAGGAAACTTATAGTGTCGTTCCCTGAACCAATGGGAAACCAAAAACATACGTTCCCACAACTTCCAAGGATCCAAATGTGCTAGCTGGGATTTCACAGCAACAACATTAAACCAAGTCATACATCAATGAGATGCAATCATCTTCTCCATCTCTGAAACACAATATCCCAGAGAGAGAGAGAAGATGCAGGTACTTATCAATGTTCCCTACAAGCCTTATAGCGCTGAGATGAGATCCAGGGCGAACCTCATAAGCAACACCCTTCCTCATCCCCTCCCTGTCCTCACTCCATCCCCCCTCCTCTCTTACTCCTTTCAAATGCTGCGACTTCAGTCACACATCAGTGGAAATTTCAAATGTCACTCCAGTGGAGTCATTCTGCGAGTGGGGGTGGGGGATACGACCCCAAGCACCCCCCCTCATTCTCCCTCCTCCCATCCCCACATGAAAGCTGTCATCATCTCCACCTCAACGCTGAGATAACATTTGGGCACCGATGCGTATATCACTCTAAATCCCCATAACCGCAGCCACCCAGGCTGTATCTTCACCTTCCCCACTGACCTCATACTGTCATTGCTACTCAGCCAGAGGGGAAATGAAAAGCTGAGAGGTCAAAGTAGAGCATTCAAACGCGGACCCACAGAGGAATCTCATTGGTTCCTCTACCATTGAGTATGGCCTATAGATAAACTAACCACAGAAAGGGAGAATTTCTGTTCGGAATAGAATCTGAAAAGATAAGACAATAATCTAACATCCCCCTACAAGAGTATCAGACATATCAGAACAGAAAAGCAAAACCAAAGTTTGGTAGACCTACTAGGCTACAAACAGAACAATAGCCTAAGCTGGAAGGCCTACAAAACTATGGTTTTGTGGAAAAAGCAGGCTGTTCGGCACACTTTAGCAACAAGTGACATAAGAGTTACAGTGAGTTAATCAACCAACGGCTCAGATAATCTGGTTAGGAGATCAACTAATGAGCTTCATTCTGAAAGGACGCAACCCATGAGACAACAGAGGGGGTCAGATGAATGAAGCAATGGGCAGTAGGGGGATAAAATACATGAACTAATATAACAAATTAGTTTACCCACCTGTAAATCTACTAAAAGGAGTTGTTGAGAAATAGTAAAACAGTTTGAATCCATGCGCCGTGTGTCGCTCTGTGAATTAATATAACATTGAGGTTAGGCTACCTGTAGCTTTCACCGGCGTTCTGCGTGCGCTTGCTTTGGTCTGGAGGGGTCAGCGCGCCTGGCGAGCAAACGCTCAGCCTCGCGCGGTCTCCTAGGCAACTGACAGGGGCGCGCAGGCACAGAGCCGCAAATAGAAGACGGAAGAGTAGACTACATCACTGGCAGGCTAATGCGCTACAAAAAACACATTCACACATATTTGGCACACATTCTTAGCTAAACCTACCAGATTTAAAAACATCTGAAATGCATCTGCCTGACTGCCAGTCATTTTAATCTCATGTGATTACAGATTTGTTTTAAAGAGTCTGTTCTTATTCTTAGTCTTAAAGCCAAACTGACTTTTCCAGTGTGTTTGGCATTTTTCAGCGACAGACATTGATATTGGAACTACACTCATGTCTGAGATTTCCAGCTTTTGAGTTCTGTTAGAAGATGAAATGGATTCATCTGTGCTGAGACACAGTCAGGGCGACACACTGCCTGGCATGATAAAGGATCATTCGCCTGTGCTTCCCTGCCATGACTGTCTGTCTGTCTACACAGAGATTAAATAAAGAGCATTGTTGCTTATTAACATTCAATATTATGTTAAGATATTTTTGTCTGCTCCAGAGTTGAGACTGATGCATATAGTTCTAGTTGACATGTGCTTTTCAGTTGGAAATTAAGAAGGTGCCATTTGGGGAGGTTGGTTGGTTCAGAGATGACTTATCTGACTCAAACAGGCTGTTAATGGGGTTATGCCATTGCATTGAGACACTCACACATTGATTAGTGCTTTGAGCTGAACTATCATTATCTGGGCCATAGAGAGAGACTTCCCTCGTCAACAGCAGGAGAGCCCATTCTCTGTCTGACCCAAATCACTCCTCAAGCTATTCACTTCATTTTAATTAAGGGCTCATTTAATACACACACACACAGTGTGTACCCTCTCAGCACATACACACTCAGATAAACAGGCACACACATTTGTAAATACACAATCATACTTTCACACACTCTTGGGAGCTTGTTAAAGCAGACTTCCAGGGAATGCTCCAGATGCAGGGTTCAGTGGCGCGTCTCCAGGAGAGGAAATAGATGTAGAGTCGGACATAACAGCAAGTGTTCATTGCTTCCGCTCAGGCTTTATGAAAGCTATCAACACACTCAGGGGGGAACCTCTCTCTCTCTTTCTCTCTCTCTTTCTTTCTCTCTCTTTCTCTCTCTCTCTCTCTCTTTCTCTCTCTCTCTCTCTCTCTCTCTCTCTCTCTCTCTCTCTCTCTCTCTCTCTCTTTCTCTCTCTTTCTCTTGCTCTCTCTGTCTCTCTCACTCTCTAGGCCACTGATCCTACTTGTTGGCAGGCAGAGGATGATGAGGGCTTTGATGTACAGACGTGTGCCAGTGTGTGCTGTGCATGTGTACAAACAGGGAGGACTGTGTGTAGAATCTCTACCCACCTCAAATCAAATCAAATGTCATTTTATTTGTCACATGCGCCAAATACAACAGGTGTAAACCTTACAGTGAAATGCTTACTTACAAGCCCTTAACCAACAGTGCAGTTTTTAAGAAAAATAAGAGTTAAGAAAAATATTCAGTAAATAAGAGTGATAGAGGGAAAAAGGACCATAGAGAAACATATACAGGGAGCAAGAGAGACAGAGAGAGGGATGAAGATGAGGGAGAGGGAGAACCAATGTGAGAACCGCTGAATGTTCCGCCTCTCTTTTATCTGTCAATGTGAGTAGGGCAGAGGCACTCTGATGGGTGATAGATGAAGTGTTTGCCTCTAATCCAACTTCATTCCTTACACTACAACTACCATGACCCTGACTCATAACACTGTGCTGGTTCATTAGTGCACTACTCAGAGCAGAGAGATACATGGTCCATATAAAGAAATCAATGATACTATATTTCTATGACATGGTCTATATATAAGATGTGAAGCAAACTGCCCCTTATTTCACCACACAGTGAGTGAGGGTATGGGTTTAGATGATTGTTTTTGCTTTATTCAGTGAAAGGCCATAGATAAATGGTGAGATAAGATTTGACAATATTTGTAAGGCGTTAGCTGTTTTCCATGTCTTTTTTTCTTCCTTTGAAAGAGTCAACTCTAAGAATTTGTTTGGAGAAATCTAATTGTATGGTATTCTATCACATAACATGTTCTGTCAGGCTCGCTCTGGGGTTGCCTTTATCCACAGTGAAACAGTGTTTGCATGATCTCCTGATACTCAGCAGCACACTCAAATGGGACCTAACCATCTCTCTATAGAAAATCGGACATTTGTTCGGCTCTTCAGACAGTGTTCCTTAATTCAAATGATCAGCAGCTCGACAGCTCTAATTAGCTGGCATTATAGGCAGAATAATAAGGTAAATCCCCACTATAGAAGCTGGATCCAGTCTCCTCTTTTATCCCTGGAAAGACCAGAGTATATCCCCTCCCAAACAGGCTGAGAGGATAATGGAAGAGTTCAGATAGCATTATGGAATAGACAGACATTTTTACAAAGCACCCACTAAAAGGACACATTTCCTTGTCTGAAGATCTGATGATATCTCTGTCTTGCCTAGGTTCTTTGCATAAACCCAACTTAAAACTGATTTTAAAGTGAGCAGAATTCATGCTAACTCAATTTCCTCTCTGGCTGTCTCAGTATCAGTACCATCTCATTACATTACCAATTCACAGGACGAGGCCCCATCAATAGCAATGTGGTTTTCAGCTAATCGCAGCTGTGGCTTGGATTACAAAACCACCCATTATTGCAATTATATTCTTAAACCAAGATATCCAAAACATATCACATAGAGGTTTCTCTGCCATATTATTTCTAGATATACAGTACTTGACTCCATAGAATAGGTATAATATAAGCTTGGTTGTAGTGTAAGAGAGAGAGAGAGAGAGAGAGAGAGAGAGAGTGTGTGTGTGTGTGTGTGTGTGTGTGTGTGTGTGTGTGTGTGTGTGTGTGTGTGCGTGCGTGCGTGTGTGCGTGTGTGTGTGCGTGCACGTGTGTGTGTGTGAGTGCATGCGTGTATGGGATGGTTCTCACAGTCGTGGCTGTACTGGGCACTGTGGGGGTTTCAGCCTCCGGACAGTAATCTTGGGCTGTGCTGACTTTGCCGGTCGAGGAAGTGTGTTATTAAGTACTCCGACTTGGAGCCTGTAGAATTACACTAGTAAAGGGTTTGCGTCTGAAGAATCTAGAGGGAGAGATCCAACTATATTTTATATTTGCACCTTCACACACAAACACACACACACAGAGTCAAATCCCAGATCATTGTCATTTCAGCAGATACATGGCCTCCACAGCAGTACTCCTAGCTGACTGTATTTCATAATGTGGACTCTGACTTTCAGAGTTGATCACATCTTCCCACACAGCTTTATGTAACACCTTTTCCATGTGGTAATTCCAGAGATCAGAGATTTCCATTGTGTTTCCTCTGTGTTGTATTGAAGAGGGTCATTATTAAGCTATGTGTTGTGGTTGTCTCCTCCCTGAATGCACTTATTATAGTAAATCACACTGGACAAGATGGTCTTCTAAATGCAAAGACCTCTCCCCATGTTCCCACTCAGGTTTTTACACCTGTTACTCAGCCACACTGACACCTCTCACTTTCTTTTGTCCACATGGACCAACCACCTCTACAGCAGGCTACCCTTCCAGTGACCCTGCCTCTGCCCAGAGTCTGGAGAGCCGCCCATCAGATCTGGAGCTCTTCTGGAGCTCTACCAGGTTCATAGACTGGCACCAGCAGGATCTCCCTCCGGCCTGCCTGTGGAAAGGGATAGCCTCTGCCTTAGGGGAAAGGTCACCTGTCTAATGCAGATCCAGGATCAGCTTATCCTACCCAAATCCCAATCCCAATAAGAGATGACATCCAGAGCTGACCTTGCAGGTCTAAGAAGGGATCAATATCCTGAGGGGGAAAAAGGTCACAATTCTCTTTGAAAATGAGCTTTGCTGCTGCTCCTATCTGCTGAGATTTATTCATGACACAAATGGATAAGAGCCTCCCTCCCTCCCCCACCAGTCCCATCCACCCTACCCCCCGGCCTCCATTACATCATCTCCAGACCCCTCTGATGTTTCCTCCAACCCTCCCTCCCTGTTCTCTCCGCTCGCATTAATCACATATCATTAAAGGGATACTTCAGGATTTTGTCAATGAGACCCTTTATCTACTTATCCAGAGTCAGATTTTTTATGTCTCTGCATGCAGTTTGAAGTAAATTGCTAACTAGTGCTAGCACAATTGCAAACTAGCATTAGCGCAATGAGTGGAAGTCTATGGGTATCTGCAACCGTACTAGCAGATATCCATAGACCTCCAGTCATTGTGCTACAGATACCCATAGACCTCCAGTCATTGTGCTACAGATATCCATAGACTTCCAACATTGCGTTAACGCTAGTTTGCAATTGTGCTAGCACTAGTTAGCAACTTACTTCATACTGGACACACAGACAAAAAATTGTATAAATGAGTAAATCTGACTCTGGGGAAGTAGATGAAGGGCCTCATTGCCAAAATCCCAAAGTATCCCTTTAAGTGTCAGAGAGAATTCATTCTCACTGTATGTGTGTGTGAGGCACAACTCAGGACATTTGGTGCAACAAGCTACGATGGCCGCTCTGGTTGCTCTGGCTACAGCTTTGCTCTCTGTCTTCAATTAGTGTCTGGCTGAGGGATTGGCCGGGCTAATGCCTTCCTGCCGGCACCCTGGCCTGTTCTATATGTAGGGTAGTGGGGGGCCTCTCCACTCCGAGATGAAACTGTATCTATGAGTCTGTAAGATCACAGGCGTAGTGAACACGGAGAGAAGACGCCAACATGCAACATACATACATATTTGTTAAGTAGGATAGATCTATAGTGTGCTCTTTGTACCTAGAAAAGGGGCCTCTCGCTTTTGATGCCTGTCTCTCTGACACGCACACACACATATAAATAGAGAAGCACACACCCTCACACTCCTCACAGTCCTCACAGTCCTCACACTCCTCACACTCCTCAAAGTCCTCACAGTCCTCACACTCCTCATAGTCCTCACACTCCTCACAGTCCTCACACTCCTCACAGTCCTCAAAGTCCTCACAGTCCTCACACTCCTCACAGTCCTCACACTCCTCACAGTCCTCACACTCCTCACAGTCCTCACACTCCTCACAGTCCTCACACTCCTCACAGTCCTCACACTCCTCACAGTCCTCTTGAGAGATGAGGTCTGTTTTCTGAGGTGTTTCATTAGCAAACAAACACACGCATACAACACTCACGCATGTACACATGCTCGCGGCACACCACATGCAAGCACACACACACACACTTACACCCACAGTTGATTTGCTTTCTGGGGTATCTCGTTAACAGTCTCACACAGTCTCGGTGGGAGGTTGTTACACTCCACACTCCTATTGACCACAGGCTCCAGAAATGTGTCACTGACAACAACAACTAACTACCAAAGTAGCCCTCTACAAACCCCCCAAAGCCTTCCCTGGCCTAGCCTTATATACCTGCAGTAATTTCACACCCCCTCCGACTGAGACTACCCCCTTCCAATCTCGACTAACTCCTCTTCAAAAAGGCTGCTATGTCACACGAAACAGGTGTATGAAATAAACTGAAGGAGAAGTACTCAGTGATCTATTCTGTGATTGAGCTGATGCCTTTAGTTCAGTATTGTCAAGACTTCCACCGAAGGTGGCTCCTTTCCCAGTCCTCTCCCTGTTCGGGCGGTGCTCGGCGGTCGTCGTCGCCGGCCTACTAGCTGCCACAGATCCATTTTTCCTTTTCGTTTGTGTCTGTCTGTTTTGTTTACACCTGTGTCCTATTAGTTAATTTTGGTGGGTTTATTAACCTCCGCTGCCTGCTATTCTTTGTGTGGGATTATTTGCTGTTGTTGCTCTGCTAGGGGTGCGTGTTTGTGGGGGATTATTTGCTGTTGTTGCTCTGCTAGGGGTGTGTGTTTGTGGGGGATTATTTGCTGTTGTTGCTCTGCTAGGGGTGTGTGTTTGTGCGGGATTATTTGCTGTTGTTGCTCTGCTAGCGGTGCGTGTTTGTGTGGGATTATTTGCTGTTGTTGCTCTGCTAGGGGTGCGTGTTTGTGGGGGATTATTTGCTGTTGTTGCTCTGCTAGGGGTGCGTGTTTGAGGGGGATTATTTGCTGTTGTTGCTCTGCTAGGGGTGTGTGTTTGTGCGGGATTATTTGCTCTTGTTGCTCTGCTAGGGGTGCGTGTTTGTGGGGGATTATTTGCTGTTGTTGCTCTGCTAGGGGTGCGTGTTTGTGGGGGATTATTTGCTGTTGTTGCTCTGCTAGGGGTGCGTGTTTGCGCCACAGGGTTTTTTTCCCTCACGGTCATGTTGTACTGTTGTAGTGTATTTAGGAGTAGAGGTTTCTCCTCCGTGTGTTACGTTTATTTCCCTGTGTGTGGCGACTTCGTTGGGTGTGTTTCCCCACCTGTTGTTGTGTTTTTGGGACGTTCAATAAACGATTGTGCTACTGGAAATTCCTTGCTCTCCTGCTCCTGCTCCTGCTCCTGCTCCTGCTCCTGCTCCTGCTCCTGACTCCTGCACCTACCTCTTCTTAGGAGGCACCTAACAAGTATTGCATGTTTCGACTGTTAAAAACAGATTTGTAATGGTAAGTTTTTTGCAAAACACTCTTACAGAAGCAATACAATTTCAAATTTGTTGCTGAGAAAAGAGGGAAGTAATGACAGAACAGAACAAACAGTCTCTGGGTTCCTCATTAAAGCCTATGGTGGGGGAATGGACTATCCCAGGCCCAAAGGAAAATCTGGTGAATCACATCTATATGCTTAAAGCATGTCAGCATAGAGTGGGTGTAGCTCAGTGTGTTCACCCTAACCCTGAACCTATCACTCTGATTTCTCATTTCATTTCTCCATCATCTCTGCTTACCAGAGAACTCACTTTCTCTCTCATCCTGTTTCTCATTCCTCTATTAGCTATGTAAGTGAACTTTGGATCTGCCAATCGAATATCCATTTCCTTTTAAAGAATATTAAAGACACACACACACACACATTCTATTATGTATAGTGAGGTGAAGATAATTGTAATGCATGAGTGAGTGCGTGTGTCTGTGAACCCAGGCCAAACACAGTGTTGGGTAAAGTAGCTGAATCAGTGAAGACTCAGTGTGGCTCTTCAAAACGGTCACTTAGACTACACCATAAATTATGACAAGGGGCGCCTCCTCTCCTGTTCTACTCAGTTTTCAGAGAGCTAAAAATATCATAACAGCATCACTACTGCCAGTCTGCAATAATAACACTATGAATATTGTGACATTACTGTGTCATTAGCTGGTCATGCCATTGCTCTGTATGAAATCCAATGGGAATTTGAATCGCATGACTGAGGAAGGTTTTTTTAGGTGTGAGTATCGACCTCTCACTATCTTTCCCCTTTCCAATTCAACTTCTGAACTCACATTCTCTCACGGCTTCCTTTCTCTCTATATGCTGACATCCCTCTCTGCTTAAGATGTTCTCTCTCGCTCTTCCTATCCCCCCGCTCTCTCTCGCTCTCTCTCTGTCTGTATGCTTGTCTCTCTCTCTCTCTGTCCCTACTTTCCTTCCTCCACCTTATCTCTCTCCCCCACTTTGGGGGAGCTGGCTGTCCCAGGTGATGTTATTCCCTGTGGGGTCATGTTACATCGCTGTCACCCCCAGATCTACGTCCCTCGGGAGCGCTGGGACATTTAAATGCTCTTCCAGACCACATTCTCCACCCCCAGCCCCCTGTCTCAGGAGCAGCCTATCGGGTTCCTACGCCGACATCAGAGAGCCTGGGAAAAACGCTGTGGCTCCAAGCAGAGACGTGACGTGATGTTCTGGAGTGGGTCAGGGATCCACCGACGGGGATTACAGCCATCCTTCAACCTGAGGACAGAGCAAAGGGACCTGTCTGGCTTGGCCTAGTCGGCACAGAGCTTCCCCCAGGGAAGAGTTGCGAGATTATAGCTACATTCCTATATTACTCCTGTATTAACCAAATGTGCTCTTCCCCAAAGGAGGGGGGCATAGAGTGTTGGAAGCAATTATATAAAAAGCATAGGTTGACTAATATCATGACATACATTGAGGGAAAAAAGTATTTCCTCCCCTGCTGATTTTGTACGTTTGCCCACTGACAAAGAAATGATCAGTCTATAATTTTAATGGTAGGTTTATTTGAACAGTGAGTGACAGAATATCAACAAAAAAATCCAGAAAAACGCATGTAAAATTTTTTATAAATTGATTTGCATTTTAATGAGGGAAATAAGTATTTGACCCCCTCTCAATCAGAAAGATTTCTGGCTCCCAGGTGTCTTTTATACAGGTAACGAGCTGAGATTAGGAGCACACTCTTAAAGGGAGTGCTCCTAATCTCAGTTTGTTACCTGTATAAAAAACACCTGTCCACAGAAGCAATCAATCAATCAGATTCCAAACTCTCCCCCATGGCCAAGACCAAAGAGCTCTCCAAGGATGTCAGGGACAAGAGTGTAGACCTACACAAGGCTGGAATGGGCTACAAGACCATCGCCAAGCAGCTTGGTGAGAAAGTGACAACAGTTGGTGCAATTATTCGCAAATGGAAGAAACACAAAAGAACTGTCAATCTCCCTCGGCCTGGGGCTCCATGCAAGATCTCACCTCGTGGAGTTGCAATGATCATGAGAACGGTGAGGAATCAGCCCAGAACTACACGGGAGGATCTTGTCAATGATCTCAAGGCAGCTGGGACCATAGTCACCAAGAAAACAATTGGTAACACACTACGCCGTGAAGGACTGAAATCCTGCAGCGCCCGCAAGGTCCCCCTGCTCAAGAAAGCACATATACATGCCCGTCTGAAGTTTGCCAATGAACATATGAATGATTCAGAGGACAACTGTGTGAAAGTGTTGTGGTCAAATGAGACCAAAATGGAGCTCTTTGGCATCAACTCAACTCGCCGTGTTTGGAGGAGGAGGAATGCTGCCTATGACCCCAAGAACACCATCCCCTCCGTCAAACATGGAGGTGGAAACATTATGCTTTGGGGGTGTTTTTCTGCTAAGGGGACAGGACAACTTCACCGCATCAAAGGGACGATGGACGGGGCCATGTACCGTCAAATCTTGGGTGAGAACCTCCTTCCCTCAGCCAGGGCATTGAAAATGGGTCATGGATGGGTGTTCCAGCATGACAGTGACCCAAAACACATGGCCAAGGCAACAAAGGAGTGGCTCAAAAAGAAGCACATTAAGGTCCTGTAGTGGCCTAGCCAGTCTCCAGACCTTAATCCCATAGAAAATCTGTGGAGGGAGCTGAAGGTTCGAGTTGCCAAACGTCAGCCTCGAGAACCTTAATGACTTGGAGAAGATCTGCAAAGAGGAGTGGGACAAAATCCCTCCTAAGATGTGTGCAAACCTGGTGGCCAACTACAAGAAACATCTGACCTCTGTGATTGCCAACAAGGGTTTTGCCACCAAGTACTAAGTCATGTTTTGCAGAGGGGTATCACGTCCTGACCATGGTAAGCTGTTATTTTCTAGGGTAGAGTAGGTCAGGGCGTGACAGGGGGGTTTATTCTATGTGTTCTATTTCTATGTTCTTAGGTTCTAGTTTTTGTATTTCTATGTTGGTTTGTTTGGGATGATCTCCAATTAAAGACAGCTGGTCCTCATTGCCTCTAATTGGAGATCATACTTAAGTAGGGGTTTTTCTTCCTGGGTTTTGTGGGTGATTATTTTTGAGTAGTGTTTGTTTCTCCTCTGCGTCACGGTTTGTTATTTTGTCTATTCAGTTATTTGATGTATTGCATAGTTTCACAGAGTAAATAAAATGTGGAACTACACACACACTGCACCTTGGTCCTCTCCTTTTGACAGCCGTGACAAGGGGTCAAATACTTATTTCCCTCATTAAAATGCAAATCAATTTATAACATTTTTGACATCCGTTTTTCTGGATTCTTTTGTTGTAATTCTGTCTCTCACTGTTCAAATAAACCTACCATTAAAATTATAGACTGATCATTTCTTTGTCAGTGGGCAAACGTACAAAATCAGCAGGGAATCAAATACTTTTTTCCCTCACTGTACATTGTTCCCTGCTAAATTATACTGAAGCTGAAATTCTTCACTGTCAATGTACAGTGTTTAATAAATGACTTTTGGTAGAGCTCAGTATATTCCTTTCAATAGCTTTTACAGTTGCCATGGTGACACTCAGGAGAGCTTAAAGAAGATCTCAGACTTGATAAAAGGGTTTTTGCATCCTGGTGATTCAGACCAGGACTGACAGTTCTTTGGAGTCGATGAGGTGGCAGGCGGAGTGAGCAAGAAGCAAGACATTGAACATGAAGACATTTTTGTAGAATGATCTTACGGAGGCAATGCCAGAGGTTCAGCAACACTGCCAAAGGACCACATACAGATATAGGATCTTAATTTGATCACCCTGTTGCAGGAGAACTTTCCTGGTTTTAGGTTTTTAAAGGCTTCTGAAGTTTGTAATTTCAGACTCGATTTTCCCTTTCAAAAAATGTATCAACCCCCTCAACAAATATATCCATTCATATAATCCACACAATAGTTCCTATTTCCTGTTGCTGCAGGATTATTTTCCTGCTGTAGCAAACTGGTTAAAATTAAGATCCTACATCTGTAAAGAGCTCTCTGGAATAGGCTCAAAGACATCAAAGCCTGAGCCAGAACTGGTTGAAATGTGGGCCTTTCAGTTGCCTTGTGGCCCTCGGATTTGGAAAGCATTCAGCAACATTTCAGGGGATGCCTTGACTCAGCATTAATGTTTTGTGACCATGCACAAAGAGAGGAACAGAAAGACATTGGTTTCTATTGAGCTGAGTACAAGCTGGCACACTCACTCTCTCAGGCGCTGACCATGAAACTCAATAAAGGGTGACATTTTCCCAAAATTGTTCTACGCTGATGGAGAAGAGAACAGAGACAAGGTTAAAAAGGTGGATTGTTGTGGGTGGAAGACACCTGTTCCTGGAATTCCTGGTTCATTACATCTGATATTGTATGTGCTTGGATACCTACACTCTTAGGGGAAAAAAGGTGCCATCTAGAACCAAAAAAGGGTTCTTTGGCTGCCCCCATAGGATAACCCTTTGAAGAACCCTTTTTGGTTACAGGTAGAACTCTTTTGGGTTCCATGTAGAACCCTTTCCACAGAGGGTTCTAGATGGAACCCAAAAGAGTTATACCTGGAACCAAAAAAGGTTCCACATGGAATCAAAAAGTGTTCTCATATGGGGACATCCAAAGAACCCTTTTGCAACCCTTTTTTCTAAGAGTGTCTGATATGTGTGTCTCTGTGCATATGTGTATGTTTGTGTGTGACAATAATCATATTTCTGGTCCAGGGGTTTGGTTTCTAGAGCTACCAGCGACAGTGCCTCATGCTCACTTCCTGCCCTAAAGGCCTGGGGTGCAGGAGAAGGAAAGAGCCATCCTGCTGCTCTGGAATTGGTTTACATCACCAGTGGAAAATGGCACCAATGCCATTTAGTGGGGGTCAGGCTAATGTTGATTTATTTAACTCCCCCTACCTCGCTTCAGAGAAACGCTACCACAACCATGGCAACAGACCCACACACCGTGACGACGATTTAGTGCCAGTTTGCTGCTGTATAAATACTCTCTCTCTCTCTCTCTCTCTCTCTCTCTCTCTCTCCCTCTCTCTATGCTCTCTTTCTCTCACTCTATTTCACTCTCTCGCATGATCTTGCTGTCCTCCTCTCTCTCTCTCTCTCTCTCTCTCTCTCTCTCTCTATGCTCTCTTTCTCTCACTCTATTTCACTCTATCACATGATCTTGCTGTCCTCCTCTCTCTCTCTCTCTCTCTCTCTCTCTCTCTCTCTCTCTCTCTCTATGCTCTCTTTCTCTCACTCTATTTCACTCTCTCGCATGATCTTGCTGTCCTCCTCTCTCTCTCTTTCTCTCTCTCTCCCTCTCTCCATGTAATGTGCGTTATGTCTCTGTCTATGTCTCTGTCTATCTCTGTCTCTCTCCATGCTCTGCCCTCCTTCTCGTTCTCTCGCTGTGGGAGACAGATACAGTTCATTTGTGTCTGATTTTCTCCTGACTGGCTGACAGGTTGATCCCTCTGCCCTCTCCCCAGGGCATGCAGCTGTGCTGGGGCACATCTGCCTGGAGGAGCACAAGGAAGATCCCAGAAGAAGATGCGTGTGTGTGTGTGTGTGTCTGAGTGCACACGTTTAAGGACGGTGGTGTATGATTATCATGCCACACCCATGAGCTTAAAAAATGTGAGGTGGAGGGGTGAAGAAGGAGAAGGCAAAGGAAAATCTCTCACACACACCAGCAATGTTTTCCCACAACATTACTAACATTACACATAAATAAAATCCCCAAATATTAATTTGATACATCAGTATGTCACAGTGTGCACACACACACCCCCTCACTTTGTTTCTTCTATTCTCATTGGTTTGGGCTACTCTCTCTTCTTCTCTTTCTCTCCGTCTCTCTCTTACACACACATACACACACACATCCTGCTCCTCTTGATATACTTTCTAATCTAAAGCGTAAACCTATTCCGCTTAAGGATACACTCTGTGCCAGGTCCATTAACTTCATCTAGAAGAAAAAACACAGACTGGTACATCAACGTATTGCGTGGGAGAATTCTGTCAGCACTTTCAGAAAGACTGTGTTGTTATCGACAATGCTCTGATATGGGATTATATCACCAATCTTCTAAACACAGGGCTCTTAGTCACTGTCAGAGTTATTTCACTAAGACAAATACCATAGCACTGCAATATCAGTCCCGTTGCCACGGAGAAAGGCATTGGGCCATCATTTAAAACAAAAGATGGAAGAAAGAAATGGCAAAACTCTACAGAGTAATTCCAGTCCCCTACATCATATTTGTCCTTCCTAAATAAACCAATGCCTCACCTTTGACCTCACAAAATAACATAATTTTGTCTCACATAGATAAACATATTTCCAAGTGTCACTGCTTTTGTCAACATCAGACAATAACCAACCATACAGCATGACTGTTAGTCGCTTTGGATAAAAGCATCTGCTAAATGGCATATATTATTATATTATTATATTATTATTATACACTGAGTATACCAAGCATTAGGAACACCTTCCTAGTACTGAGTTGCAGAACTTTAGCATCACAGAGTTGGGTCATTGCCATGACAACGGAGACAGACAGATTACCTGCTGTCCCCTCTTATAATGTGAGGTGACAGGCCAGGATGTCCCCACTGTCCTCCAATGAGAGGGACTGTATCTGGAGCAAAAAACTCACAGCTGTATGTACATCCTTCACCTATGTACAGTATATTTCAACACCCGGATGGACAATCATTTACATGAACAAATACATTGAATATACATTGAATAAATGCTAACGCGATGCTGAAGAAGGGAGGAGTGTCATTAGTAATCTTCATCTATCAATCAAATCATTTTACTGTATACTGAAGTTCTCTCCAGGATCCTACATCATTTGAAATTGAATGACAGGCATTGGGATCTGAAGCTGCACACAAACACTCAGACACAAATTACATTTCAGTTTGATTTATAACATTTCCATAATCGTCGAATCCAGCAGCCTTCGTTTAAAATATACTGTACTTGATTGCATCCTTGAATATTTCCCATCAGGAGTCTCATGAAATATATATTTGGCCTGATCGCTACAGGGTTGACTAGAACACCGGCCCCCTCTACTCACTCTCCCTCGCTCACTCTCGCCCTCTATATCCCTCGCTCTCTGAACAGAAAGTAGTTGCCATGGCTACAATCATTAACACATCTGGCATGCTTATCTGCTGCTCACACACACACACACACAAACACACACACACACACACACACACACACACACACACACACACACACACACACACACACACACACACACACACACACACACACACACACTTTAACATGCCATCACAGGAATACATTTGTATGCATATGGTAGAGAAGGTATTCTCAGTATCATGCCCTCATCAGAGATCGTTCACCAGTAGTTGTACTGATTATCCTCCCAATGGTAGAGCCTATTTGTGGATCCTGAGGTGTGAGGTGACTAATGTTGACAATGTTCTAGCTTTAGGTCCTGATGGTATCAATGCTGTACTGGATACTGGATGCTGTACTGGATACTGGATGCTGTACTGGATGTTTGCTTAGAACATAGAATACATAGAATGCATTGGGAGCACAGGAGGTTGGTGGGACCTTAATTGGGGAGGATGGGCTTGTGCTAATGGCTAGAGCGGAATGAGTGGAATGGTATCAAATACATCAAACATAAAATTTCCATGTGATTGATGCCATTCCATTTCCTCCGTTTCAGCCATTATTATGGGCCATCCTCCCCTCAGCAGCCTCCACTGATTTGGAGTGACGGGTCTGGTTAGATGCAGTAGGGGAGGTAGTCTGGGCAGTGGCGATTTTAGCATGTTATATCTTGGTGTGGGGGAAAAAAGTGGGATACATGCCAGCAAAGCTACTACACAACACAACAAAATACATTAATTGCACTTTAACGGTGACAAACGGTGTCCACAAACAGCCTACATAAAGCTGTCCCAACATCTTACCGCTTCTACAGTTGGCTATCAGCGGAGCCTTGTCTGTTCATTCAGCCTAATTTACTGCCTTTTAAAAAAACATAGCTGATATGGCTGACTTGCTTAAACAAATGTGGCTTCTAATGACAATTGAGATGTACAAATTATGACATAAGGGGACGACAAGCGGATAAGAAGCAATCCGTAATTTCGATTAAGACATTAATGAGATAGCTAGGACGGACGCAGTCAATATTACACTTTTAAAATGTACAGTGACAGAATTGAGAACATGGGCCGTTCGTATAGTGTTCTACCCTGTACACCAAATCAGAACCGTAGGATAAATAAAGGGGGAATATAAGCAGACAATGAAAGCTTTAACAATAATCAATGATTACATTTCTCTAAAACAGCTTATAGGCTACATGTGCACCACCAAGTCAGAACAGTAGGCGAAATTAAGAGGGGTAAATATACCAAATTATTAGGGTGAGGCACATGGGCTACTAACATCTTACTACACAACATGCACTTTTTATTATTTTCTTAGCTACCATATACGTATCTCCTTGGCATATTTCATAATTTATGCAACAGCATACAATACATTTTTGTACTCCCCCTGTTGTGCTGTGCTCACTTGAACAGGAAGGTGGCGTGGCGGTCCTTCGTGGGTAAATTTTGTAATCAAAGTCTGGCATTCTCTGGATTTATGGGGCTTTCAAAACAACTGGGAACTCGGAAAAAAAACAAGGTCGAATCATGATGACGTCATTGATCTTCAGGTCGTAGCTCTAGAAAGAGGCCGGATTTACAATTCTGAGTTGGATAACCGTACAAAATTTATTTTCCCAGTCGGAGCTCGTTTATTCCCGTCTCCCAGTTGTCTTGAATTCACTCAAGTCAAGTTTTTCGCAGTTCTGAGTTAATAGTTGTTTTGACAGCATGGCTAATGTTGAATGCTTATCATTTTAAACTTGGAAAAGAGCCCCTTAATCCCAGATTTGGGACCACACGGCCACTCCACTGAATAGCAGGCTAGTGATTGCTTTGCAATGCTTGCAGTTAGCCACTGTCACTGATTCCTTCCAAACCACTCATTGTTGATTTTGCAATTTCCAACTTGTTGTGTAATGTTTATGTCCAATGGCCGATGAGCACCGATACGTTTTATCTACAATTTCTCTTCATTATTTATCTATATATGACAAGGATTAAAAATGATTTGCCAGTAGATTGTTGACTTGATTCATGATGATGACTGCTAGCTAAGATTTAGGAAGTATGATGTTGACATGATCAGTCCAATCAAAGCTACTGTACATATAACATGATTTGACGTCATTTTATCTGTGGACAATGATCTTGAGCCTTCTTGGATGGGCATTTCTAATGTAACTCTATGGCAGCACCCAAGGGACTCGATTTTTCTAGCTCTACCCTTAGACTTGGTGGTGATGTAGTGTCCCCATGAGTGACAGAAGACTGAGCCAATCACAGTGCAACGCTCCGTATTTTCTGCTGGGTGCCCCACCACCACAGAAAGCACTGAGCTAGGCTGAAACACCTGCATTTTGAAACTGCCTTTTTTTAAAAAACAAAAAGTAGACCATGTTTGTATGCGGCTTTATTAACTCAATGATATATATCTTTTTTACATTGTTTGCAAACTGATATGTGACACGTATTAATGCCAAAACAACATGCAAAACAGGCAAGACAAAAAACAATATTTAATTTATTTTATAGTATTTATTGTGGGGCTCAAAACAGGTGGGGCTCTGCCTCACCTGCCCTGAATGACTGGTCGCCACTGAGTCTTGGTAACAGTTATAGCTAACATTCCACTCCTTGCCACTCCTGTCATTTGCCAAAGAGGCTGACCTTTCGGCAATCTCGGTCTCTTTGGCAAATGACAGGAGTGGCAAGGAGTGGAATCCAATAGCTGAATAGAGACGCTAACCTAGCTATAAGGGAGGTGCTCGCGTCTCCAAAGCACTACTGACATGCGTAGTTGGCAAGGGCTTTCCTAGCCATAGAACACCACACTTACAGAAAAACCTCATGAATTTCACATGTGGAGTGTTCCAAAACCACATGAACTTCACATGTGAAGTGTTCCAAAAACACATGTTTTCATGTGATCAAATCAAATCAAGCTTTATTAATACAGCACATTTTAGACATGGAATGCAACGCAATATGCTTCACAGGAAAAAAAACGAATGAAAGGTTTTATTTTCATAGTTTTTTTATATTTAGTACACAACAAACATAAGAGGATAAGAAACTAAAGAATAAGAATAAAAACGGAACAAAATCATGTGTTTTTTCTGTGAGGGCAGTATTTCCTGTGATGATTACTACACATTACAGTACATTACTGCTTATGTGAAACAAATCAAATACCTGGCCAGAGGAATTTAGGCATCTGTTCTTTTGGTTGAAAGTTTTGTGGTACATTTATGAAATTCAAAAGGGAAGGGTTAGAGGTTTTCTGTGATTCAGTTGTGTAACCAGCTCTTTCACTTTCTGTGGTTTAGAAACCCTTTGAGCTGTGGCCATTGATTTTCACAAATTGAGGCCCTGTGTGTGTGTGTGTGTGTGTGTGTGTGTGTGTGTGTGTGTGTGTGTGTGTGTGTGTGTGTGTGTGCGTGCAATTGATATGCGCTTCCTAGAGGGAGCAAGAAAAATGCCAGCTGAATTTGGTTCCCATGTGGCTGCATGTATTTTGGGGACAAAAACAACAATTTGATGTATGATTAAACCAAAGCAGAGAGATATCAGTTCTCACATCACACACTAAGGGATATTGGGGGCAACAAAGGAACTTACTTCATCCCAGTATCAGCCATGGCCCTGCCAAAAGATTCATACCGAAACAATTATCCCAACCTGATAACCCTGCCCGGTCCACTGTTCAAAGCCATACCCTCAAAGCTTCCCTAATCCTCTAGCCTTTCCCCTATCCTGGTCTCCAGTCCCCTGACTCCGGCCCCGGGCCAAGGCCTCCTCTCTGTCCTGCCCAGTAGGGATCAGTGGAACCTGCTGCATCCTATTTATCATGGGCTTACCCATTGACAAAACAACAGAGCCCCAGGAGCACAGCACAGCACAACAGCACTTAGTACTGCTTACAAACACACATACACACACACACTCACACACTCACAAAAACATATTGTCTTTCATGACATAAACACAGTGCTGTGCCTAAGAACACCTTTAATTCAACAGCTTGATCACGGCCTCTGGGGACAGAAGGACAGTGTCAGAAGTACAGCAGTGGACTCACATCAACGCTCTTGAAGAGAAACAACAACGGATGCTTCCCTCCACCCAAACCCTGAGGCTGTCCCTACCCTTTCATCCTTACAGTGGCTGCTTAGGTAATAATGAGGCTGCTTTAGATCATCAGGTGCACTGGAAATACCAGAGCAACCAGTGGTCACGATGAGTGATTTGTGAGTCAGACCTTTCATGATGGCTTTGCATTCCTGGTGAGTCAAATACACACTACAACAAACACACACATACACACACACACACACACACACACACAAAAACAATTATATGCAGAACTGCTTTCTACATATGTTCTGTTGTTGAATACGTCTATGTATTTATTAACGTTTTATGATCTTTGCATTGAAGAAACAAGAAACAAGCAAAAGTATTTTTCCCTTCACCAAATGTCAAACCAAAGTTAACGTGCAGGAACACGCGTGAAGGCACACACACCATCCTACTTGAGGCTTGTTTTTTAGGAAACACACCACTTTGATCTCTTTAAACTTACTCTAAAATCCCAGACAAACAACTAGGAGTCATTTGTGTAAACCAACCACTACATACAAACACATTTCACAGCTTTTACAAAGACAGCCAAAAGCTTGTCCCTTTACATACCTTTTTGCCTTTCTTCTTACGATGCGCTGGTTTGCCAGTGGTTTTATCTTTAGCTTCCTCACTCATCTTGGGACTAAAGATTTTCTGATCTGTTTTTATTCCAACATGTACAGTAGTGCTTCGGCAGTGGTGTTGCTTTCAGTGGTGATAAAGTCTCAAACCAATATAAAAGTCAATTTAAAAAGGGCTGGTCCACTGAGAGAGAGAGTGGACTGGAGAGGCTCACACACACACACACACACACACACTCACACTCACACACACACTCACACTGAGGTCCACTTGAACCGCTTTGCCGCGCGAACGGTGCCTCTCTCCAACACACTCAGAGGCAGGGTGTGGAAGCAGGAGAAAGAAAGGCAGGAGGAGGACGAGGAGGAGGAGGAAGAAGAGTAAGAGTAGGATGTGGATGTTGATGAAGGAAGGAAGGAAGACAGAAAGGCAAGAGGTAGAATCAAGGAAAAGAGTATATTCCTTTAAAGGTAAATAATCCTGTGGGTTGTTGGATCTAGTGCTGCCTATCTGACAGTAGACCCAGTAGCCTCCAACTCCCTTCTAGTCTGACTGAAGCTGATGGAGAAACTGATGGAGGGTGAGGGAGAGTAAGAGAGAGAAAGGGAGAGAGAGAGAGAGAGAGAGAGAGAGAGAGAGAGAGAGAAAGAGAGAGAGAGAGAGAGAGATGGGTGAGTGAGTGAGTGAGTGAGTGAGAGGGAGTTAGTGAGAGACAGAGAGCGCACGCAAGAGAGAGAGAAGAGGGGGCGTGATCCACACAGTTACAGAGAGAGAGAGAACAGTGAGAGAGAGAGAGGAAAGAGAACTAAAGAAAGCTAGACAGAGAACACAGAGAGCCAAATGATCAGTGGATGGTTGACTCCAGCGTTGAGTGCTTCCTGAGCGGTAAGAGGCTGCTTGTGTTGTTCCCAGACGGGGCTGCGATATCAAATGAGAACCCTGCTCCTTTGGCAGGCTGGGGAGAGAGGAGTGAGAAGCGGATCATTAACATGACGCATCAGGTCCTTCCAGAAAAGGAAGTCTCCCCACACCCTGTGCCAGCAGGATCAGCTTACTGAGGAGAGCACTGGAGAGAGACACAGCCCACCCTCTCTCAGACCACAACAGGAGGCAATGTTCATATAACAAAACGTCTTGAGAGAGAGGGAGAGACAGAGAGAGAGAGAGTGAAAGAGAAAGAAAGAGGGGCCGCACCCTCTTAACCTCAAGAAAGCCATATTTGAGCAGTTAAACATCTAACAAGACAGGAGAAATTGAGAGAAAGGAGAAAACAAAGTCCCAGGTAACAGAGAAATAAAGAGCGTGATGTGATGAGAGGAGAGAAAAGGTAGGGAGCGGAGAAAAATACACACAGGCTCAGAGGAGAGTGAAAGTGACAGAGTGAGAGAGAAAAGGAGAGAGAGAGAGAGAGAGGGAGGGAGAGAGAGAGAGAGAGCAAGAGAGAGAGGTTTGTTGTGATTGTTCTCCTTCAGTGGGCAGTAAACAGCAGGTTCTTTATTCTGGGTTGTGACTCTACTACAGTCTCCACTGTCAGCCACCAGCCATGCTCCCCTAATCACAAACACTACACCAGCAGAGGGAGTGTGCCAACACTGAGCTGCCATCCCTCATCAAAAACACCAAACATAATGCCACCACCACTAGCATCTCCCTCTCCACCTCGCTCCTCTACCCACAGAGCCAGCTACATCTAGATTGTGGCTGACCTGAGTTCAGGTGGAAAGGGAAACAGACAGAGACAGAATTAGGGAAAGGGGCTGGGTTACACCGTGTTTTGGACAATAATCTTACCTCCGTCACTGTTTTAATGTCAAAGGGCGTGGCCTCTCTTACTGAGTCCATGCCAAGAGAGATGGACTAGGGGTTATTGATTTTGCCATAAGGCCAGTAATTACTCTTATTGAGTAACATCCAGTTCTTAAAGCAAATTGTATTTTACTGGCAGAAGATGCATGTTATCTATATATCTGGCGTTTACCTATACCTGCAGGCACTCACACATACGCATCCCATGATTTGATGTGGTTTTATGTTTTTGATGTTCATTTCCATTTCAAAAGGGTGATTTTCCCCCACAGCAGTAATCCTGTGAGAGCTTGGCGTGGCGGAATCAGCGTAGCGCCCTCAGATAACGTAGCAGAGCTGGAAAGGAATACAGAGACAGACAGGGAGACTAATCTACATACAGACTGAGTAGGCAGTCTCTAAACGACTCCCTCCAATATAGACTCCTCTCTGCTCAAAAGGAAGGAGATTATCAAAACTACATGGTACATTATCTAAATGGAAATATTCATTTTTAAGTTGACCAACCAGTATATGATTTAGGGGTAATTACATGAGGATTGTATGATGTGGCACAAATGAAAGGGGATCATCCTGTTAAAATATTGCGTAATGTTTAAATACATGTGTAATTGATTACAGTAGTCATGATCATTTATTATATATATTCAGTCACATGGTAATGCTGCTCTTTAATTCTGGTTGTGGATGGGAGTGCCCTCACTTCTATGCTGACTCTCCTGTCTGCCCTCTACTGGTCACAGTGTGCCATCACACAAACAAAACATCCTCGCTACATGTCTTAGCCTGTCGGGAGGCCATTGTAGTTTTTCATCCTTTTCTTTACCCCTATATAGAATATACAGTCTTTCTCACGCACCAAAACACATCACTCATATACTGTAGGTCTGATAGGGACATAGAGTTACTCCAATCGAACAGTGCATCCATATGACTGTAGCCTAGTGGTTCGAGTGTTGGACCAGTAGCCAAAGGTTAAATGTGGAATGGGTTAAATGTGAAAGACACATTTCGGTTGAATGCAAGTATCCCCTAAGCTGTGAGCCTGCGCTGTTATCATTAAACTTAGCCATACCACTCCAGGGAAGCCTCCTCTCCCATCCGTCATGCTTAGAACGAAGCCCAGAGATCGATCCATGGATACTCAGGCAGATTGGTGCAGACATCCCACTAGGGGGTTTCACCGCCAGAAGTCAACACTGACTGTAGGGGCTCAATACAATCAAAGCCCTCACTACAAATCAATCATCACACAAGATTAACTGTATTCTCCCCATGAAACCATCTCAAATGAATCAGCTCACCTAACCTGAAGTCAATGAGGATGTCAGTGCACAATCAACAACAAAACAAACTCATATTTAGATGGCTTGTTTAACATCCACTTAAATTGCACTTATCTGAAATCCATATTAATCTGAAATATCTTTTGATTAATTTTGTTCAGCCACTATAATTTTTCTATGTTAACATAAATTGCACTTATCTGTAATCCATATTAATCTGAAATATCTTTTGATTAATTTTGTTCAGCCACTGTAATTTTTCTATGTTAACATAGAAAAGCAGATGGCTCTCTAAAGGCAACTGCAACCACTGCATCTTGTTTATTATGGCTTGGTAAGCAAATTAATGAAATATCTCCCTTTTTAAAAGACCCATAAAGCTGTACTGAGAACCTCACATATTGGCCAAGGTGGCACTTCATTGGCACTAATTAGTTAACTCTTTTATCTGCTGTTTGGCAGAGACATTGTGTCCTTTTACTTAGATGAATGATTTTTGGCAGTATATAGAGATGTAGGATCTTAATTTGAACCAGTCTTCTACAGCAGGAAAATAATCCAGTAGGAACAGGAAATGTAAATTATTATGTGGATTATAATAATGGACATTTTTGTAGTGGTGGACACATTTTTAATAAGGGAAAATCAAGACTGAAATTTCAAAGTGGAAATTATAAACTATATAAGCCTTTTTAAACCTCAAATACACTACAAGTTTAAAATGTCCTGCCTTTAAGGAAAGTTCTCCTGTAAAAGGGTGATCAAATTAAGATCCTATACCTGTAAGGTACTTATTGTATTGATTAGATGGCATGTCTTTAAGATTTGACATGGTGCACACATTGATCTAAGACCTTGTGTTTCTTTAGTGAGGTGTTAAAACCTAAGCGACGTAAATGTGAATGAAATCAGGGAAAAGGGCTTTGACCAAGAAAATGGCAGTTCAAGTCAAATCTGATAGGACTTCCCTTGGAAACCCTGGAAACGGTTCAGCTGCAGAGCTAGCAGGGACAGAAAGGCTTCCAGATATAGTCTAACAATATTAGGACAGGTAGACCACCCACATACGCCACCACCTCCACACCTTCACAGCTCCTCAGCTCCTCCAGAGAGGTATAGCCTACCTCTCTCCCACTCCCTTCACACAGCTCTATTAATGTAGCTGCTAGCGCTCTTTACAGCCGAGGAGTTCATTTTGTCTCTGTCAAAGTCCACTGAGAGTCTAACACAAGGGAGGTTAAACTCAGACCTACTTTCCCCACTAAGGAAGTCCCTCCTGGACAAGTGTTTCCCTGCTGATAAAGAGGTGCTGTTACAGACTGTTAGAGGAGCACACTGAGGACCATTAGCTCAGCTCTCAACGATACTGGATGACTTACGTACGCACTCATTAAAGATACATGATGAGATACATAATAGTTAGAGAGGAGAGGAGCCACCTTAGATGTTATAATAAGTCAGAATGCATTTGCTCAAGACTGGTTGATGAACAATATGGTAACCCACGACTATACTTTTGGCATCGGCACAAAGGAGGCTTCACCAAGTACTGTTGTGTTTCAAGTTCCCTCCAAGCCTGCACGGCACAGAAGACTGACAAGGGTCAAAATGCATCATCATACAGTAGCTTACATAATTGAGAAAACCACACAAATGCATGCAGATCAACACACACATAAACAAGTACATGCATACACACAAGGGTCAAAGTACAAACATCTCCAGTTCTCGCCATACTGGGCTTCCCCTGAGCTTCAGATCTCTGCAAAATCCTCCACACAATTCCTGGTGGTTAAGAACCTGTTCAGTAACATTTATAGTCAGTGAAAAGATCATACAAGCTGCTCATGAAATTCCTCCCAACGTGAAAGCCAGTAAAAATGATCCCATAAAACTTCCTTCTCGACAAGTTGATCTGTTGTTGTATATCATTGTTCCGACTATTGTTCTAAAAACTTGACTTTGGTTCGTCACCCTGTATGAATCAAAAAGGTTATGGCTGTAGTGTGCAAATGAATACAACAAGCAAACATGAAAAAGGTAGCATTGATTTTCTTGTATTTCCCCATAGGACAGTCATGCATTATTATGTTCAGCATGCAGAAAGACTACTTTCCTGAGCAGCCTTCAAAATGACTTCTCATTTCACTTTAAGCATAGTACCAGTATATAGACAGATCCAGTACACTATATAGAAGCATCCATATACAGTACTACACTGTGTATGTACAGTATGTTTCTGACTGTCTATGTGATATTGATATGTCAGTGCCCTTCAAAGTTGGGTTCAATTCAGGAAGTGAACTAAAATTACAATTCAATAATTGAAAAAAGGGCGTTTATTTTCAATGACATCTCTATAAACTGAAAAACAGAATCTATTTATTTTCTGAATTGACTGCCTTGGTGCCAGATCTGGTGCCAGATCTGGTGCATTATTGCCAACGCCAACAGTCATGCTCATGCTTGGCAAGTTGGCATGACTATCAGGTATGAAGGTAAGACCCAGATGCAGACAACGTCGAATTAACAATGGTTTAATAATCCAACATGGGCAGGCAATAGACAGGTCAAGGCAGGCAGGGGTCAGTAAACCAGAGGAGGGGCAACGGTACCAGACGGCAGACAGGCTCAGGGTCAGGTCAGGCAGAGGTCAATAATCCAGAGGTGTTGCAAAGGTACAGGTTGACATGCAGGCTCAGGGTCAGGGGCAGGCAGAGTGTTCAGGCAGGCGGGCTTAGAGTCAGGACAGGCAAGGGTCAAAACCAGGAGGGCGAGAAAAAGAGAGACTGGGAAAAGCAGGAGCTGAGACACAAAAATGCTTGACAAACAAGACGAACTTACAACAAACCAACAGAGAACACAGGTATAAACATACAGGGGATAATGGGGAAGATGGGCGACACCTGGAGGGGGTGGAGACAATCACAAAGACAGGTGAAACAGATCAGGGTGTGACAATGACAATAGGAGTTGGCTAAATCCATAGAATTAGGAATTAGAACACTTCAATAGGATCTCTATGGCTAAACCACCCAAACGGATCTGGGACCAGGCAAACCGTGCACTCAGCTGACTCAGCAATGTCCAGCATCACACTGACTGTACTCTACAGTCTCCCAGTGTCAGAGGTGCCAAGAGGAACAGGATAGAACTGTCTGCCTCACTGCCTTCCAAAATGGCAGCAGGTGAGGGGATTAGAACAGGCCTGGGGAACGTGTGCTGAATTTCCATAAACAAAATGGAAAAAGTAACCAAAAAGGTACTTTCCTGGATATTGGCATATGAACAACTCCCAGCTGTGGTAGAAAAACTATTATATTGAATAACCCTTGATTGCTGAGAAACAGGAAGTCATATTCCAGATGCAAATCATTGGGATGCCAAAAAGGTGCAAATTGATGATAAATTCAACTACCTACTGTCTGACAATTGAAAAAAGACGGAACACTGTTAGGGTGAGAAGGTTTCCTGCTGTTCTGAAAGTATTGAGTAAGTATTGAGTATAGCTTGACGACGCTGAGACATATTTCCTAGTTCTGAAAGTATTGATTGGGCTAGACCAGTGGTTTCCCAAGCTTTTCAGTTACTGTACCACCAACTGAATTTTGCTCTGCCAGTAGTACCCCTGAAGTACCCCCTCAGAGGAAGGGGAGGACCATCCACCTCAGTCAATTTCATAATGTAAATTGTAAAACAGTTAAAACGTTATCCTTTTTAGGTAAAACTATACTAAATATAACCACATCACCAAATAACTGATTAAAACACACTATTTTGCATAGAAGGTCTACAGAAGCTTCAACAGCACTCTGTAGGGTAGCACCATGGTGTAGCCGGAAAACAGCTAGCTTCCGTCCTCCTCTGGGTACATTGACTTCAATACAAAACCTCGGAGGCTCATGGTTCTCACCCCCTTCCATAGACGTACACAGTAATTATGACAACTTCCGGAGGACGTCCTCCAGTCTATCTGAGCTCTTGCAGCATGAACTGACATGTTGTCATCCCAATCAAAGATTGGGATCAGAGAATTAACATAGCACTGAAAGCACAAGCTACAGCTAGCTAGCACTGCAGTGTATAACATGTGGTGAGTAGTTGACTCAAAGAGAAAGGCAATAGTTGAACAGTTTTGAACAAATACATTTATTTCCTGTTGAAAAATGTTTTTTAAACAAAAGCAAACGTTACAAAACAGGGATAAACATAACTGGATTTGTCCAATTGAAACTCTTGTTTGCAACTGTTGAACTAATGATTAAACTCTATATCAGCTAGATGCAGGCAAGAGTGTGCAAGGCGGTATTGAATGTCACTGTCTGTCACCTCAAATTTGTCTCTCGACCTACATTGTAAACTTTCATTCATAGGCTAGGTTGTAGCAACCTCATGATGGGTATAGGGAAAATTTGAGGATCATGTAGCAGCCTAAATCACTGTTACATTGAACTGGGTGAATGGAATATGAATGAGAGTCATCCAATCTGCTGTAATAGAAAAGAAATAAGACCATGCTCATGAAAAATAAATCGTCCTCCCTCATATTAAACGGCACTGACCACCACTAACCCCCTCATGTGCATTTTACCAGTAGGCCTATTGTCTCATGAGTCTTCTTAAGTACCTCCTGTTAATAGGCCAAGTACCCCCAGGGTTCCTAGTAGACCTGGTTGGGAACCACTGGGCTAGATAACGCTGAGATATATTTCCTAGTTCTCAATGTATTGATTGGGCTAGACGACAACCTTTATAGCCTTTCATAAACACTACCTCCACAGGAAAACAGGAGCAAACACTTGATACCGTCACTGATGTACCACACACCCCCGCGAGGCGTGGGGCCCCGAGTTTCAGGGTTCGGAGCACCCTGGAGGTCAGGCCCCTCCAGATAGCATAAGAACATGTCATAAGCCATGGCAAAATGTATAGAATGACAGAAAATGTGATTTAAAACTGCAATATTTTCTCTGACTCATGGCAATTACCTACCCTTTAACCCTATTCTCAACGAGCTGGTAGAGCATGTTTTGACAATGGATATGAAAAAAATCTTAACTTGAACTTGATGTGTCAACTCCCCCAGCCCTCCAGCTTCAATTAACATAATTTGTATCCTTTAGGGTTGCTGCAGTTCAATTTTGTGGCACTCTAACTTTGCCCACTCAGAGGTTGGTAAGAGAATTCTAAATCAGTCACCAAAGATATGGAATATAGATATAAAGGTAAAGGAATTAACTTAGTAAGGGATGAATATTGCACTATTCCTGTTAGTAGAGATCTTGCAGTGTAGGAATATGTAAATAAATTGTTAAAATGTAAAAAGACTATAAAGTAATATATATTTTTTCATGTGCTCAATCAGGCGGTTGATATGTCAGTAAAAAGTACGGTGAAAAATATGATTGAATTGTTGATAACGTATATTATGCAACATAAATGGGTTGAAACACATTTAATTCCCAATGGGGTCAATTAATCAATATTCAGTCTAAAGATTGCATATAAAGCAATGCCTATAATAGTAATATTGCATATAAAGTAATGCCTATAATAGTAATAAAAAACACTCTGTCATTTCTTATCTCAAAATGTAGTTCTTCAATGTGATTGAACCTGGATCATTTGAATTTCAAGAAAACCCTTTTGGGGGGGACATTGCATTATAGACGGGTTGGCTGACAACGTCACGGAAATGATGCGCACGCATCGATGTGGCCTTTAGGCGTGTGCGGTTATGATTCTGAACAGTCAGACAGCTAGCAACAATAAGAAGCTGCCATGTGGGAAATCTTGGTGGCTCGTTTCATCTCGTTGTATCTTGTTATTGGTACCATGTCTTTTCTTGAGGTGTTGTGACTTATGTCATGTCTATGCTAGTATGGCTAAAATTCGCTAGCTAGCTAACCAACTACTGTAACGATGTATTTGAGAGAAAACAAATGCTCATTGTGCAAATGTATTTATGTTTTCAAAAAAAAAATTGAGACAAAAGATAATTTACATGCTGTCAACAATCTAAGCCAACCCCTTCTGTTTTGCCCCAAAGGCGTGCACGTGCAGGTTTAGTTGCTAAACAACCAACCCGTTTATACACCACCTGAAAACACATTCATTTATATGTAATTGAATATTCAATTTAACATCTATTCTCATGAAGAAGACCTAAACTAATTTATGTTATATTTTTTTAGATGAGTAAAAATACCATGCAAATTGCCATTCTAATGTGGCATTGCTAATATGACCCTCTTTTGACTTTTCAACAGCCTGGTAGAGCTCTGTAATTTCCAAATTGAACATAAATATTTTTCAACATGTTTTTCAATAAGAGACAGTTAAAGGGTTAAAACTACAACCATTTTCTCTCAGCCTCATTGCAAAATGTGTAGAATAGCAGGAAATTTACTTTAAAACTGCAACATTTTCTCTCAGCCTCATGTCAAAATGTGTAGAATTGCAGGGGGTTAGCTATAAAACTGCTACTTTTTCTCTTTGCCCCATGACAAAACGTGTAGAATTGCAGGAGGTTAACTGGTTTCCAAAAATACAAAAAAAAACATTTTGAAAGGGGCATTTGCCATGGACTGTGCAGGTGGCCTTGCAAAACTGACGTATGCAACTGCATGCAGTTGAAGTGCATTCATCTGAGATATGTTTGTGTTGTTTTTCAGCAGTAGATGCAGTAGCTCATGAGATCATTGAAGCTTTTCTCTTGGTTTTTAGTTTTTCATTCCCAGGTAATGTTGATGTGTTAAAGTTTCTTTATGAAGCTCTGGAAGAGCTGCCATCACTCAGCACATACACCCTTAACTCCTGGCAACCCCACCCTCGCCTCACAGCTCTAAACAAACAAGTCAGCAACACAAACAGACAACACATTCTATCAAACCAAATGAGGGATCATAATCAAGAAGACAGACAGGCTTAACATAATTGTATTTTTGGCCGTGAGCTTTGTTGAGAGAGAAAGGTAACAGCACACTAAGCCTTTTTGAATTTCAATCACTGTCGAGCCAAAATATCTGCTTCATGATCTAATGGAAGTGTAAGTGAGTCACCACCAGTTTCCTCACGTAAACTTGTAAAACAGTGAGAATCTGCTGTGATAATTAATTACCACCCCAAAATAAAATAATAATAATTACAAAATGGGCTAACGAGCTGCAGTGTTTTATTGTTTTACATTTACATTACATTTCAGTCATTTAGCAGACGCTCTTATCCAGAGCGACTTACAAATTGGTGCATTCACCTTATGATATCCAGTGGAACAACCACTTTACAATAGTGCATCTAAATCTTTTAAGGGGGGGGGGGGTTAGAAGGATTACTTTATCCTATCCTAGGTATTCCTTAAAGAGGTGGGGTTTCCAACAGACATCATTGTTGATATCTGTTGGACACCAGCCACTCATGTTAGGGCTTTTTAATGGTTAAACCAAGAAACCATTGGTTAAACCAATTTGGTGTGTCCAATAATAACCAAGGAGTTATGTATTTATTGGATACTTTATTGTTGCCTAGCGCCTACTCGTCTCATTGCATGAAATAGCAGGCAATGTTAGGCCACTCCTCCTGGCATGCTATATTGGGAAACAAAAGATAACGTCTCACTCTGACTCAGCATGCCATACTACCCATTATGTGCTATTTCATTTTTACACAACTTTACTGGGAAACTGGCAACATTACATTTACCTTCTAAAGTGGAACATTCATGTCAGTCAACTGTTTTAGTGAGATGGAGGAGAGATGAGGGGAAGCGGAGGATGGTGAGGACAGTGGCGTTCAAACAGACAGAATACAGTCCAGTAATGAGAGAGTGACTAAGACAAACCACAACAATCACAACACATCATTACAGATTTCATCTCTTCAACAGCATCGGAACACTACAAAAATGATCCACCACAAACCAGCAAGATCTCAACCGCATCTGTTGCCTGACTGGCAGCATGACATTCCTCTGGTTTGGCTGGTCTTAAAATGATAATGAAATGCATTATATCATGGGAGTCTAATACAAATCGTTAGACAATGGGACAAATGTTACAGAAGAGGCTACGTTCAATAGTGTTGCTGTAACCATAAGTCTGTCATTGCTGTAACTCAGACATTTGACTGGCTCGTTTCTGATCAGTGGACGTTTTCACAGCTATTCCCCCCCAACACCCTTCAGTCCTTTGAGAAACACCTCTGACAGTGTGACTAACCAATTCCCTGTAACCAGGGGCGGACTGGTGGGCTGGTCCATTTTCTGCCCAGTGGGTCTGTCTAACTTGTTTAGTTTTTCTGTGCAAAATTATCATTATCTGGCTAATAATGGGGGCCTAGAGGAAATGACGTGTCCGCTGTGGGGCTTTAAAGAAATGAATTGTCCGGTGTGGGAGCCTTGGAGGAAAAAATGGGATGGTGTGTTAGAAATGCCAGGGGCGATTCCTGGTCCCAGTCCACTCCTGCCCGTAACCCCCTCTCTCCCCCCTTTCACCCCACCTCTCTAATCTCTATTATCACCTCTCTCTATGTACAGAGCCACTGTCGCCATGGTATCCAGTGCCTCAATTTGGTTGGCTGGGTCGAGGGTAGGTCATCAATGACAACAATTTCAGGTCGTTATAAAACCTCTGTCTCCTATTTATGTGACTCAGACTCCTCTGCATTGTGTTTGATGGCCACAGTATATTATAGGAACGAAGACAGAAGAGCATCATCATCCCACATAATGGCTGGGCTTTGTATTCAGGTACTTACTGTTGCAGACACCGTGTCTAAACCACATCTTTGCCTGTATCTGTGTGTCATCACTGTCTAATATGACAGTGGCAGAGCTGGTACTGAAACGGTAGGTCCGTCAAGACACAGTTGATCAATCTTGTTTTGTTTGGTGCATTGAGATCTCAGAATACAGAATTCTTTCAAAATGAGTGCTACTTCATGCCTTGGGTCACCAGTCATTTCTGCAATGACAAAAATTGTGAAGTGCTTATCAAAATGATTCAGTTTTCAATTTCAAGCATACACAAGTCAAACAATTGTCTTTGGATTGAAGTAGCTCACATATGGTGCTAGACAACTATGGGCCAATTACCCAGCCCTCTTTGAGCGAGAAGCGAAGCAATCACACAACACAGTTAATTCAGACACAGGCAGGCTGCTGTGCTGTTATACACATCATCACTCTCCTTCCCACCCCTGTCTCCATGGAGACAGGCATCCAGAGGGCCGGCTGGGTTCTAGAGCGCTGTGAATGAGCACACAGAATCAGGGAAGAGTGGCTTCATGGTAAAGAAAAGGTCATACAAAGGGTATGGGGGGGGGGGGCATCTTATCTCCAGCCCAGACAGAGGAAGATAGAGCCTCTGGACATTGTAATGTTGGTTTCCATAACATGAAAGAGTGTGTATTGTGGTCACTGCCCAAATTATTTCCAGTAGTCTCACCTTATTAGACAGCAGATTATTTCTGGCAGAAATAGGATTCTTCTTTTATAGTTGGCTGTGTATTGGTTGTATATTTTATTGGGGCTAAGAGAAATGAACAATTTGCCCTTCTCTCATCTCCACTCCATTACGGAAGCAGGATCCTATTGACTTCTCTCACTCAGGCTCACTAACTCAGTCCCTTTATATCTCTCACTAACTCAGTCCCTTTATTTCTCTCACTAACTCAGTCCCTTTATATCTCTCACTAACTCAGTCCCTCTATACTATATCTCACTAACTCAGTCCCTTTATATCTCTCACTAACTCAGTCCCTTTATATCTCTCACTAACTCAGTCCCTTTATATCTCTCACTAACTCAGTCCCTTTATATCTCACTAACTCAGTCCCTTTATATCTCTCACTAACTCAGTCCCTTTATATCTCTCACTAACTCAGTCCCTTTATATCTCTCACTAACTCAGTCCCTTTATATCTCTCACTAACTCAGTCCCTTTATATCTCTCACTAACTCAGTCCCTTTATATCTCACTAACTCAGTCCCTTTATATCTCTCACTAACTCAGTCCCTCTATATCTCTCACTAACTCAGTCCCTTATATCTCTCACTAACTCAGTCCCTTTATATCTCTCACTAACTCAGTCCCTTTATATCTCACTAACTCAGTCCCTTTATATCTCTCACTAACTCAGTCCCTCTATATCTCTCACTAACTCAGTCCCTTTATATCTCTCACTAACTCAGTCCCTTTATATCTCTCACTAACTCAGTCCCTTTATATCTCTCACTAACTCAGTCCCTTTATATCTCTCACTAACTCAGTCCCTCTATATCTCTCACTAACTCAGTCCCTTTATATCTCTCACTAACTCAGTCCCTTTATATCTCTCACTAACTCAGTCCCTTTATATCTCTCACTAACTCAGTCCCTCTATATCTCTCACTAACTCAGTCCCTCTATATATCTCACTAACTCAGTCCCTCTATATCTCTCACTAACTCAGTCCCTCTATATCTCTCACTAACTCAGTCCATTTATATCTCTCACTAACTCAGTCCCTCTATACTATATCTCACTAACTCAGTCCCTTTATATCTCTCACTAACTCAGTCCCTTTATATCTCTCACTAACTCAGTCTCTTTATATCTCACTAACTCAGTCCCTTTATATCTCTCACTAACTCAGTCCCTCTATACTATATCTCACTAACTCAGTCCCTTTATATCTCTCACTAACTAAGTCCCTTTATATCTCTCACTAACTCAGTCCCTTTATATCTCTCACTAACTCAGTCCCTCTATACTATATCTCACTAACTCAGTCCCTTTATATCTCTCACTAACTCAGTCCCTTTATATCTCTCACTAACTCAGTCCCTCTATATATCTCACTAACTCAATCCCTTTATATCTCTCACTAACTCAGTCCCTTTATATCTCTCACTAACTCAGTCCCTTTATATCTCTCACTAACTCAGTCCCTCTATATATCTCACTAACTCAGTCCCTTTATATCTCTCACTAACTGAGTCCCTTTATATCTCTCACTAACTCAGTCCCTCTATACTATATCTCACTAACTCAGTCCCTTTATATCTCTCACTAACTCAGTCCCTCTATACTATATCTCACTAACTCAGTCCCTTTATATCTCTCACTAACTCAGTCCCTTTATATCTCTCACTAACTCAGTCCCTCTATATCTCTCACTAACTCAGTCCCTTTATATCTCTCACTAACTCAGTCCCTCTATATCTCTCACTAACTCAGTCCCTCTATATATCTCACTAACTCAGTCCCTCTATATCTCTCACTAACTCAGTCCCTCTATATCTCTCACTAACTCAGTCCCTTTATATCTCTCACTAACTCAGTCCCTCTATATCTCTCCCTTGCGCTCCCTCTTGCCTTTACCCAAAGCCACTTACATGGTTCGCATTTTACACCCTTGTTCTTTCTATTGCTGGATATATCCATCCACTAACGCCATTCCAGGTAAAACACCTTACTCAAGGGAACCATAAGCAGCAAGACCTTCCATTTAAAACCATAAACAATATTGGCGCCTGACCATTTCCCCCAATCTAAGCTGCAGCACTGCTGAGCTCGTGTTGTCCACTACGGCTGACCGGAATAGAACTGCAGCCTCAGAGGAGAAGCACAGCTAACACTAATAAGAAAGGGGGGGGGTCATGATTTAGCAACGGTCTGAGAGGTAGAGACTAGGGTTCTGATAATGGGCTGACCCCAGTTGTTGAGTCAAGGAAAAGTCCTGTGGTTTGCCATGTCAACACTACAGACAGTCAGTGGGACTCAGCTATAAGCTGTGTGATAAATGTCTACCAGCTGGACAATTCCACAGTCAAGTCAATGTTGGAAAGTGTTTAGAGTGGTCGGTGAGGATGCAATGGCCGTGTGGCGGGTAGACGATGCTATCAACTTCACTGTAGAGAGAGGAAAGCCACACCTCGTCAGCTTAGCACCTTCGCCTTAAAGAGGAGTCCTAGGATGGAAACGGTACACTCCCCTTCAGCCACTCATATACATACACATGCATATAAATACATCCACCAGCACACTCAACAGGCATGCATGCCATACCACGCATGTGTACTATTACACAGGAAGTCACCCCTTCAAATAGGTCAGAAGACATGAGGACATTCCACTGTGTGTAAGAGCTTGTTTAAGTAGGGGAATTATATTGTAGAAGGGCATACAGGGCCATGTTCATGCCTGTCAACAGAAATGGCTTTTCATGGTTCACATTCTATACATGGCCATTTCTAAAAAAGAACCAGGCCAGGAATGCAGCACACCTTAAAACATGCACACTTCAGGAAGAAGAACACTTGTAGGATGGTCTACAGCGACACCCTGGTGAGGGTGAAGCCCAGATCCGTGTCTCTCTCCTGTCAGTGTTGTTGATTGGAGGCACATATAAGTGCCAGGTTTGACAAGGCCTCTGGGAACTGGGGCTTGTATAATTAGGCCGTAACAGGTTGGAACAGAGGACTGGGGAGAGATGTCAAGAAATTAAGGAAGGATTAACTGGTCAGGTCCTTCAAAGAGCTGCGATAAAGCCTGTAGGTCTATCTAAAGATCAATGTAGTCTTTGAAATAAGAAATAGATTGTACAGTATTAATTATTGATGCTAGGTTTGATAGAAACCCCATTCTAACCAGGACATACTATAGAAGCTAGCAGACAATAGTAAATGTCAAGCCCCAGATCTGAAGGGAATTTCTCTACCACATTATCAGTGCAGTCCTTTTGAAATGACTGGAGAAAACATCACTTTTTTTGCTTGCTTTCTGTTTTAAGAGCAGCACATTCCATTATGACACCTACACAACCACAGCTGCACGCGCGCACACACACACACACACACACACACACACACAGTAACCTGGGAATATGAAAGAGATGTACAGACGAGTATTGTTGGATGGAACAACAAGCTAAATGAAATCATTATCTTGGATATTAGTGGGTGTTTATAGCTTTCTGGCAGCCCCCGGCAAACTACTCATTAATAAGCATGAGGCAGATTGTTCTGTATAACTGTTCATCAGCTTTCCTAAATGTATCATGGAAATTAAGATGTGTCATTGCGTTGAGTGAATAGTGAAATCAGTGTCAGGGAAGCCTACAGAGTTTTTTTTTTCATTTGATCTCAAATGAAAAAAAAAACATTGCTTGAGGTATATTGTGATAGGGAGTCCCCATGGTAACCGTTAACCATTTCAAAGGCATGCACTCTCCATGGCAACTAAAACGACTCGGGAATACTGGTGCACGCCATCTGGCCTCTGGCTTTTTGAAACACAGGAATAAAGAATATTTACCCAAACATTTTACCGTTGTCACATGTTTTGTGAGGAAATCAGAAACATGACTGGGTGTTTTACTAAAAGGGAGTCCAAATATACCTTTGCATGCTTAGTAGTGACGTTTATAATCATGTAAAATAATTTACAATAACAATACAGGCACATAATCACACAGCCTTGGTCGTCCACCAGACACGATGTATCATGATAGGTCTTGGTTAATAGAGCTACAGACAGCGGACCTGGAAGAAAGAGCCCGTCTGATTGAAGAGCTGCTTCAAGGCTGTCCTACTGTGTGCAGTACACTTTTCATGCAGGTAAGGAGAAAACCCTATAACATACTCTAAGTATACAAAACATTAAGAACACCGCCCTAATATTGAGTTGCTCTCAAAACAGCCTAAATTCATCTGGGCATGGACTCCACAAGGTGTCGAAAGTGTTTCACAGGGATGCTGGCCCATGTTGACTTCAATGCTTCCCACAGTTGTGTCAAGTTGGCTGGATGTCCTTTGGGTGGTGGACCATTCTTGATACACACGGGGAAACTGTGGAGTGTGAAAAACCCAGCAGCATTGCAATTCGCCCTCTGAATGGCACACATACACAATCAATGCCTCAATTGTCTCAAGGCTTTAAAATCCTTCTTTAACCTGTCTCCTCCCCTTCATCTACACTGATTGGAGTGGATTTAGATTTGGGTATGTAATTTTAGGTGAAAATTTAAAAAAAGGGGCGAATCCTTACATCAATAAGGCCTTACATCAATAAGGCATTATAGCTTTCACCTGGATTCACCTGTTCAGTCTATGTTATGGAAAGAGCAGGTGTTCCTAATGTTTTGTACACTCAGTGTATATCAACACAGAGCGGCCTAGACATGTTCACAATCACAACAATATCTCACACTCATAAAGCTGCCGATCAGACTGAAAAATCCACAATGGTCTTTGCAATAACCCTTACACCAATCCACCACTTCAAAAAGCTCCCAACTGTTGTTCTGTACAGGCACATACTGTACCTCCATGCCAAAATACTTCTCCACCCTCTAAAAAAGCTCCTTCCATTGGTTACTTAGAGTACCTGCAATGACTTGCGTTTTTAGTTTCATATCAACCAGACATTCCATTTAAAGAGAACTCGTAACGAGCATGACTGTACTTAAGGCTTTTTAACCATCCTTTCTAATTAAACAGAATACAGAAGAGGCACATTTAAACAAAGAGATATTATCTGCCTTAGTTAAGCCTGTTCAATTTAGCAGTCATTAAAGCTCGTAGTGCTTGGCTGAGTTCGTTGTCAGTAAAGCTGGGATGAAGTTGTCTTCTTGAGTAATTTGAAGTGTACGGCTTAAACTCGCAGTAGCACAAAAACACCTGCATTTAAAGGTGACTGATTAGCTAAGTAATGAGTTAAGAATGAAAGTTACATAACATAAGGTTACAAGTAAAACATAAGGTTACAACTTTCTACACCACCGCATTGCAGGTACAGTACAAATAGTTATTTTTGTGCATTATCTTCAATTTGAATAGCATTATCATCTTTTCAGTCCAGAATCATTGAACAAATCAAATAAAACAAACTCTAAGTGCCATTTCCTTTCCACAGGTAGAAGAAGAGATCTGAGGAGGTGCTAGAATGTTTACGTCTCCTCTGATCTATTCTACAGTCACTGTGGAGCAAGTGTCTGGTGCCACACTACAGAGGGGCATTTCCATACAGGATTGACCCCGGTGTTTTACATCTACGTGGGCTGGCACCAGTGGACTTCCTCTCACTTGGGGCCAAAGCCAGGCTACTGGTACTTTTCAGATTTATATAACAATGGTTAACTTAACTTAACACCTTCTTACAAAGCAGTTGTTTTGATTATGCAGAGGTTGTTGATTCTGCTCTTCACAAGTCTCACTGTCAGCCCTAGCTATACAAACACAATTTCCCTAGTATAACATAAGGGTTTATACACTATTATAAACTGGGTGGTTCGCGCCCTGAATGCTGATTGGCTGACAGACGTGGTATATCAGACCGCAGACCACGTGTATGACAAAACATTTCTTGTTACTGCTCATATTACGCTGGTAACCAGTTTCTAATAGCAATAAGGCACCTCGGGGGTTTGTGGTATATGGCCAATATACCACGGCAAAGGGCTGTATCCAGGCACTCTGTGTTGCGTCGTGCATAAGGACAGCCCATAGCTGTGGTATATTGGCCATATACCACACCCCCTCATGCATTTTTGCTTAAGTGTAGTGACCTAGTGGGTGTGGCACCTTTTTATTTATTTAACCTTTATTTAACTAGGCAAGTCAGCTAAGAACAAATTCTTATTTACAATGACGGCCTACTCCGACCAAACCTCGACGATGCTGTGCCAATTTTCGCTGCCCTATGGGACTCCCAATCACGGCCGGATGTGATACAGCCTGGATTTGAACCAGGTACTATAGTGATGCCTCTTGCACTGAGATGCTGTACCTTAGACCGCTGCAACACTCAGGAGCCCAGCTAACTTTAACAACAACGCCAACTCGACTCAATATCTCCATCTAGCTTCAGCAAGGGAAAATGATTTTGTTGACTTAATCGCTCTGACTAGTCACCTTTCACCAAGACTGTACCTTTTCAATATAACTAATGGGCTCTCACTTGGCAGTAATACATTTTCCATTTTAATCTTGAACATGGTCTTGAAAAGCTATGCCATAAAACAGAGGGGAACTGAACATGCAGTTATTCACCCTTTAATGACGTAGCGCAGGACTGTTGTTGAATTTATTCATTTTTTATTTGAGTTTTACATTAAGTTACATGTTGTTTTAATACATTTTTGATCATTAAGATATTAGCAGAGGTTTATCCCTTTAACAGTTTAAAGGGTTATCTGTTAAGTTCCATGAGTATATGCTACAAGTATCTGGAAACACAGTGGAAAAACCTACTCACACTGTAAAACAAAAACAATACATAACATAGCAAGAAAACTCTGACGAGACCCTCAGATAGCTCAAGAGGAGACTACTAAGTGTCTTCCAGGGAAAGAGGCCTAGGACAAATACCACAGGCTGTAAGAGGCTGAACGGTACAAGAGGACCAGTGGAGAGGTCCGTGTGTGAAATAGCAGATCAAAACATAGACCAAACAATCATGTTTTATTTTCACTTGTTGCTGTCTGTGAGATTCACTGCCTCAACAGGAAAAGCACATAGCTCCAAAGAGGAGGGAATGACATGGTCCCTTGAAAAGGCAGTGTGTGAGGTTCAATAAATGAGGAGCTCACATAGTTTCAGTCGAGGGGAAGTTTTTTCCACTCCTGTGTTTTTATTTTCACCTGTCTATGAAATGGCTATGAAATGTAACATGGATGCAGTCTGGCTGACAACATTTGGTTCCTGATAGTTCAATTTCTCATGCGTCTTTCATTACCACAGAATATCAACAGGCAAAAAGTAACCTTTGGTAGGAAATGTGGCGTTTTTTGTTCTGTCTGTGTACACAAAGCCCATTGTGTCTTCATTAATGATCTGATCTCCTGACAGCTCAACCTTTAGCTTCAGCATAATGTTATGCTTGCTCTCTAGCTGTGCTTTAACCAAAGGCTATCCAATCGCCCACGCTCTCTGTCAGGATGGAGAGGTACAGCACACTCTCTGAATAGGAAATGAGGTAAACAAACTCACCAACTCTATCTCTCTCTAGCAGGCTTGTCCACCAGGGCTCCATCAAACAGGGAATTGACCTGTCAGGAGGGTAGAAATAACACATGAAGGTCTTGTAAAGGGTTGGGGTTGTTGTTTTTAATAGGACAATAATAGGACAGTAGAGAATATTAATTCTACCTTGGGATTTGTGTTGAGGTTCCTCCCTCTCCCATGACAATATGTAGGCCTACAAAATGAATAGTCTGCTAGGCTATTATAAAACTGAATAGACTGTTATAAAACACATTTGAATAAAAGGTGTGGGCATACTATATTTAAGCAATAAGGCACGAGGGCGTGTGGTATATGGCCAATATACCACAGCTAAGGGCTGTTCTTATATTTGTGGTATATTGGCCATATACCACAAATGCCCGAGGTGCCTTATTGCTATTATAAACTGGTAACCAAAGTAATCAGAGCGTTAAAAATACATGTTTTGTCATACCCGTGATATACGGTCTGATATGCCATGGCTGTCAGCCAATCAGCATTCAGGGATTGAACTGCCCAGTTTATAATCTCCTTTATAGGACAGTAATATCAGCTATGGCTAAGTGATAGCCAGTAGAGCATGATACATCAGACACGTCACAAAACTCCTGATGGTACAACAGTGACACCATGTGTTGGAAAGCTGTACTGATTACTGAAGAAACCAGTGCTGGACAAGAATAGGATATTGGCAAGGCCCACAATTCTTTTGATATCCCTACCTGAGGTATAACAAAAACAACCATGTTTTTCCATATCTCTAAGATCTTCCCTATATGAAATGGATGGTTGTGTCAAATATTTTACTGCAAAAGTGGTTAAACGTATTGATATTGTGACACACCCCTTTAACTCAAAGAGTGCAGAGTTTTGCCTGGCTGGAGGGGCCACATAAGCTCATGTAACCCAATATTGCAAGCTCTGATATTGCTAAAATGTGGAACAGTAGACAGTTGTCTGCCCTACATACAGAAACAAACAACATAATGATATCTTAAAGCATTTTGGAAAAATGTATAACTGTGTGTGTGTGTGTGTGTGTGTGTGTGTGTGTGTGTGTGTGTGTGTGTGTGTGTGTGTGTGTGTGTGTGTGTGTGTGTGTGTGTGTGTGTGTGTGTGTGTGTGTGTGTACACTGTCCAAGGATCGTTCAAGACTATCCAGCCTCAGCTAACACGGCTTGACATACCAAGTTTTGACCATAACCATCTCTCTGCCACCAGGTAAGAACTAATTCATTATCAGCAGTTGTCTTTATGGTGTAGGTAGCTAGCTATAGCTGGACCTTCCCTCCACCTAATAATGACAGAGATTCAAGGAATTAAGATGGATGTTCAATCATCCAATCATTCAATTATTCTCAATGGCAATTAGTGAGTATAGGTGAGTATATCTGTAGAGAAATACTGTAGGTGGACATACCTGCGTATGGCCACCACTACACCTGCACCACTGGGTGAGATTGAAGCTGGCAGTATTGGCACCCAGTGACATATAGGCTGGCACAACACTGCTGCCCTTCCCTGCCTTGCATGGTATGGCTCTGTGTATACTAGAGTATAATGACATATTTCCCCTCTGTTTTCTAGACAGGGACAGTGTGTAATGTGCAATTAACTAAATTGGCTTTGCATTTGACTCTGTGTGTATGTAATCTTCATCCTCCATAGAGACGCTGGATGCAGAATTCCAGTCCTTTACAACCTGCTCATGTTCAGTAGAGAAGAACATCCATAGACATGGAGCTGCTGCAGCAGGTAGACCACTTCCTACAGGTAACATCCATATACATGGAGCTGCTGCAACAGGTAGACCACTCCTACAGGTAACATCTATAGACATGGAGCTTCTGCAGCAGGTAGACCACTTCCTACAGGTAACATCCATATACATGGAGCTGCTGCAGCAGGTAGACCACTTCCTACAGGTAACATCCATAGACATGGAGCTGCTGCAGCAGGTAGACCACTTCCTACAGGTAACATCCATATACATGGAGCTGCTGCAGCAGGTAGACCACTCCTACAGGTAACATCTATAGACATGGAGCTGCTGCAGCAGGTAGACCACTTCCTACAGGTAACATCCATAGACATGGAGCTGCTGCTGCAGCAGGTAGACCACTTCCTACAGGTAACATCCATAGACATGGAGCTGCTGCAGCAGGTAGACCACTACCTACAGGTAACATCCATAGACATGGAGCTGCTGCTGCAGCAGGTAGACCACTTCCTACAGGTAACATCCATAGACATGGAACTGCTGCTGCAGCAGGTAGACCACTACCTACAGGTAACATCCATATACATGGAGCTGCTGCAGCAGGTTGACCACTTCCTACAGGTAACATCTATAGACATGGAGCTGCTGCAGCAGCAGCTAGACCACTTCCTACAGGTAACATCTATAGACATGGAGCTGCTGCAGCAGCAGCTAGACCACTTCCTACAGGTAACATCTATAGACATGGAGGCTGCTGCAGCAGCAGCTAGACCACTTCCTACAGGTAACATCTATAGACATGGAGCTGCTGCAGCAGGTAGACCACTTCCTACAGGTAACATCTATAGACATGGAGCTGCTGCAGCAGGTAGACCACTTCCTACAGGTAACACTCACATGGATGAGCACACACAGACACACACACGTTCATATTTTCCACATAGAAAATATTAAAGTCAGCACAGAGAATCTAATGAGCTTTATTTCTGTTTCTTTGTGTGTCTGTGTGGGAGGTAAGGAAATGTGTGAGGTAAGGGGTCAGAGTGTGTGTTTTCTGATGTTCTCAGTTAGAGCGTATGTACAGTGCATTCGGAAAGTATTCAGACCGCTTGACCTTTTCCACATTTTGTTATGTTACAGCCTTATTCTAAAATGGATTAAATAAAAGAAAATCCTCATCAATCTACACACAATACCCCATAATGACAAAGCAAAAACAGGTTTTTATAAATTTTTGCAAATGTATTCAAAATAAAAAACAGATACCATATTTACATAAATATTCAGACCCTTTCCTATGAGACTCGAAATTGAGCTCAGGTGCATCCTGTTTCCATCTTTCATCCTTGAGATGTTTCTACAACTTGATTGGAGTCCACCTGTGGTAAATTCAATTGATTGGACATGATTTGGAAAGGCACACACCTGTCTACAGTGCCCTCCATTAATATTGGCACCCTTGGTAAATATGAGCAAAATGGGCTGTGAAAATGTTTTCTTTATTGTTTATCCTCTTGGTCTTTCATTCAAAATATTCACAAAAATCAAACCTTTAAAGTTGAAAATAAATTGGAAAAAATGTATTCATATTTTCAGTACTTTGTGCTCCCTTTTCCACGATAACAGCTCTGAGTATTCTCCTATAACGCGTAATGAGGTTGGAGAACACATGGCAATGGATCTCTCCAGATCCTAAAGATTCCAAGGTCCACGTTTGTGGACTCTCCTCTTCAGCTCATCCCACAGGTTTTCCATGGGATTTAGGTCAGGGGACTGGGATGGCCATGGCAAAAACTTGATTCTGTGAAAACATTTTTGTGTTGATTTTGAGGTGTGCTTTGGATCATTGTCCTGCTGGAAGATCCAACCACGGCACAGTTTAAGCTTCCTAGCAGAGGCAGTCAGGTTTTGTTTTAATATCGGCTAGTACTTGGTGTCCATGATACCATGTATCCTAACAAGTTGTCCAGGTGCTTTGGAAGAAAAACAGCCCCACAACATCAAAGATCCACCACCATACTTCACAGTGGGGATGAGGTACTTTTCTGCATGGCTAGCTTTCTGTCTACGCCGAACCCACCTCTGGTGTTTGTTTCCAGAAAGCTCTATTTTGGTCTCATCTGACCATAGAACCCGGTCCCATTGAAAGTTTCAGTAGCGTTTGGCAAACTGTAGGCGCTTGAGTTTGTTGTTTGATGACATCAAAGGCTTTTTTTATGGCAACCCTCCCAAATAACTTGTGGTTATGTTGGTGGCGTCTGATCGTAGTTTTGGAGACTTTCTGACCCCAAGACACAACTAACGTCTGCAATTCTCCAGCTGTGATACTTGGAGATTTTCTGGCCTCTTAAACCCTCCTCCTCACTGTGCGTAGGGTCAATATCAAATCAAATTTAATTTGTCACATGCGCCGAATACAACAGGTGTAGTGAAATGCTAACTTACAAGCCCTTAACCAACAATGCAGTTAAGAAAAATAAGTGTTAAGTAAAAAATAGATACAGTTGAAGTCGGAAGTTTACATACACTTATGTTGGAGTCACTTAAACTCGTTTTTCAACCACTCCACAATTTCTTGTTAACAAACTATAGTTTTGCACAGTCGGTTAGGACATTTACTTTGTGCATGACACAAGTAATTTTTCCAACAATTGTTTACAGACAGATTATTTCACTTACAATTCACTGTATCACAATTCCAGTGGGTCAGAAGTGTACATACACTTAATTGACTGTGCCTTTAAAAAGCTTGGAAAATTCAAAAAAATTATGTCATGGCTTTAGAAACTTCTGATGGGCTAATTGTCACGTAACACTTGAATAGCAGGAGGGGTGAAGTCAGGCGCAGGAGACTGAGGTCCGTGAAACACACGTTTTAATATATAGTCAAAAAATACCGCAACAAGGTAGGGCGCACATGCGAACAAAAATAGGAGAACAGCTCCTAATACAGTAGAACGGGACGCAGCCCGGCAACCCTAATGCCCAAGAATGCACAGCGTAGAGGCCAAACAATTCCCCTCCTTGATCAAAAGGAATGACAAAAATAATCCCGCACAAATCCCCAAACGAAACAGGCAAACTAAATACCCCACTAATTAACTAACACAGAACAGGTGCTGACCTAGACAGACATAACCAAAAAGACACAGAAACATAGATCGGTGGCAGCTAGTAGGCCGGCGACGACGACCGCTGAGCACCGCCCGACCGGGGAGAGGCGCCACCTTCTCTGGACGTTGTGACACTTATTGACATCATTTGAGTCAACTGGAGGTGTACCTGTGGATGTATTTCAAGGCCTACCTTCAAACTCAGTGCCTCTTTGCTTGACATCATGGGAAAATCAAAATAAATCAGCCAAGACCTCAGAAAAAAGTCTGGTTCCAAATGCCTGAAGGTACCACGTTCATCTGTACAAACAATACTATGCAAGTATAAACACCATGGGACCACGCAGCCGTCATACCGCTCAGGAAGGAGATGCGTTCTGTCTCTTAGAGATGAACGTACTTTGGTGCGAAAAGTGCAAATTAATCCCAGAACAACAGCAAAGGACCTTGTGAAGATGTTGGAGGAAACAGGTACAAAAGTATCTATTTCCACAGTAAAACGAGTCCTATATCGACATAACCTGAAAGGCCGCTCAGCATGGAAGAAGCCACTGCTCCAAAACCGCCATAAAAAAGCCAGACTAGGGTTTGCAACTGCACATGGGGACAAAGATCATACTTTTTGGAGAAATGTCCTCTGGTCTGATGAAACAAAAATAGAACTGTTTGGCCATAATGACCAGCGTTATGTTTGGAGGAAAAAGGGGGAGGCTTGCAAGCCGAAGAACACCATCCCAACCGTGAAGCACGGGGTGGCAGCATCATGTTGTGGGGGTGCTTTGCTGCAGTAGGGACTGGTGCACTTCACAAAATAGATGGCATCATGAGGTAGCAAAATTATGTGGACATATTGAAGCAACATCTCAAGACATCAGTCAGGAAGTTAAAGCTTGGTTGCAAATGGGCCTTCCAAATGGACAATGACCCCAAGCATACTTCCAAAGTTGTGGCAAAATGGCTTAAGGACAACAAAGTCAAGGTATTGGAGTGGCCATCAAAAAGCCCTGACCTCAATCCTATAGAAAATGTGTGGGCAGAACTGAAAAAGCATGTGCGAGCAAGGAGGGCTACAAACCTGACTCAGTTACACCAGCTCTGTCAAGAGGAATGGGCCAAAATTCACCCAACTTATTGTGGGAAGCTTGTGGAAGGCTACCCGAAACGTTTGACCCAAGTTAAACAATTTAAAGGCAATGCTACCAAATACTAATTGAGTGTATGTAAACTTCTGACCCACTGGGAATGTGATGAAAGAAATAAAAGCTGAAATAAATCATTCTCTCTACTAATATTCTGACATTTCACATTCTTAAAATAAAGTGGTGATCCTAACTGACCTAAGACAGGGAATTTTTACTAGGGTTAAATGTCAGGAATTGTGAAAAACTGAGTTTAAATGTATTTGGCTAACGTGTATGTAAACTTCCGACTTCAACTGTAAGTAAAAACTAGAAAATAAAAGTAACAAATAATTAAACAGCAGCAGTAAAATAACAATAGTGAGGCTATATACAGGGGGCACCGGTTAGTCGAGGTAATTAGTCAAGGTAATATGTACATGTATGTAGATTTAAAGTGACCATGCATAGATAATAAACAGAGAGTAGCAGCAGCGTAAAAGAGGTGTCTGGCTAGCCCTTTATTAGCTGTTCAGGAGTCTTATGGCTTGGGGGTAGACGCTGTTAAGAAGCCTTTTTGACCTAGACCTCCTCCCTATAAGCTGTCTCATTGTAGTCAGTGATCAGGCCTTCCACTGTTGTCATTGGCAAACTTGATGATGTTGTTGGAGTCATGGCTAGCAATGCAGTCATGAGTGAACAGGGAGTACAGGAAGGGACTGAGCATGCACCCCTGAGGGGCCCCTGTGTTGAGGGTCAGTGTGGCGGATGTGTTGTTACCTACCCTTACCACCTGGGGGCAGCCCGTCAGGAAGTCCAGGATCCAGTTGCAGAGGGAGGTGTTTAGACCCAGGGTGCTTAGCTTAGTGATGAGCTTTGACGGCACTATGGTGTTGAACGCTGAGCTCTAGTCAATGAATATAGACACATGTCCTCTCAATTTGATCCTGAATCCAATATGGCAACATGATTGCACTCAAACACCTTAGCCTGCATATAAGTAGCCCTTGTTTATTTTGATTGTGTTATTCTGTCTATGGGCACACACTAGTTGAATAAATGTCCAACGCTCTAGTGGTTAGAGTGTTGGACTAGCAACCGAAAGGTTGCAAGTTTGAATCCCCGAGCTGACAAGGTACAAATCTGTTGTTCTGCCCCTGAACAAGGCAGTTAACCCACTGTTCCTAGGCCGTCATTGAAAATAAGAATTTGTTCTTAACTGACTTGCCTAGTTAAATAAAGGTTAAAAAAATAGCACTTATTGAGAGCAAATTTGACTTGGAAAGTTGTCTGTTGAACAGCTACCAAAAAGTGAAGTTTACATTCATCATACATATTCATTGTTGGTATTTCTGACTATTGTATCTATGTTTTTACAGGTCTATATTTCCAAGGTGCATTAAGATATCCTAATGTTTGTATGTATATGTAGGGCAGACAACTGACTACTTGTATTCCACATTTTAGCAATATCAGAGCTTACAATATTGGGTTACATGAGCTTAGGTTGCCCACCCCCTTCCAGCCAGGCATTATTGTGCACGTTTTGAGTTAATGCAGTGTGCCAAAATATCTATCAATTGAACCACTTTTGCAGTAAAATATTTTTATACAAACATCCATTTCATATATGGGAGACCTTCGAGATATGGAAAAACATGGTTGTGCTTTGTTATACCTTTTTGAGGATTGGCCACTAGCCTATAAGATAATTATCATTGAACGTGAGAAATATGACATATCCCCACTGAAACATGACACCTTGAAACCTATATCAATTGTTAGGAATACTGCATATTACATAAAGAAACAAGCAGATAATTGGAAGTAATTAATCACTACCCTACTAATGCTGCTGATTGAATTTCCATCTTGTTGTTTTACTTTGAAAGTCACTGGAACAATGGATGAGTACACAGATGAGTTCATTATGTAAAAATAAAATAAAACTATGTGATGTTCGTTTCCACTAGATAGCACAGTCACAGTCGAAATTGGCTAAATTGTACAAATTCATGAAAACAAAAATGTACTTTTTGGTCTTCATTTATGGTTAGGGTTAGGCAAAAAAAATTAAAAAAGATTTTAAGAAGATCAATTCTACAATTACAATATGGAGTGGTTTATGACTTTGTGGCTGTGGTAACTAGTGACAATCATTTACGTTCCACTGTGAACTTTCCTAACTATGCTCCCAGCCAGAAGATTCATCTCCATTATTCATATGGCTGAGTGTGGAGTGTTTTAATCATTAGCTAATGTTTTATCCTTGAGCATTTTGCATAATGAGTTATTAGAAAGCACTTCACTATGCATAATTAATGTAACCCCAAAAGCAGCAATAATTTATGCTCTGTTGAACTCCTTTATTCATCTTCTTTTGTAATTAACTCTAAGATGTTTTCCTTCATTCTAAAATGCATAACATAATTTATTTGCAGATGGAGTGTTATTTTCATGTAATTGTTCACATTTTGTGTCATTGTAAGAGATTAATAATTATTCATAATATGGGGGGAAACTCAGGTCACATTTTTCTCTCTCCATTTGTTTACTGTTAAACTTCCTGAAGCCAGGCATTTTTGACAAGTTAGGACATGACCCTGGTGTTTGACCCATAGGTTTGACTACTTGAAAAGGGTGCATAGTCTAAAAACGGTAAACCCAAAAGAGCTCAGGGGGAATTTAATTGGTATTGCAGTGGCTACCTAGTCAAAAGCTCCTATAGCCACTCTAGCACGGAATTTCAATTTGCAAATGTTCATAAACACATGCAAAACCAACTGCTTTCCAAGTAGCTCTTTCGTTGGGTCTTTTGTCCATTTATTAGCAGCAAAGATATAGACATAGTAACATAGTAAGAATTTCATAAAAGCATCCCAGAGCATAAAATAACTTCTGGGCTCTCCATACCTGTAACCCTAGTATGCCTACTTCCGGGTCATCTGTGTGCTCTAAATACATGTGACCAGTGAACCAACATGTCCTCTACTTAAAGTATTATGTGGAAGGACAGAGTTTGGGAAACGCTGTTGTAGCCTATTACCACAGATAGAATAATGAGGTTAGTTATAAAAAATATTTGCTATTACTATGACCAGGGATGATTACTATTATTATTGTTTTTTAACAATTAATGAATATACTGGTAACCAATCTACATTTCAAACGATTTGAAGTTGAACCAATATGGACTTTTTAATTTTTTAATGTCTGACAAAATGCTTTTGAGTGAAAACTGTTTTTCTAACAAGTTCTTTCAATAATCAGGCAAATTAAGGTACATTCCCCTAAAACAAATCCCAATTATTTATTAATCCATAAACATTTCCCGACACCGCCGCGCTTTAAAACCATAAAATCCCGCTTCGAGCTGTCCTCCTCCCGATTGGTGCTTTTGAAAGACAGCGAGCGACGTGATTGCTTGGTTTTGAAAGCCTGAAGCGCCGCGGCCAATTCGAAAAGAATGCACCCACTCAGTACTGTAACGTAGCTGACTGCAAGAGAGCCACCCGAACACGCATTCACCTAGCTAGTTAACTTAGCTACAGTCAAGTTACACAACGATATTGGAAGGTAGTTATATATGTATGTGTCACCTTTTTAGCTACATTTAGCTATAAAGTTTGTTTGGTCGATTGTATTGTAGCAGTTGTCATCATGGCATTTACAATTTAGCTAGTTAGCATTGAGGAAACATTTGCACAGCATGTAAAAACAAGGATATTTGAAATTATTACTAAAGGTGTCACATCACATGTCACAAAGTAATGCATGGTTTTACTGTTTAGCTTTTGCTATCGAATAATGATGCTAGCTAATGAAATGTCTATCTAGTTCAGTTGTCTAGCTAGCTACGGTAACGTTAGTTAAATTAGCCTGCTAACGCGTTAGCTAGATAGCTGTTCTTTTCACATTCGCTGACTGCATGCTTAATTTCCTATCACTTTTAAGATAGACAGTTAACACGTTTCATAGCTAACGTTAGTGCTAACAAAAACAAACCCAGTTTGCTATGTTTGACTTGTCGTTCATTTGAAATGGCATAATTGGTTTGTTTTGTAGCAAACCTAGCCTGTTGTTTTTTCAAGGGAACAATGGAAGATTACGTGAAAATAGAGAAAATCGGAGAGGGTAAGTTATGTGCTCAACTTTAGTTTGTTTTCCCCAAAACTCCTCGGAGTCAGCTCTAGCTAGACTTATGTGCATGTCATTTGATTGTCTTCCTTTTGTTATGACAACCTATTCACTATACCTTATTCATCACGTTAATTACTAGCTACACACCACGGTAAAGAATGAGTTGTGCCTGTGATTTCCAGGTACCTATGGGGTTGTGTACAAAGGCAGACACAAGTCGACAGGCCAGGTGGTGGCAATGAAGAAGATCCGTCTGGAGAGTGAGGAGGAGGGAGTGCCAAGCACGGCTGTTAGAGAGATCTCTCTTCTCAAAGAGCTAGCGCACCCTAATGTTGTACAGTACGTAACAATCTGTTTGTGTCTGTGGGGTTCTTAAAGTGTTTACAGTAGCCAGGCAGCAAGAGAAGTAAACATGTGGTTTGTCTTATCAGTTCAAAACTCAGACATCATTATGCCAAAAAGGCCAGGTCAAGTCTAGCATTTGTCATATCATATTTATCTGTCTAGTGTATACATACACCTTAGCCAAATACATTTAAACTCAGTTTTCACAATTCCTGACATTTAATCCTAGTTACAATTCCCTGTTTTAGGTCAGTTAGGATCACCACTTTATTTTAAGAATGTGAAATGTCAGGATAATAGTAGATTTATTTCAGCTTTTATTTCTTTCATCACATTCCCAGGGGTTCAGAAGTTTACATGCACTCAATTAGTATTTGATAGCATTGCCTTTAAATTGTTTAACTTGGGTCAAATGTTTCGGGTAGCCTTCCACAAGCTTCCCACAATACGTTTGGTGTATTTTGGCCCATTCCTCTTGACAGAGCTGGTGTAACTGAGTCAGGTTTCTAGCCCTCCTTGCTCACACATTTTTTCAGTTTTGCCCACAAATTTTCTATAGGTGTGAGGTCAGGGCTTTGTGATGGCCACTCCAATACCTTGACTTTGTTGTTCTTAAGCCATTTTGCCACAACTTTGGAAGTAGGCTTGGGGTCATTGTCTATTTGGAAGATCCATTTGCGACCAAGCTTTAACTTCCTGTCTGATGTCTTGAGGTTGCTTCAATATATCCATGTACTTTTCCTGCCTCATGATGCCATCTATTTTGTGAAGTGCATCAGTCCCTACTGCAGCAAAACACCCCAACAACATGATGCTGCCACCCCCGTGCTTCACGATTGGGATGGTGTTCTTCGGCTTGCAAGCCTCCCCCTTTTTCCTCCAAACATAACGCTGGTCATTATGGCCAAACAGTTCTGTTGTTTCATCAGACCAGAGGACATTTATCCAAAAAATACGATCTTTGTCCCCGTGTGCAGTTACAAACCCTAGTCTGGGTTTTTTATGGTGGTTTTGGAGCAGTGGCTTCTTCCTTTCTGAGGGGCCTCCGGTTATGTTGATATAGGACTCGTTTTACTGTGGATATAGATACTTTTGTACCTGTTTCCTCCAGCATCTTCAAGGTCCTTTGCTGTTGTTCTGGGATTGATTTGCACATTTCGCACCAAAGTACGTTCATCTCTAGGAGACAGAACGCGTCTCCTTCCTGAGCGGGATGACGGCTGCATGGTCCCATGGTGTTTATACTTGCGTACTATTGTTTGTACAGATGAACGTGGTACCTTAAGGCGTTTGGAAATTGCTCTCAAGGATGAACCAGACTTTTTCTGAGGTCTTGGCTGATTTCTTTTGTTTTTCCCATGATGTCAAGCAAAGAGGCACTAAGTTTGAAGGTAGGCCTTGAAATACATCCACAGGTACACCTCCAATTGACTCAAATGATGTCAATTAGCCCATCAGAAGCTTCTAAAGCATTTTCTGGAATTTTCCAAGCTGTTTAAAGGCACAGTCAACTTAGTGTATATAAACTTCTGACCCACTGGAATTGTGATACAGTGAAATAATCTCTCTGTAAACAATTGTTGGAAAAATTACTTGTCATGCACAAAGTAGATGTCCTAACCAACTTGCCAAAACTATAGTTTGTTAACAAGGAATTTGTGGAGTGGTTGAAAAACGAGTTTTAATGACTCCAACCTAAATGTATGTAGACTTCAACGGTAAATAAATAGCCTATGTTTATGTTTCCCATGTGTTTTATTTCCAAACAGGCTTCTAGATGTGCTGATGCAGGAGTCCAGACTGTACCTCATCTTTGAGTTCCTGTCCATGGACCTGAAGAAATACCTAGACTCTATCCCCTCGGGCCAGTACATGGACCCCATGCTTGTGAAGGTATGGGCCCCGCTGAGGGCATGACCGTCATGAGGCACACAGCCTTGTTTTGATCTCTTTTTTTCACTATCTGCTCTTGATACTACTGAGTACTGTGAAACTTCAATTAAACGCTAAGTTTCAAATAGCTGCCTGACCCTTTTAATGGCCGGGTGTCTGCACACATTCGGCAAATAAACACAGGGTCTAAATGAATTGTTTACGGGGTTACCATGGACACAGTTCTGACATTCCCACAAAATAATCAGGGTGAAAGCGAAGGAGATGTAACACCACTAAGTGACCGTAGGGCCTCCGACTTTGCTTTTAGTACAGGCTGGCTTGACAAATTGGGCTTTCAGTCAGACTGCACGCTACTGTTGGAGCTAGACACCTAGCTCAACTAGAAGACTGTCTTTTAATAGGTACCGGTTGTGCTCAGTGATTGAAGCAAATAAATGCCCCGGCTATTCATTGAAAGTTGTACGGTATACCAACTTAGTGTTTTAGTCCAAGTTGTATCAGACTGTAAACAAATTGTTTCTTGCCAGTAGGTTCATTTTAACCCTCTGTTGCCATCTCCCGTCCATCCAGAGCTATCTGTACCAGATCTTGGAAGGCATCCTGTTCTGCCACTGTAGAAGGGTCCTCCACAGAGACCTGAAACCCCAGAACCTGCTGATTGACAACAAGGGAGTGATCAAGCTGGCAGACTTTGGGTTGGCCAGGGCTTTCGGGGTGCCAGTCCGGGTATATACCCACGAGGTAAGCCAGAACACCACATAGTTAATTTCCAAAGAGCATTAACAGTAGTGATGGGAAGTTGGGCTATTTTTACTGACTCTGATCTTTTCAACTCGTTCGGTCAAAATAACAAATCTTTCGACTCATTTCGTTCATCTGGGCTGTATCACATCTGGCCGTGATTGGGAGTCCCATAGGACAGCGCACAATTAGCCCAGCGTTGGCCGGGGTAGGCCGTCATTGTAAATAAGAATTTGTTAACCTTTATTTAAGTAGGCAAGTCAGTTAAATAAATACAATTTTGATTTAGTAATACCCAGAGCACGCAGAAGCCCCTACTGGCGAACGATGAACAAAAAAACTAGATTGTAGAATCATGATTCTACAATCTTCTCGTTCACCATAGGTGGCTTGTTATTTGACCTGTCATTTGTGACAAACTTGTATATCTTTGCTTCAGACAATGTACATTTGTGATTGCTAGGCATACAAAAAATATTGTTTACTGATACCTTTTTAAATGAGGTCTAGTTGCGTCCGCAATCGGTATATATTTTAACCGAGTATTGAGCAAAGGCAGGCTGTGAATGTTTTGGTTCTACAAAGCTGTGTCCATCGAATTAACATTCAATAAGCAATTAATAGCATTCATTCTTGCGCCATGTTATCAGTTCTAAATGTGTTTTTTTCCTCTATGCTGCCTGCATCATGATCTATTTTCCCTGGTGCGCATGATGGACATTTGCTGGTCGGAGCATGTCTCCGGAGCCACTGAGGCAGAGGAGCGCGTATTAATCCTGCTGTAGAATTCATTGCGGCCAGTAGGTCAAACGAAAAAGCTGAAATGAACAAGTTACTCTGAAAAATGAATCTGGACTCTTGAGTCAGTAAAAAGTTGATCAAAAAGAATGAATCGTCCGCCCGCTGCACCTCACTAATTAGCAGATAGCATTGTAAAGTTAAGCTGTCATAAGGGGTGTGTATGCACACATGTTAATGGCGTCATTAACTATGTCTTTGTGTCCAGGTTGTGACACTGTGGTACAGGGCTCCTGAGGTGCTGCTGGGGGCCCCACGGTACTCCACCCCTGTGGATGTCTGGAGTATCGGGACCATCTTTGCAGAGTTGGCCACAAAGAAACCACTTTTCCACGGAGACTCAGAGATAGACCAGCTTTTCAGGATCTTCAGGTATATTTGCATACGAGTATGCACATCTGTAATATACCCATTCCTACTGAGGTCCCGTGTGGCTCAGTTGGTAGAGCATGGTGTTTGCAACGCCAGGGTTGTGGGTTCGATTCCCACGGGGAACCAGTACGGCAAAAATGTGTGAAATGTATGCATTCACTACTGTAAGTCGCTCTGGATAAGAGCGTCTGCTAAATGACTAAAATGTAAATGTACTAGTAGCAACATATAGGTTGGTTAATCAATAAGTTTGATTTTAGATTAGAACACTTGATTGATCTGTCGTGAGCAACGAGACATCCCAAATTATTGACACAGAAAAGTTATATAGTCAACACAGAGACAATTGCTCCATGATGGACATACCACATTGGCTTGGGTGACGTATTTATCAAGCATGGTTGTCTCCTGTTTCAGGACCCTTGGTACTCCCAACAATGACATCTGGCCAGAGGTGGAGTCTCTGCCTGACTACAAGAACACGTTCCCCAAGTGGAAGTCTGGGAACCTGTCTTCCATGGTGAAGAACCTGGACAAGAACGGCATTGATCTGCTCGCTGTAAGATTTCACCATTCTCCTTGATTTTATTCAGATTGATTCATTATGAAACATTGTTGCTGTAGAAGCCCTGTGCTCACGTGTCTTTTTCAAGCGGCTGGTTGTGTTTTTGTTTTGGATAGCATTAGTGATATTGAAGTGACCTATTGTTCCGTCAGGCCAGCAGTAGCCTTTAGGATACACATACATATGACCATGTCCCACCTTCTGTAGAAGGTTATGAAGTGAAAAATAATTTTCCCTCTCTTAAAGAAAACGCTAATCTATGACCCACCCAAGAGGATCTCTGCCAGACAGGCTATGAGCCATCCATACTTTGACGACCTGGACAAAACCACTCTACCTGCCAGCACGGTCAAGATGTAAACGCCACACAGCTCGACTCAAAGGACCTGAAAAATAGTACAATTATGGAAGCATATTGATCGTCTGGTTTTGTTTGTATGTTTGTTTTTTCTTTGTTTGTCCTTTTTCTATCTACCGGTGATATTAATCATTATTCTGTAAATAGCGTTTAAAAAAACGAAACCGGTTTGGATCTGAAGTGACATGTACTAAAGGTTACATTCAAAAGTAGTATATTTTCAATAAAGTGCGCTTTTCTAGATCCGTTACTTTTAAGTTGTGTGTTTTTTTTTTATTGGGGAATATTAACTGTTAATCTGTCACTTTGTTGCAGGATTCCTGCACTGTTTGATGCTTTCAAAAGTGTATTTTTTTGACAGGCATACCGTATCAGGGTTTAACATAGTTCTTCCTCTAGACTTGTTTAAAACCAGTACCAAACCATTTGTTTTAAGAGATGGAGTAAGAAAGTGTATTATACTGGGATAAACAAAACAAAAACTGTTCCTCCAACACAGTATTTTTGTCTGGCTGGCAGAAGGAAACTCTGTTAGATTCCTTTTTAGAGCGAGTTTTAGTTATACTGCATTTGTTTTAAGGTTGTGTAATGCTTTTTTTGACAGTTGCATATATTCCCAAACTGGAATTAAGACTGTGTGCATCCGGCCTGGTTTTACTTGATGTCATACATGCTCCTCCATTGAGGCGGCATGTAGCCTAGCGGTTAAGAGTGTTGGGGCAGTGACCCAAAGGTTGCTGGTTCAAATCCCTGAGCCGACGTGGTGAAAAATCTCTGCCCTTAAGCAATGCACTTAACCCCAATTGCTCCTGTGAATCCCTCTGGATTAGAGCATCTGCTAAAGGACTAAAATGTAAATAAGGTGGTCAGTTGAGGATGTCTTCCCTAGCAGGACGGAAGGTTCCATTCTGTTAAAAGGAAAAGGATGCGTTGGAGACTGATTAGTGTGATAAGTAGGAAATGGCCACATTTGTTTTTAATAGCATTAAATGCCCATTGTAGCAGTTCTCAATATCAAATAGTTTCTGGATGACAAGTGCCTTACTGTAATAGTTTTCCATAATCGTTTATAAAAATGTGATATTGTTCTCAGGGGGAAGGGCACCAAAGCGGTGCATTAACATAGTGTGGATCAATATTCTGAGTGGAGGAGGCATACGTAACCTGAAAGCAAGCAGTTATAGAGCAATATTGTGTTTACAAGCACGCATTCTCACTAAACTAGCAGGATAGCGAATGCTGATTGCGGGACCTTGACAAACTGAAGTGAGTGATGACCATGAAAACACCAGACTGATGGCTACAGTATGTTCAAGTATATTTTTCTGGGTTTATCTACCTCTGTTAGTGATATCTTGCCTCGCTGGCTTGCTGGCTTGCTAACTTGCTAGGTAATCAATCCTCCGATGACATCTGCGATGTTGACCATAACCATCGAATTAAGTGTTAATTTGCACCAGTTGCATTTGAGGTTGGAGGATTCTCTATTCACTTCAATATAAACAACCCCCTTTCTGGTGCAACTTTTCATGGCGCGCCCGTGAAATTGATCTATTGGCAGAGCGGTTCAGAACTGGAGTTATTGGTCTATTAATTTATACCACCTGGTGATGTCACCAGGCAAGCCAAAACGCCATCCATGCAAAATAACAGATCACATTTTTTTCACACTTTGTGTTTCATCAGCTGTTGTACAATATGATACAGAATGTTGACTGCACTGGGTTAAGCAATGTTCAAAGTGGACTAGCTCAGTGTATCCGTGTATATTTAGTTAAGTGATGCTAGTGTAATTCAGATATCAGGATAAATTAAATAGTGTGTGTCCAAGATACACATTTTGTGCACCGCTTTGACTGGGCAGGTTATCAGACAATGCCTAGACAAGTGTAGGAATTTGATAAAATAATCTCTGATTTTCCTCAGAATTTGTTTATCTGGAAAGCTCCCCTTGTGCCTATTTGATCACTGTTGTGCAGGAAGAGGTCTTTTCTTCATGTTTCCTTCATGCATTGGGCTAAACTGCAGGCCCTTCCAACAAAGAAGCACAGTTGAGTGGGAGTGAAGTGAATTCACATGAATACTGATTTGTTATGTGGCATTCTAGTTGCTTGGTCTTTTGTATTCTTGGCCTGTCACTCATTGCTTATAAATGGCAAGTGGTGAAAATAAAACAGCAGGCTTTCAATATAAAAACAAAAGGCTGCTGCATGAGGGATAGAATAATGTATTTCTATTGAACATATTCAGTTTGTTTTTCATAAGTTATCCTCACCCAGAATAAAATGCCATTTATACGCTGACCTACATTCTGAAGAGAGCAGTTAACATGAATGTAATGTGAAGCGATGGCTACAACGTGACATTTATCATACAGTATCTGGACTTCAGACCCTATTCAATCTATCGCAGAAGCAGATTGCGCGATAGAAATGTTAAGATAATTTCCCATTGAGCCGACAAATACAGCCTTTGCCGAGAACATTGCCTTTAAATTTCAATCACGCTGTAACGCTGATCTTCCGTGATACGCATTGAATAGAGCCCCTAGTATGACTGCAAAGTTCTCACTGAGGACTCACCATAGAGAGTGAGTACAGTCATTCTGTGATGTAAAGATAACCCAGGCTGTGACCCCATTTAGGGAGTGGTCGGAATGTACAACATTGTTACCCAGAGGAAAATGGGGGATGTCATGCTTTCTCAATTTCAGTCAGAGGAGGGGGAGGGTCATGTAATTTGTAATAAATGAAATGTCATATTGCTCAAAGTTGCTTATTATATCTCGATGTGTGCCCGATGGTATAGGCCATGTGTATTCAACTCTTAACCAGCAGGCTCCAGCCCTCATAGGGTTTCAGTTCTACCTGATAATTAATTGCACCCACCTGGTGTCCCAGGTCCACAACCTTCTGGTTACTTTGCGATGTAATGCTTAAAAAAACAAAAACAGTTCTAAAACTGCATATCTAATGCTCTGGTCTGTCCTAGGGTTGAGGGTAAACAGTAGACATGTTCTCTGCTGTCCAGTTTATGTTTTAATTATTATATTGGTTGTAGGGAGTCACATTATTTTTAAAGCGTTCCAGATAGGGTCGGGTAAAAATATATTTGAATGAAGGGAAGGCCATCCATTATTATTTCAGAGAGGTCCGACATTCTCCAGGTATCCCTCATCATAAATAACGTACAGGCTATTAGGCGATGTGGAAGAATAGGGATAGACACTTACCAGCACCCAGAAACAATGCCCAACAATGAGGCTTAATTGATAAGGTCTTGACTTTGGATTGATTTGCAGTTTTTGTTAAAAATAAATGGAAACAATAAAGACCTCCCAAATCTGCTGTATATAGACTACCCAGATTGTACAAATGGTCAAGTCTAAAATCTGTTCACTGAATACATTTTTTTTCAATGATTGAAATAACGTCAAATACAAAAAACAATCTACCTGCATGGAAATAAAGAATATGAATACATTTAAACAAAGAAAATACAAATTAAACTGCCCGCCATTTCACCCCTATGAAATTCTAAGCTCAATTCAACCAGGCGTATTACAGTACAGTAACATACAGTGCATTCGGAAAGTATTCAGACCCCTTGACTTTTTCCACATTTTGTTATGTTACAGCCTTATTCTAAAATTGATTAAATAGTTTTTTTCCCTCATCAATCTACACACAATACCCCATAACGACAAAGAAAAACAGGTTTATAGCATTTTTTGCCAATGTATTAAAAATAAAAAACTGAAATATCACATTTACATAAGTATTCAGACCCTTTACTCAGTACTTTATTGAAGCACCTTTGGCAGCGATTAAAGTGTCCTTGGGTATGGCGCTACAAGCTTGGCACACCTGTATTTGGGGAGTTTCTCCAATTCTTCTCTGTAGATCCTCTCAAGCTCTGTCAGGTTGGATCAGCAGTGTCGCTGCACAGCTATTTTCAGGTTTCTCTAGAGATGTTCGATCGGGATCATGTCCGGCTCTGGCTTGGCCACTCAAGGATATTCAGAGACTTGTCCCGAAGACACTCGTGTGTTGTCTTGGCTGTGTGGTTAGGGTTGTTGTCCTGTTGGAAGGTGAACCTTCACCCCAGTCTGAGGTTCTGAGCACTCTGGACCAGGTTTTCATCAAGGATCTCTCTGTACTTTGTCTGTTCATCTTTCCCTTGATCCTGAATCGTCTCCCAGTTCCTGACACTGAAAAACATCCCCACAGCAGGATGCTGCCACCACCATGCTTCACTGTAGGGATGGTGCCAGGTTTACGTCAGACGTGACACTTGGCATGGTTTCATCAGACCAGAGGATCTTATTTCTCATGGTCTGAGTCCTTTAGGTGTCTTTTGGTAAACTCCAAGCGGGCTGTCATGTGCCTTTTACTGAGGAGTAGCTTCCGACTGGCCACTCTACCATAAAGGCCTGATTGGTGGAGTGCTGCAGAGATGGTTGTCCTTCTGGAAGTTTCTCCCATCTCCAGAGGAACTCTGGAGCACTGTCAGAGTGACCATCGGGTTCTTGGTCACCTCCCTGATCAAGGACCTTCTCCCCTGATTGCTCAGTCTTGGTGGTTCTAAACTTCTTCTATTTAAGAATGATGAAGGCTACTGTACCTTGGGTACCTTCAACGCTGCAGAAATGTTTTGGTATTCTTCCCCAGATCTGTGCCTCTACACAATCCTGTCTCTGAGCTCCATGGACAATTCCTTCGACCTCATGGCTTGGTTTTTGCTCTGACATGAACTGTCTGCTGTGGGACCTTATATAGACAGGTGTGTGCCTTTCCAAATCATGACCAATCAATTGAATTTACCACAGGTGGACTCCAATCATGTTGTAGAAACATCTCAAGGATGATCAATGGAAACAGGAGGCACCTGAGCTCAATTGCGAGTCTCATAGCAAAGGGTCTGAATACTTATGTAAATAAGGTATTTCCTAAAAACCTGTTTTCGCGTTGTCCTTATGGGGTTTTGTGTGTAGATTGATGAGGAACATTTTATTTAATACATGTTAGAATAAGTCTGTAACGTAAGAAAATGTGGAAAAAGGGAAGGGGTCTGAATACTTTCCAAATCCACTGCATAATCACACCTTTTCCCATCGTCAAAAGCAACCCTTTGGAAAACAAAATTGGGTTGATTTTGTCAGCTGTGGATAGTTACACTTGGCTGCCTACCTTTACAGTCATACTCTTTGTTTGCTAACTCAAAAAAAATAATTCTATTTCACATACCTTTGGGGGTAAACTTCTAAGCCATGTCATTTTTGTCAAAGAGGTAAAAACATTACAAAAAAGTTAAAATACTGTAGAAAATCAGCTGAGCTGAAATTGAATATATGCTTGTGACTTTTAAACGGTTTCTGTCTCTCCTTCCCTTTACCCATGAAAATGTCAAATCACATAATTAATTCCAGCTTTTGAACTCACAAATCCTGTCCAATATTGAACTTGTGCATTGTATAAACAGTGCACTACGTAATAGTACTTTCACAGTCCGTATTGACTTCCTCCAAAGCAGAGGCAGGAACATTGTCTCTCTCCAACCTCCCCTCCCCATACTTCCTCTCCACCTCTACCCTACTACAATCAGGGATGTTACTGCTGCTTTTGGACCTGACTACAGGTCTGTAGTTCTGGCATATGACGGCCAGCCGGTAGAAGTTCAGGATGACCACCAGGAAGTTTTTAATGGCAAAGAACACCAACATCTGGTGGAAGACATCAAAGTAGGTCATGACGGTGAGCCGGACCACAAGGAAAGGGCCATCCTGGATGAATAGGCTCTCAATGATGCTCCATATGTCTGTGCTGTGCTTGGTCAGGAGGGAATCGCCAAGGCCCTCACCCTCGCTTTCTGGCGTTGAGTTCACCACTAAGGACACACACACACACACACACACACACACACACACACGCACGCGCGAGTTGAATTTCAAAAACTATTTTCACATATTGTTGTAAACTAGGACTGAAGGCCTGAAGTATTTTGTTGAAGTCTTCAACAGGATTAATGTAGATATATAGAACTGCATATTCTAAGTGCATCCTCATAATGTTATGTTTGTTGAGTGGATGGTTACGTATCCGTTTCCAGCAAATCATTTCAGGTTGTGAATAATTCAGTACATAGGGGTGGGTCTGAGAACAAGGGAGGCCGCAATGAACTCTTTATGATCCTCAACCCTGAATTGTTTAGCCACACGGCTATAATGGATTTCAGGAGGTCTGGGTTATTGGCAGTTTGCCTGTCAATAGCCTAATCTATCAGCCAAGCAATGACGAACCGAAGAAATGAAAACTGAGTTTCCGACTGTATTAAATAAAGTTTGCTTTTATCATTGTGAGATCATTGCAGTTTGTGTAGGAAGTGAAAATGGAGATAGCAAACAAATCTGCTCAGCTGTTTATGTAGCAACATGGCTACGATAGAGCTAGTTTGCCTCCTTTCAAATGTTTAGCCAAAGTCTAAACAGATCCCATATTGAGTTTACCTAAAACATTATCAATACTCCACTGACAAGAGTATTTTCTGGCCACAGTCATGCTACAAACAGATAACTTGAGAAAGCTGGTGGGGCCATGGGGGGAGGCTCTCTGCAGGTCTATGTCTACAACAGAGAAGGAAAGGTTTGCCTTCAAAGACGTGACATCCACAACGTTGTCTATGATATGGCTGTACCACTCAAAATGAACCCTCAAACCCACCATGAAAGTCTTGGCATCAGCATATAAAATACATCAAATCTGTAATTCACCCTAAAGAATACGAACCTCAACATTCGGACTGATCCCGATAGCCTGTGTCTGTTGGCCAAAAGTCAAGGATAGTTAAGTTCACTGCTGATATGAATAATATTATGAAATGTAGAGACCCACCGGCCAGATGGAGAGGAAACTGTAACATGCTCCAGGTCCACACCGCCAAGATGATGTACACCAGCTGAGGGCTGTTTTCCCTGGGAGGAATACGGAACATACAGCTCAACAAGTCAGTGCATGTCCACTGTTCTTAACGGTTTTAGTTTTTTAGGTCAATTCTAGTATTTTACATTGATGTATTCTCATAGTGATTTTGAGTGAATTCCACCGCTGGTTGTTACATTATTGATACTATTTAGTAACTAGTAAGTAAAACGTTGCATGCGCACTTAGTAGTAACTTAGTAAGTGTGTAACTAGTAAATATTTAAGTAGCACTGCAGTATTGCCGTTCCTTGTCATACAAAAGTCTATATGGAATCAAAAACTCAACACACCACTAAAGGCAGTTAGGTCACCAGATTAATGTGAGAACACTGGGATCTAGGAGAGTCTGCTAAAGGCTCTGAAATCCTCTGAGAAGCTTTTAGCCTCAGTCAGTAAAGTCAATGGAAAGGTCGGACACCTACTTTACATCAGACAGTGTTTCACTGGTGAACTCCAAGATGTCAGCTGCTGTGCCAACGAAGATGAGCAGGAGCTGGGAGAGCTCCTCCCGTGTGACGCCACCCCCCAGTGGGAGTAGCCACTTCCCTATGATGAGTAGGATTAGAAGGACCTGATGGAGGGCCAGGATCCAGTCGTTGGGACAAACCGTGGACAAGAGTTGGTCAAGACCCTTGAATGTCAAGAGAAGGAACAGAGGTTGAAACCACAGATAATAAGCACTAGAAAATGTACTTTTGGAAAGGCTCAGGATATGAAGGGAAGAAGAGTCCGCTAATTACCCCTAAGAGCCATGTCACTGCAATAGAAATAACCTTATATGTTAATAACGAAAAGTATACTTATATGTCACCCTCGTTTAAGGTCAAGGGTCCTGGCCCTAATTCCAAGGAAACATTTGCACTAGACAAGCATTTCTGGGTACGCACAATGGCAAAAAACATTTAGGTAGAAATCATGACAAACACGGGGCTTCCAATTATAGAGTCAACATCATAAGACTCTTGTCACTTGACTCATGCTATGATGAAATATTGAGTGAATGGTCAGAATACATACTATATATACAAGAGTATATGGACACCCATTCAAATTAGTGGATTCGGCTATTTCAGCCACACCTGTTGCTGACAGGTGTATAAAATCGGGCACACCGCCATGCGATCTCCATAGACAAACATTGAAGAGCTCTGTGACTTTCAACGTGGCACCGTCACAGGATGCCACCTTTCCAACAAGTCAACATATATTTGGTCATGTAACGTATATACAAAAGGGTAAAAGGCAAAATAGTCAAACAATTAAAACCAGTTCCAGTATTTACCTTTAGATAGGTTTGAACCGTTAAATTCCCCACCGTTTCGTTCAGAGAAATCATGCTTCTCACATTTTCCCATGAGTCCAGTTTCTTGCACTGAAATTAGATAAGTGAAGTTGTAAGTAAATGTTTGATAACTGTCATGCATACATTGAACATGGAGTTGTGGGATTTCTCTCCTTCTCTGTTTTCTGTACCTGGAGGTCACTAGAGTTGTGATGCTGATGATGTAGTTCCAGAATCCAGATGGATGGAATGATACTGACAAGGAACAACATAATGGCTGGCGAGAACCTCGGGTTGGAGGAGAAAAGGAACTTTATTTATTAACTCTTTATTCCATTCACATGCATTTTAGAGATTCACGCACCTATCCAAAGTGATCCACAAATCATGGTCAATTTTCTGTGTATATATATATTTTTTATATCTTATTCCCACAGAATAGCAATCCAGCACAAATGATACAGCAGTGGGAAAAAAGAAAGAAAAATAAATAAATGCATGTAAAATTACAACAAAAAATGTTAAGCGCAAAGAAAAAAACAGTGGTAAAACAAATAACACCAAATAGAACCAACACATGCCAGGATGAAAATATTCCTAACCACTTTATCCTCTTTATGACTTTATCATTATGTTTGAGAAAACAATCACATATTATTTTGGGAGCACAGGAAGTGTTCTCTCAGAGGGAGATGTGGCAGACAGACATGTCATTCTTCAGTCTAGGGCTACCACCCTATCCCAGTTTGTCCCAGGACATTTTATTTAGCACAATGTGATAAGCAGCTGGATAAGGACTCACTAGGGAGGGGGAAGGGGGATGTAGTCAGTTGTACAGTAAAAAAAATGATGCATTGGATTCTTCTCCAGAAAAACTTAATTTAGCACTTTATCTTGTTAATTTGTCTGTTATGTCTTTAGGATTAAAATATGTGGATAGCCTGCACATGACAAATTACGCACAGAATGATGATGTGCAAAATAGTGTACAAATTCCTACTCAGAAGACTAAATAAATGAACAACATCTTACCATTTATAATCTTTTCCCTTTCTTCTTTTCAAAGTTATTATCATTTCGACAACGAGAGGTAGAAAGAGGAATGTCAGAAACCAGTAGATATTGTCATCTTTAACCAATGTCACTCTCCAAACTCCGATGAGTGAGATAAGAATAAAAAGCAACCTAGTAACTACCGCACACGAAAATTTGACCACAAACGACATAATACTTAAGAGTAAAGATTCGACAGCTAGTGTCCCGTTATTCAAGAAACTTCCACACACAGCCACTTGTACTCCAGCAGCAGCACAAACAATGACGTCATTTTCATATGGTAATATATAAACTTCAAAATAAAAGCCTGCATTCCAAAACATTGCAATGTGGATAACGCATTCAAATGACTTTAATTGTGCCAAGAAAATGCTATAGGTAATTTATGAAAACAAATAAAAAATAAATGTTTTTCAATATAGACCAATAATGAAAAAATACAATGTTGACATACATGTTGAGAATATTGGGCTGTAGAGCGAAAAACTTTTCTACCTGTCTCAGTTAAAGTGGGGTGTAAAATACTCAGGAGGTTCTCTACTAACCAATATGTGTAGTTTTGGAGAGGGATTGTGTTGCACGGTCTGCTGCTGGCTTTTCACTCTGCCCCCTCTGAAGTGCAAAATGCAATATGTAAAGTGGAAGTGACAGCGTTTTAACTACACTGAACAAAAATATAAACACAACAGGTTAAGTGTTGGTCCCATGTTTCATGAGTTGAAATAAAAGATCCTAGACATTTTCCATATGCACAGAAAGCTTATTTCTCTCCAATTTTGTGCACAAATGTATTTACATCCTTATTAGTGAGCATTTATCCTTTGCCCAGATAATCCATTGACTTGACAGGTGTGGCATATCAAGAAGCTGATTAAACAGAATGATCATTACACAGGTGCACCTTGTGTTGGGGACAATAAAAGGCCACTCTAAAATGTGCAGTTTTGGAACACAACACAATGTCACAGATGTCTCAAGTTTTGAGGGAGCGTTCAATTGACATGCTGACTGCAGGAATTTCCATCAGAGCTGTTGCCAGAGAATTTAATGTTAATTTCTCTACCATAAGCCACCTCCAACGTTGTTTTAGAGAATTTGGCAGTACGTTCCAACCGGCCTCACATCCGCAGACCACATGTAACCCCGCCAGCCCAGGACCTCCACATCCGGCTTCTTCACCTGCGTGATCATCTATGACCAGCCACCTGGACAGCGGATGAAACTATGAGTTTGCACAACTGAAGAATTTCTGCACAGAAACCGTCTTAGGGAAGCTCATCTGCGTGCTCGTTGTCCTCACCAGGGTCTTAACCTGACTGCAGTTTTGCATCGTAACCAACTTCAGTGGGCAAATTCTTACCTTCAATGGCCACTGGCACGCTGAAGAAGTGTGCTTTTCATGGATGAATCACGGTTTCAACTATACCGGGCAGATGGCGTCGTGTGGGGGCGCGGTTTGTTGATGTCAACATTGTGAACAGAATGCCCCATGGTGGCGGTGGTGTTATGTATGGGCAGGCATAATGGCAATTTGAATGCACAGAGATACCGTCATGAGATCCTGAGGCCCATTGTCCTGCCATTCATCCGCCGCCATCACCTCATGTTTCAGCATGATAATGCACGGCCCCATGTTGTAAGGATCTATAGACAATTTCTGAAAGCTGAACACTTCCCAGTTCTTCCATGACCTGAATACACACCAGACATGTCACCCATTGAGCATGTTTGGGATGATCTGGGTCGAGTGGTGCAGTGGTCTAAGGCACTGCATCTCAGTGCTAGAGGTGTCACTACAGACCCTGGTTTGATTCCAGGCTGTATCACAACTGGCTGTGATTGGGAGTCCCATAGGGTGGTGCACAATTGGCCGATTCTTAACTGACTTGCCTAGTTAAATAAATAAAAAGTAAACGTAAAAAAAAAAAAAAAGTACGACAGTGTGTTCCAGTTCCCGACAATATCCAGCAACTTCACACAGCCATTGAAGAAGAGTGGGACAACATTCCACAGGCCACATTCAACACCCTGATCAACTCTATGCGAAGGAGATGAGGCAAATGGTGGTCACATCAGATACTGACTGGTTTTCTGATCCACTCCCCTACCTATTTTTTTAAGGTATCTGTGATCAACAAATTCATATCTATACCAGTCATGTGAAATCCATAGATTAGGGTCTAATGAATGTATTCAATTTGTTGATATCCTTATATGAACTGTAATTAAAATTGTTGCATGTTGCGTTTATATTTGTTTTTCAGTGTACTTAGCAGATATGAAACAAACAATCATAGTAACAGTAAAAAAAATATATAAATCCCAGTTTATGCTACAAAACAAACTTTGCGAGAGGTTCTAAAAATAGGTTATATTTTAGTCCATGACGTAGAGTAAGGCATTGTTGGCAGAATAGATGGATGCAGTTCAATGCATGATTAATATAATTCACCAATACATTTCTTGGTAGTCTAACAAACATTGCTATCAGGTTGTAAATCGCAGCTGGCCTGGTACATTGTTTGCTTCCTCCAGCCATTCAGTATGAACTTTCAGTTTCACTCAATATTATGGACAAAAACTGGCAAATGTAACGTTAGCTAACTAAGGCTGCGAATGTCAATACAGTCAAACTATTTATTTATGCAGCTATTTATTTAGCAAGCTAAAAACAGCCTAACATTAGCTGCTGGGACAGCCTGGTCTCATAGTAACCGTAAATCCGAGACAATCAAATTAGTATGATAATATTTTACGTTTGGGATGGTAACTTAAGACATTAAGACAGATAGTTACTTAAGGCAAAAACTAATGTAGGGTGGGCAGTAGAGGTGAATGGGTGGAGTATAATGCAAATGTCTATCAACACAAAGGTTGTGAGTTCGAATCTAATTACTTTCGCATTTTAGCAACTTTTCAACTAGTCACTACTTTTTAGCTACTTTGCAACTACTTAGCATGTTAGCTAACCCTTTTAGCAAACCCTAACCTTAAACCCTTTAGCCTAACTGCTAAATTTAACCCTAACCGCTAGTCTAGCTAACGTTAGCAAGCTAGCTAATGTTTGCCACCTAACTAAAATTCATAACAAATACTATGTTTAGCTTAACATATCGTAAGTTTAGCAAATTCGTAATATTTTGTACGTTTTGAGAATTCGTTACAATTCTTACAAATTACAATTCTTAACATATCATAAGGAATGGTTGATGGACATCCGCAAATAAATACATACCATATGAAACGCAACGTACAGGGCATTCGGAAAGTATTCAGACCCATTGACTTTTTCCACAATTTATTACGTTACAGCCTTAGTCTAAAATGGTTTTAAAAAAATCTTCATCAATCTACACACAATACCCCATAATGACAAAGTGAAAACAGGTTTTTAGAAAGTTCAGCAAATTTATTAAAGTAAAAAAACAGAAATACATTTTTTACATAAGTATTCAGACCCTTTGCTGAATCCACCTGTGGTAAATTCAATTGATTGGACATGATTTGGAAAGGCACACACCTGTCTATATAAGGTCCCACAGTTGACAGTGCATGTCAGAGCAAAAACCAAGCCATGCATTAGACCTCAGGATAAGACCCAGATGCAGACAGTTCGAAATAACAAATGTTTATTATGATACGGGGGGCAGGCAAAAGACAAGTTAAGGGCAGGCAGAGGTCAGTAATCCAGGGCAGAGTCCAGACCTCCTCTCCTTCCTACGTTCCCATAGCCGCCCATCGATCCGGATGGTCAAGGCGATGAGCGAGTCGAGATCCGTTGGTAGTTCCCGGGCTGCTAGCTCGTCCTTAACTTCCTCCGACAATCCGTGCAGGAGCGTGTCGAACAGCGATTCCGGGTTCCAGGCTCAGCCGCCAATTTGTGGAAATCCGTCGCATACTCTGCCACACTGCGGGAGTCTTGCCGAAGCTGAAGTAACTCCTGAAATCAGTGTGATGAGGTACGCTATCTTCGAGCAGTCCGAGGGGAAGGAGGAGGGCTGCAGCTCGAAGATGAGGGAACACTGAGCGAGAAACGCCCGACAGGTTCCCGACTTTCCAGCGAAGTGTTCCGGAGGAGGTAAGCCGGGTACTCGGGAAGCCAGGGTGGCCGGGAGAGACGCGCTGATGACAGCCGGGTTACTGAGGGTCTGGGAGGTTACCGTCGTGGTAGGCTGCCTAACAGACAACCCACGGAATTGCTCCAGCAATGTGTTCAACGCACGGTCATGGCGTTCAGCCAAGGTTTGGAAACCTTCTATAAGACCACGAAGCAACTCCTCGTGCCTTTCAATGTTGACTCCTTGGGAGGAGACGGCGTTGCGGAGCTGGTCCGAGTCTGCTGGGTCAGTCATGGCCAGTTCGTACTCTCAGACCTCAGGATAAGACCCAGATGCAGACAGTTCGAAATAACAAATGTTAATTATGAAACAGGGGGCAGGCAAACAACAGATCAATGGCAGGTAAAGGTTAGTAATGCAGGGCAGAGTGAAGAGGTACAGAACGGCAGGCAGGCTCATGGTCAGGGCAGGCAGAATGGTCAAAAACCGTGAGAACTAGAGAACAAAAAAGCGGGTCGGCTTGACGAGACAAGAGGAACTGGCAATAGACAAACAGAGAACACAGGTATAAATACACCAGGGATAATGGGGAAGATGGGCGACACCTGGAGCATGGGTGGAGACAAGCACAAAGACGGGTGAAACAGATCAGGGTGTGACACCATGAGGTCGAAGGCACTGTCCTTAGAGCTCCGAGACAGGATTGTGTCGAGGCACAGATCTGAAGAAGGGTACCAAAAACTTTATGCAGCATTCAAGGTCTCCAAGAACATAGTGGCCTCCATAATTCTTAAATTTAAGAAGTTTAGAAACACCAAGACTCTTCCTAGAGCTGGCCACCCAGCCAAACTGAGCAACCGGGGGAGAAGGGCCTTGGTCAGGGAGGTGACCAAGAACCCGATGGTCACTCTGACAGAGCTCCACAGTTCCTCTGTGATGGGAGAACCTTCCAGAAGGATAACCATTTCTGCAGCATTTCACCAATCAGGCCTTTATGGTAGAGTGGCCAGATGGAAGCATTGTGATATGTTTTATTGTACGGTAAGTACTATGGATGTATTGTTACAGGGAAACTGTGTTATTTTGTTAGTTGGACGGTGGATAGTTCAAAGAGGAGCGACACAGGGGTACGCGCCTATCATTTAAATTTAGTTGATTAGATTAGTATCTGGGTGTGTTTTCCTGTCTTTAGTTTCTACTAGCAAAGTACAAAGAAATGCTAATTCAGGTTGGGGGTGAGTTTCTGCTTGAATTTTGTTAAATGGGCAGTGAATTCGCTCATATTTTAAGAACTTGCTTCAAAACTCCTGTATCTTAGATAACATGCGTATTTTTATCTTCCTATGACACTCCCACAATCAAATCCATTCTTTGTGCTGCAAAACTAAGCAGTAAACACACCCCTCAAGCCTCATGAATATTTGATGAGGGGCTGTGTACTTCCAGGTATGAACAAAACAAAAATCCAAAATTGTAATAGATTTTGTTGTTGTTTATTACATGTCCAATTTTGACACAATAATTTAGAAAAAAGGTTGATTTCAGATTTTCGTTGTTAAAATTCAGAAATGTCATATTTTGAATCAAATTGGCAGTAGTCCCACTAAGTGCAAACCAGATTGGATGGCGTATCGCTGCAGAATGCTGTGGTAGCCTTGCTGGTTAAGTGTGCCTTGAATTCTAAATAAATCGCTGACAGTGTCACCAGCAAAGCATCCCCACACCATCATACCTCCTCCTCCATGCTTTACGGTGGGAACCACACATGCAGAGATCATCCATTTACCTACTCTGCGTCTCATAAAGACACAGTGGTTGGCAACAAAAAATCAAACCAAAGACAGATTACCACCGGTCTAATGTCCATTGCTCATTTTTCTTGGCCCAAGCAAGTCTCTTCTTCTTGTTGGTGTCCTTTAGTAGTGGTTTCTTTGCAGCAATTCGACCATGAAGGCCTGATTTACGCAGTCTAATCTGAACAGTTGATGTTGAGATGTGTCTGTTGTTACTTGAACTCTGTGAAGCATTTATTGGGCTGCAATTTCTGAGGCTGGTAACTCTAATGAACTTATCTTCTGCAGCACAGGTACCTCTGGGTCTTCTTTTCCTGTGGCGATCCTCATTAGAGCCAGTTTCATCATAGAGCTTGATGGTTTTTGCGACTGCACTTGAAGAAAGTTCTTGAAATGTTCCATATTGACTGACCTTCATGTCTTAAAGTAATGATGGACTGGCGTTTCTCTTTGCTTATTTGAGCAGTTCTTGACATAATATGGACTTCGTCTTTACCAAATAGGGCTATCTTCTGTATACCACCCCTAACAACATGACTGATTGGCTCAAACTAATTAAGGAATTCCACAAATTAACTTTTAACAAGGCATACCTGTTAATTGAAATGCATTCCAGGTGACTACCTCATGAAGCTGGTTGAGAGAATACCAAGAGTTTGCAAACCTGTCATCAAGGCAAAAGGTGGCTACTTTGAAGAATCAAAAATTGTAAATATATTTTGATTTGTTTAACACTTTCTTGGTTACTACATGATTCCATGTGTTATTTCACAGTTCTAACATCTTCACTACTATTCTACAATGTAGAAAATAGTAAAAATAAAGAAAAACCCTTGAATGAGTAGGTGTGTCCAAACTTTTGACTGGTACTGAATGTAAATAAGGTATTTCTGTTTTGCATTTTGTATATATTTGCAAACATTTCTAAAAACCAGTTTTTGCTTGGTCATCATGGGGTATTGTGTGTAGATTGATGAGGAACTTTTTTTATTTAGTCAATTTTAGAATGAGGCCGTAACGTAATAAAATGTGGAAAAAGTCAACGGGTCTGAATACTTTCCGGATGCATGACATAAATATCTTAATCTGACTCACAGGACTGTACTTGCTCACTGATTACAGAGATTCTGTGAAAGCCGTCATTACATTATTCATAAAAACTCCTGCTGTGTCCTCAATGTTTGTAGATTTTATAGAGATTTGATAGTCGTTAGCCTTTGATATGTACTATACAGTCCTCCTCCAAAATTAACAATATTTGGTTAGTAGAGACCCTTCTGAGTATTTCCCACCCCACTTTAAGTGAGACAGGTATTTTTACTATTTTCTACAAATTCCTAATGTTTGGTATACTCAGTATATTAAAGTGTATTGCATTGGGGGCTGTATGGAGGGGTTGGAGAACAAAGTGCTGCTGCATATGTGCAACACAGCCCCCTTAAAAAACGAACCATATTTGGTTCGTAGAGACCCTACTGAGTATGTCTCACCTCACTTTAGTTGAGACCTGTAGAAAAGTTCTCTCTACAAGCCAATAAGCATTGAAAGGTGTGGGTGGAAGTAAGGAGTCACCAGAGACTCATTTAAGTTTTGCAGACTCTATTGAGTAATTCCAATAACATATATTTGTATTTTATTAGAAGTGTATTTCTTTAAATATAGCCTACACAATAGCTTTCAACTTACAAAATAAATGCTGATACAATATATACAAAGAAATGGGTCAAATTATCCATTCATTTTTTTAAAGACAGTTGCAGTGCTCTGAAAAACTATAGTGCAAAAAAATATCGATATTTCCTAAATGTACCATGTCTTTGCAGTGGGACTCTTATTTTGAGAAAAAGAAATCCACGATCGTACTGCCAACAGAATATCCTGCTGCTAGGAGTACGATAATCACACAGCCACCAAAGTTTATGCTCCTCCCCAAATGGGGTCTCGTTTTTGTTTGATGGATTGCATGACATTGGTGATATCCAATGCAGCAAAACACAATTAGGCTACATGTTGTGTACACAACCAAAAGGCTACTTATTTATTTTATCGAATTTTATTGACATAAAGTGTCAGGGATTTAAATGTGCAACTTTGTACTGAAGAGGGCAGCATTGCAGGGCTTAAAATGTAAAATGCCTAGTGTTATATATATTTTTATATTAGGCAATAAATTATTTGATTATGATAGATGTATTTCAATTAGGCTATACACAGGCTCAAAGGAAAATACGATAACACAGAAGATATTCACTGGAATGGCTTATCAGATGATTTTGAAAATTAACATGCAATAAAAAAATATATAATAAAAAAACATCTATATTGACTTGTTTACCACTTTACAGACACGCTACTGAACGTTAATTAACATTTGGCATCTACGAGTTTAATTAACGATGGCCATGGTATCTGCTCCAGTGAGATAGCCTAGGCCCCCTCAAGGTGACCATGTCTGTGTATTTTGAAATATATTTATGGTCAGAGGGAAGAGAGGACATTGAGAAAGACCTAACATAATAACCAAATGTAGTATTTATCTGATTACATCTGCAGTATGGCGTTCTTAAGAAATGATTAGGCCTATATTCCATATCTTAGTCACTGATACATTCAACTATGAAATAGAGATATGCTCATTTCCTGTGACTTAGAATGTTATATAAAGGAAAAAGCATAGGACTACATTAAAGGACATGCTGTTCTGTGAGACATATTGCAATAATTTGAGGCCTGAATATTTCAGGACCCTTGGGAGACTGAGGCAGACACATGCTATATACTGCACAGACAATTCAACCCACAAGTAATTGATTCTAGCAGTGAACGTTGGAAGTATTTGGATACGACCATATATACACGTAATTGTGCTTTAATAAAAATCAAATCAAATCAAATCAAAATATATTAGTCACATGTGCTGAATACAACAGGTATAGACTTTACAGTGAAATGCTTACTTACGAGCCCCTAACCAACAACGCAGTTAAAGAAAATATGGATAAGAATAAGAACTAAAAGTAACAAGTAATTAAAGAGCAGCAGTAAAATAACAATAGCGAGACAATATACAGGGGGTACCGGTACAGAGTCAATGTACGAGGTTAGTTGAGGTATACTCAACTAATACTGGTTAGTTGAGGTATAGTCTGAGTAGCCATTTGATTAGGTGTTTAGGAGTCTTATGGCTTGGGGGTAGAAGTTGTTTAGAAGCCTCTTGGACCTAGACTTGGCGCTGTGGTACCGCTTGCTATGCGGTAGCAGAGAGAACAGTCTATGACTAGGGTGGCTGGAGCCTTTGACAATTTTTAGGGCCTTCTTCTGACACCATCTGGTATAGAGGTCCTGGATAGCAGGAAGCTTGGCCCCAGTGATGTACTGGGCCGTTCGCACTACCCTCTGTAGTGCCTTGCGGTCGGAGGCCGAGCAGTTGCCATACCAGGAACCGGTCAGGATGCTCTCGATGGTGCAGCTGTAGAACCTTTTGAAGATCTGAGGACCCATGCCAATTCTTTTCAGTCTCTTGAGGGGGAATAGATTTAGTCGTGCCCTCTTCACAACTGTCTTGGTGTGCTTGGACCATGTTAGTTTGTTGGTGATGTGGACACCAAGGAACTTGAAGCTCTCAAACTGCTCCACTGCAGCCCTGTCGATGAGAATGGGGACGTGCTGGGTCCTCTTTTTCCTGTAGTCCACAATCATCTCCTTTGTCTTGATCACGTTGAGGGAGAGGTTGTTGTCCTGGCCCCACACGGCCAGGTCTCTGACCTCTTCCCTATAGGTTGTCTCATCGTTGTCGGTGATCAAGCTTACCACTGTGGTGTCGTCAGCAAACTTAATGATGGTGTTGGAGTTGTGCCGGTCTATGCAGTCATGAGTGAACAGGGAGTACAGGAGGGGACTGAGCACGCACCCCTGAGGGGCCCCTGTGTTGAGGATCAGCGTGGCGGATGTGTTGTTACCTATCCTTACCACCTGGGGGCGGCCCGTCAGGAAGTCCAGTTGCAGAGGGTGGTGTTTAGTCCCAGGGTCCTTAGCTTATTGATGAGCTTTGAGGGCACTATGGTGTTGAACGCTGAGCTGTGGTCAATGAATAGCATTCTCACATAGGTGTTCCTTTTGTCCAGGTGGGAAAGGGCAGTGTGGAGTGCAATAGAGATTGCATCATCTGTGGATCTGTTGGGGCGGTATGCAAATTGGAGTGGGTCTAGGGTTTCTGGGATAATGGTGTGAGCCATGACCAGCCTTTCGAAGCACTTCATGGCAACAGACTTGAGTGCTACGGGTCAGTCGTCGTTTAGGCAGGTTATGTTAGTGTTCTTGGGCACAGGCACTATGGTGGTCTGCTTAAAACATGTTGATATTACAGACTTATTAAAAGAATCTAATGAAGATGTTTGCACAGTATGCCTTTTTAGTGTGTGTGATTAAGCTTGCCTGTTCCAGTCAATGCCTTTATAAATGAAGAAAAGAGCTGGCCTATTTACTGTCAAATTATGAAATGAAAGACTTAAACAACTGAATCTTGTTGTGACCATCAGTGTGTATTTGCTATCTGAGCATACTATGTGAAAATCGGGCCCTAAGCGACTGCTTATGTCGCTTACGCCTGCAGCCGGCCCAGCCCACGATGTGCAAGAATATTCATGTTTTTCCAGCCTTGAGGGCCTGAAATACAATCATTCATCAAAATACAACATGCAAGACTGAGACATCCATAAATATACGCAGACTTTTGATTCAAATCAACGGCTTGCAATCATTATTTTAAAGTGATGAAGTCCCTTTGGTCCTTTGCATTAATTAGATTTTTTTATGCATGAACATTCTGTATACGGCCTACATATTTAAACCACTTATAACACAACAAATATACCCTTGGTTAGATGGATTTTCCTCCAATCACAAAATATGCCTCTATCTGAACCTTTAATATTTCAAGCCAAATTTGAATAATATATACAAATGGATATTTCTGACTGTGATTACGATTTTATATATTCAAACACAAATTCAATATCGGTACAGCTCCCAAGGAAATTATTCACCACTTTCAATTCAGCGAGGGATGGTAAGACACACAGGATGCAATGCTCTCTTTGCCTATTTGGCTGCAGAGCTGATTCTAATTCAAATCAATTCCCTGCCAGTGAAAGAGGAAACAGTAGGAAGGGTAGTGACCTTGGAAACGGGACAGACTTTTCCTGTCTTTGTTCCAAATTGTCTGTCTGCCTGAACTTCCATAATATGACATTACAATGATAATTGCAGCACCACGAGGATGGGCACATGCGTCTGCTAATATTCACAACAGGGTTGAGAATAAACGTAAAAAGCTTTGTAAATGAAAATAAATATTAAAGCTCCAATTTGTTTTGCATAGAGGACCTCAGCAGGATTTTTTGGGGATTGTGAAATGTACTGTATGTTACAGTTTAGTGAACAAAATCCCCATCTAGCTTTAGTCTAAAGTGACATCCCATTCCCTGTCTGGTAGCTACTTAGCATTGGTATGTACTTTCCATTGGAATGGACCAGATAATTCCTTGGGAGAGATCGTGAGCGGAGCAAAGAAACAAAACCACTGATATGTAAACAGAGATAGGTTTCCCAGCTGCCACATTCCCGCCTGCAATAACAAGGCTTCCTCTGTGCTTCATTTAGTAATAATAATGACACTAATGAAGATTGTCATTTACTGTGTCAGGGAAAAAAAACAGAATGATCTTGTGTAAAGGAGCAAAGGGCATCCACCTAACTTGCTTTGTGTGCAAGGGCTTTTGCCTCAAGGAAAAAATACTAGGAGATTCCACCTTATGGAGGTCTTGTGGGATACTGTGTGGTTTTAGAACTCTGGGGAATTGGCCAGGGTAGTTCAGAAAAATATATTTGTTGAGGTTTGAATTACAGTAGAATCTATCAATCTGCACAGATTTTTTTTGTATTGATGTTATAACTGTGTAACTGTTCAATTATTATATTTTGGTGTTTTACAGGGAGAGTTCTGATGACAAATTCTCAATAGCATATCCGATTATGATTGGAGAATGTAACTGCATAATTATTAATAGAAAAAATACATACAATTCTCTTCATTTTTTATTTTATTCTTTGTACTCTTTTACCTCTTTTTCTCTCCAATTAGTAGTTACAGTCTTGTCCCATTGCTGCAACTCCTCTACGGACTCAGGAGAGGCGAAGGTCGAGAGCCATGAGTCCTTCAAAACACGGCCTTGCCAAGCCGCACTGCTTCTTGACACACCGCTCTCTTAACCCGGAAGCCAGCCGCACCAGTGTGTCGGAGGAAACGCCATACAACTGGCGACTGAAGTTAGCGTGCATGCGCCCGGCCCGCCACAGGAGTCGCTAGAGCGCGATGGGACAAGGACATCCCGGCTGGCCAAACCCTCACCTAAACCGGACGACATTGGGCCAATTGTGCGCCGCCTTATGGGTCTCCCGGTTGGCTGCGACACAGACTGGGATCAAACCCAGGTCAGTAGTGACGCCTCAAGCACTGCAATGCAGTGCCTTAGACCGCTGCACCACTCGGTAGGCATACAATTCTGTTCTGTGATCCAACAGCTGGCATTGATTTCCTTGACTTTTAGGAAAGGGGTCTGCAAGGTCAAATCAGGTAACATTTTATGCTTACTTACGGGCCCTTCCCAACAATGCAGAGAGACAGAAAATAGAGAAATAATTTAAAAGTATAAAACATAATATTAAAAGTAATAATAAATACACAATGAGTAACAATAACTTGACTATATACACGGGGTACCAGTACTGTTCTGATGTACAGAGGTACGAGGTAATTGAGGTAGATATGTACAGTTCCAGTCAAAAGTTTGGACACACTCATTCCAGGGGTTTTCTTGATTTTTACTATTTTCTACATTGTAGAATAATAGTGTAGACAGCAAACTATGAAATAACACATATGGAATCATGTAGTAACCAAAAAAATGTTAAACAAATCAAAATATATTTTATATTTGAGATTCTTCAAAGTAGCCACCCTTTTCCTTGATGACAACTTTGCACACTCTCGGCATGCTCTCAACCAGCTTCATGAGGTAGTCATCTGGAATGCATTTAAATTAACAGGTGTGCCTTGTTTAAAGTTAATTTGTGGAATTTCTATCCTTCTTAATGCGTCATCAAGGCAAAGCTGTTTTTTCATAGTTTTGATGTCTTCACTATTATTCTACAATGTCGAAAATATAAAAAATAAAGAAAACCCTTTGAATGAGCAGGTGTTTCCAAACTTTTGACTGGTACTGTACATATAACTAGGAATAAAGTGACTAGGCAACAGGATAGATCAAAAACAGTAGCAGCTGCGTATGTGATGAGTCAAAAAGTTTGTGCAAAAAGGGTCAATGCAGAAAGTCTGGGTAGCTATTTTGTTAACTATTTAACAGACTATTTAGCAGTCTTATGACTTGAGGGTAGAAGTTGTTCAGGGTTCTGTTGGTTCCACACTTGGTGCATCAATACTGCTTGCCGTGCTGTAGAAGAGCGAAAAGTCTATGACTTGGGTGCTGGAGTTGTTGATCATTTTTAGGGCAATCCTCTGACATGTCCTGGTATAGAGGTCCTAGATGGCAGGGAGCTCGGCCCCAGTGATGTACTGGGCCATACGCACTACCCTCTGTAGCGCCTTGCGGTCGGATGCCAAACAGTTGCCATACCAAGTGGTGATGCAGCCAGTCAAGATGCTCTCAATGGTGCAGCTGTATAACTTTTCAAGGATCATGCCAAATCTTTTTTGCCTCCTGAGGGGGAAGAGGCATGGTGGTGCCTTCTCCACGACTGTGTTGGTGTGTGTGGATCATGATAGATCCTTCTTGATGTGGACACCGAGGAACTTGATGCTCTTGACGCATTCTACTACCGCCCCCTCGATGTGAATGGGCCGTACTCGGCCTTCCGTTTCCTGTTGTCCACGATCAGCTCCTTGGTCTTGCTGACGTTGAGGGAGAGGTTGTTGTCCTGGCACCACACTGGTGGATGTGTTATTGCCTACCCTCACCACCTGGGGGTGGCCCGTCAGGAAGTCCAGTATCCAGTTGCAGAGGGGGGTGTTCAGTCCCAGGGACCTGAGCTTAGTGATGAGCTTGGAGGGTTCTATGGTGTTGACCACTGAGCTGTAGTCAATGAACAGTATTCTCACATAGGTCTTCCTCTTGTCCAGGTGAGAAAGGGCAGTGTGGAGTGTCTGAGATGATGTTGTTGATGTGAGCCATGACCAGCCTTTCAAAGCATTTCATGGCTACAGATGTGACTGCTACAGGGCGATAGTCATTTAGGCAGTTTACCTTGGTGTTCCTTGGTGTTCTTGGGCACAGGGACTATGACGGTCTGTCTGCTTGAAACATGTAGATGTTGAGTGGTTGGTAAATGGGAGGTATTTCATTTAAATTCTATTGATTGTCATGTAATAGTCAGCAAAGCACTCCATAACACATTTGCCTGTTGGTTTGATGCGAATTAGTTGTGCCAGCAATAAGCTCTCTGAGGACATATTTATGAACAACATCTGTTTCTCAGGGAAGGACATCTAGATTAGAGCACACGTTTGAAAAGTATATCAACACATAATAATAAATGCCATTTAGCAGACACTTTTATCCAAAGCGAATTACAGTCATGCGTGCATACATTTGATGTATGGGTGGTCCTGGGAATTGAACCCCACTACCCTGATGTTATAAATGCCATGTTCTACCAACTGAGCTACAAAGGACCACATGACAGTGTCATAATGATGATTCTTACAGTGAACCATCTATGCGTTTGTCTAGCTCTATATGAACTAGGTTCATGATAGATGTCCCGAAATGAACATCGTAAAGATAATAGGCTGCTTCTATATTACCTTTCTTTAAACAGCAGGGTCAAGGGTGAGCAGGTGGCATTAATGGTTTGATTGCACTGGCCTTGATCTTCTGCCTAGTCACAGGGCTCTGTTTAAACTGTATAAAGTAACACATGTCAAGCATTTGCATGGGAGAAGTTGGACATAAATGGTTAACACATGACTCATTCGTCGAGCCCTACAGCTGCATTGGCTCCAGAGTTATTGGACAAATATAATTTGCCTCAAAGCTACTCCTCAAAGCTTTTCAAATGTGGGATCTGAAATAAAGCGACAGAGAGGGGATTTGCTGTAAAGAATAGTGTTCCATGTATTCCGATCCATGTACATTTTTCCTTTACTCCTTGTTGAATCCTTATGAATTTGACAACTCTTATACTGTCAGCATTACAAATCAAAACAAGGCTCAGGGTTGCTACTTGGCTCATGTTCCCTCACAGTAAACAGCTCACAGATGTTTAACATTGATATTAACGATCTAAATTTGCCCTCTGTTGAAAAACCGAAGCTTAGCAGGGATTATGTTCTTCTCAACCAATTAGACAGCAGTACTACCATCTAATTTAGCTTGAGTGAAGTTTACAGTGAATGGTTTTTGCATAGGTCATTAGCTGTCTCAAAATACCCTGTCACCATAGCAACTTCAAGTGAGTTCTAAATTGCCATATAAAATGGATAAATTATTAATGCTGAGTGGTTTGCTTATGTGCTTTGTTCTGAACACTGTTTTCACATTTCCTCTGCATTTGGACTATAGCTATAATTCATAACTTGTTTCCTCATCACTGTCACTCCCTATGAAATGTACCACCTTCATTAAACCTATTACAAAAACCTTAATTGATTCTGCATAAAGACTTCCAACAGAGGTGTGACATGACTATTGAAGTTGAGGAGGCCACTCATTTTTATCACTTGTACTTTATTGAACATACTGTACAATATACACTGAGTGTACAAAACATTAAGAACACCCTCCTAATATTTTTGCCCATAGAACAGCCTTAATTTGTCAGGGCATGGACTCCTCTACAAGGCCCATGTTGACTCCAATGCTACCCACAGTTGTGTCAAGTTGACTGGATGTCCTTTGGGTGGTAGACCATTCTTGATACACATGGGAAACTGTTAAGCCTGAAAAACCCAACAGCGTTGCGTTCTTGACACAAACCAGTGCACCTGGCACCTACTACCATACCCCATTCAAAGGCACTTAAATCTTTTGTCTTGCCCGTTCACTCTCTGAATGGCATACATACACAATCCATGTCTCAATTGTCTCAAGGCTTAAAAATCCTCCTTTAACATATATCCTCCCCTTCATCTACACTGATTGAAGTGGATTTAACAAGTGACATCAATAAGGGATCATATAGTTCACCTAGATTCACCTGGTCAGTCTATGTCATGGAAGGAGCATGTGTTCTTAATGTTTTTTACACAATGAAAAGACATTGAATCTTACCACCAGTGACCCCATTTAAAGTCAAATTCAAATCCCACAACCTCCCAGTTCACCAGGACTTTGGTTCTACTACTGACGATCTATACACAGTATACTGTATTATATTAGCTGCCAGAGAGTAGTAAAAATGCAAAATATATACAACTAAGGCAGCATTCAGAAGTCAACTTTGATGGTTCCTTTTAATGATGTTTTCACAGTAGAAGTCTTTGAGTCATCAGGGTCTTGTAAATTATCAATTTACCAGCAGCTGTAAATCAAGGCAACAACATTCTTCAATCATTCTCCTCTTCTAGAGTTATACACCAGATATTTGCATAATACATTATTCATTATTCCGCTAATCCCAATTTCAGATGGAGAGATACTGTGTATGGTTGGGTAGTATTCTGTAGGTAGTTAGCAAATTCAGATTTACGCAGTGCTTTCATTCCTGATGTAATTTGCATTTTATATCGCTGCAATACATCTGCAGTGATGTTAACACTTATATTCGCTAGAATATGTGTTTTGTGATGCATGATTACATTCCTGTGACGCTTAATAAAACGACTCACTTGACATTATCAAACAATTCAGCTGTAATAAGGGCTGTGAATATGAAATTGCATTCTGCAGTCAATTAATTCATTATAATGGCAGCCATTCAGACCACATTTGAGAATAATTTCATCCAATGTTTGTGTTATAAATGATGATAAGTAAGATGCATTTAGACGTACGACATTGACTACGGTCCCTAATGGGGATGCAACGGCCTGTTTGAGATGTTGGGACTATAAGGTTCTATCTGATATTTGTGTCGAAAGAGTTAGTCACATATAATAGATATTCATATGTCTGTGAAGTTAGATTTTTTTCTAAAGTACATTTTAAGTAAAAAAAGAAATAATAAAAGTTCTATCTGCAATCCAATTACAATCCTGAACAAATACAGACGGACCAATCAGAACACATGTCTTTGCCATCTCCCTCTTACATATGGTCTAGGCTAACCTAGCCAGTAATAATGACATGCAAGCAAAAAACAACACCGGCAGAAATCTTTAAGTAAATGATGTCACATCGTTGTTCAGTGATTACAGTAATTCATCGGATGATCATAATACATTTCTTAATGTATTTGATGATGTGTTTTGACTCTATCTTGATAAAATAGTGTTATTCTGTCATTTATGTATTCAAATAGCTACAGTCGTCTTAAAAACTGAACATGTCTAATTCAGAAGTGTCAGACAGAACCTTATGGTTGAACCCAGATTGACATTTCAGAGCCATAAGGTTCTATCTGCTATTGCACCCCCCTAAAAAAACGGATTTACAAATCTCAGGATTTGGATGCTGTGTACTTTAGGTACCATGAAAGTGAGTATCTTAATGGGTTATGAAAAAAATATTCACTACAAAACAGTTCTGAGTTCTGGGATGTGAGAACTTGGATTCTCAATATCTCAGGACTATGCTTTGCACAGATAGAACCTTATAGACCCGAGGTCACATGTTGGTGAAAATGTGGCTGGAGCGTGTCCATGTTGACATCCGGGGGTGGATTTTAACAGAGAAATATAGTGAGCTGGATTTATATGAATAAGAAAAGTAAATGCAAGCAGAAGTAATGTATAATCTTATTATTTAGGGTAGGAAATGGTAGATTGAGTTGTTTGAATCTGTGCACTGATGCAATGTCAACCAAGGTTAAACACCTGTACAAGAAGCACAATCTATCTAAAATGGCAAAACATAATTCAACTTGATTGTGAGTGGGTTTGTGTTTGTATGTTGAAGGACTTAGTAAAAATCGATAACACACAGATGTAGCTGTCATGGGCGTCGTATAAATTGGACCAAAATGCAGCGGGTACGTGAATGCTCATTTTCTTCTTTATTAAAATAAAATAAAAATGAACACTGAACAAAAAGACCGCCGAAAACAGTCTTGGCAGGTGCAACAAACACTAAACAGGAAACAACTACCCACAAATCCCATAGAAAAAACACCCCTACTAAAGGACCTTCAATTAGAGGCAACGAGGAACAGCTGCCTCCAATTGAAGGTCAAAACAACAAACTAGACATCGAAATAGAAAAACTAGAAAATAGAACATAGAAATACAAAACATAGAACACAACCGAAAAACCCCTACAACACAAAACAAACACACCCCTGCCACGTCCTGACCAAACTACAATAACAAATAACCTCTTTTACTGGTCAGGACGTGACAGTAGCAATGTACTTTGGTGGTGGATGAGACCATAAAAATATAACTAATTATATTTCTATGGATGAGACCACCCCCCTTACCCCAGTGCAAAACATGTTTAGCACTTGGAAAATGCTACAGTGGGGGGGAAAAGTATTTGATCTCCTGCTGATTTTGTACGTTTGCCGACTGACAAAGAAATTATCAGTCTATAATTTTAATGGTAGGTTTATTTGAACAGTGAGAGACAGAATAACAACAAAAAAATCCAGAAAAACTAATGTCAAAAATTTTATAAAATGATTAGCATTTTAATGTGGGAAATAAGTATTTGACCCCTCTGCAAAACATGACTTAGTACTTGGTGGCAAAACCCTTGTTGGCAAACACAGAGGTCAGACGTTTCTTGTAGTTGGCCACCAGGTTTGCACACATCTCAGGAGGGATTTTGTCCCACTCCTCTTTGCAGATCTACTCCAAGTCATTAAAGGTTTCGAGGCTGACGTTTGGCAACTCGAACCTTCAGCTCCCTCCACAGATTTTCTATGGGATTAAGGTCTGGAGACTGGCTAGGCCACTCCAGGACCTTAATGTGCTTCTTCTTGAGCCACTCCTTTGTTGCCTTGGCCATGTGTTTTGGGTCATTGTCATGCTGGAATACCCATCCACGACCCATTTTCAATGTCCTGGCTGAGGGAAGAAGGTTCTCACCCAAGATTTGACGGTACATGGCCCCGTCCATTGTCCCTTTGATGCGTGGAAGTTGTCCTGTCCCCTTAGCAGAAAAACACCCCCAAAGCATAATGTTTCCACCTCCATGTTTGACGGTGGGGATGGTGTTCTTGGGGTCATAGGCAGCATTCCTCCTCCTCCAAACACGGCGAGTTGAGTTGATGCCAAAGAGCTCCATTTGGTCTCATCTGACCACAACACTTTCACCCAGTTGTCCTCTGAATCATTCAGATGTTCATTGGCAAACTTCAGACGGGCATGTATATGTGCTTTCTTGAGCAGGGGGACCTTGCGGGCGCTGCAGGATTTCAGTCCTTCACGGCGTATTGTGTTACCAATTGTTTTCTTGGTGATTATGGTACAAACTGCCTTAAGATCATTGACAAGATCCTACCGTGTAGTTCTGGGCTGATTCCTCACCGTTCTCATGATCATTGCAACTCCACGAGGTGAGATCTTGCATGTAGCCCCAGGCCGAGGGAGATTGACAGTTATTTTGTGTTTCTTCCATTTGCGAATAATCGCACCAACTGTTGTCACCTTCTCACCAAGCTGCTTGGCGATGGTCTTGTAGCCCATTCCAGCCTTGTGTAGGTCTACAATCTTGTCCCTGACATCCTTGGAGAGCTCTTTGGTCTTGGCCATGGTGGAGAGTTTGGAATCTGATTGATTGATTGCTTCTGTGGACAGGTGTCTTTTATACAGGTAACAAACTGAGATTAGGAGCACTCCCTTTAAGAGTGTGCTCCTAATCTCAGCTCGTTACCTGTATAAAAGACACCTGGGAGCCAGAACTCTTTCTGATTGAGAGGGGGTCAAATACTTATTTCTCTCGTTAAAATGCAAATCAATTTATAACATTTTTTACATGCGTTTTTCTGGATTTTTTGTTGTTATTCTGTCTCTCACTGTTCAAATAAACCTACCATTAAAATTATAGACTGATCATTTCTTTATCAGTGGGCAAACAAACTAAATCAGCAGGGGATCAAATACTTTTTTCCCTCACTGTAGCTATATCAATCCAATTCATCATGCTGCCCCCAAAGCAAAGGATGGGGAATATGAGACTGTATGCACAGGTCTTACATGATCGAGTAAGAAATGCTAGACCACCTCATAATGAAGGTCTTATGTGCTAAACTTAGCCTGCAACGCTATTCAGGTCTCCTGTTACCTGTTCTGAATGCATCTTACTGACCCATGCCATTGTCATTTAATTATGCAAGCACAAAGCCAAGTCTATGGTTACAGCTGGAACGTGTGTGGAGGAACAAATTTGCCTGATGGATTTTTAATGATAGTCCTAAACTAAAACAGGCGCCCATTGTAAAGGGATATCTAATCAGCAGTGCATTTCTGAATGAGGCTGTGTGGAGAGGGAGATACTTATAAACCAAACTCCAATATAAACCTATTCTCACAGAGACCTGTCAAATGCTATAATTTGACATTCATCACAATGCATGTAAACACAATACTATCACTATTGAGATTGATGTAAATGTACTGTATGTGATTTATGTGATGCTTATTATTAGTATAATAACAGCTACTAGCTGTCAATGACAAACAATTTAGTGTCATGGGCATGGCCCTAAACTACCTCGCACATTCATAATTCATGAATGCAAATGTCAGCTTATTCCAACACCCAGCACAGATACAGATGCAGTAGCAGTAGCGTATTCACCGTTATTGACATAAGTGATTTAAAGTTATGTTCCGATTCTGTAGGGTCCTTGAATGAAAGAGTTGTTCAATCTAAAATATATAGGTACTACAAAGACCATACAATAACTTCCAAATGTGTAATAAAGTAGGCTATTAAATCATGCATCTTTATAAACCACTTATAAACCACTGTAAACCATGTATGTACGGTGCCATCTTATTGTAGTGAAACATGCTGAAGAAGGTACTGTGGGGTTCGATAGCTCCCATACTCTATTCTAGAGAATACAGTGCATTCAAGTATTCAGACCCCTTGACTTTTTCCACATTTTGTTACTTTACAGCCATATTCTAAAATTCATTTAAAAAAAATCCTCATCAATCTACACACAATACCACATAATGACAAAGCAAAAACAGGTTTTTAGAAATTTTGCACCAAAAATAATGGAAATATCACATTTACATAAGTATTCAGACCCTTTACTCAGTACTGTGGATGCGATTACAGCTTCGAAGTCTTCTTGGGTATGATGCTAAAAGCTTGGCACACCTGTATTTGGGGAGTTTCTCCCATTCTTCACTGAATATCCTCTCAAGCTCTATCAGGTTGGATGGGGAGCGTCTCTGCACAGCTATTTTCAGGTCTCTCCAGAGATGTTCGATCGGGTTCAAGTCCGGGCTCTGGCTGGACCACTCAAGGACATCAAATACAATGGAGGCCACTGTGTTCTTGGGGACCTTCAATGCTGCAGAATGTTTTTGGTACCCTTCCCCAGATCTGTGCTTCGACACAATCTTGTCTCTACAGACAATTCCTTCGACCTCATGACTTGGATTATGCTCTGACATGCACTGTCAACTGTGGGACCTTATATAGACAGGTGTGTGCCCTTCCAAATCATGTCCAATCAATTGAATTTACCACAGGTGGACTCCAATCAAGTTGTAGAAACATCTCAAGGATGATCAATTGAAACAGGATGCACCTGAGGTCAATTTCGAGTCTCATAGCAAAGGGTCTGAATACTTATGTTTAGCATTTTTAATACATTTGCAAAAATGTCTAAGAGCCTGTTTTCGCTTTGTCATTATGGGGTATTGTGTGTTGATTGATGAGGATTTTTTTTTTATTTAATCAATTTTAGAATAAGGCTGTAATGTAACAAAATGTGGAAAAAGTCAAGGGATCTGAATACTTTCTGAATGCACTGTGTATACAGTATGATTGCTATCATATGTTCTGCCAGCATGGTAGAAATGTCCAAAAGTCAATGTCTCTAATGGTGATTCCACAATTCAATTATCCTCTATAACCATTAGTGTTATATTACTTTTTTTTTAAACATTTACATTATAGTCATTTAGCAGACGCTCTTATCCAGGGCGACTTACAGGAGCAATTAGGGTTATGTGCCTTGCTCAAGGGCACATCGAAAGATTTTACACCAAGTCAGCTCGGGGATTGTCTTAAAAGCTATGCCACCCCTGTGCAGTGTGAATACATTAAGATTGGAATGTATCCTATTAGTAAAAGTGTTATAAGGCAGCGTTGTATCCTTCAATGTATCTTGCCTCTCAAGTCATTATTCATAACTACTGTGATTAAAGATTTACATTTATGACTAATTTCATTACAAAGCAAATCAAACTGGGAATTTGTCTTACACTGTGGTGATCACTGTTGAGTCATCTCTATTGACAACAGGCACATTCAATTACTAGATAAGGGGCAAAGTAGTCTCATTGATTGACCAGGAACTTCATTATGTCCTCTGTCGTTAATAAAGGTCCATTGATTTTGTCATTTAAATGGATTGGAGATTCAGGAAAGATAATAGTGAATAGTGAGACTGAGGGCATGATTCAATCTAAACCTACACTGTAGTAAAAACATACTGCAGAAAACTCACATTATGTCTTCCCAGAGAAGTTGCAACCTTTCATTGAAATCAAAAGTAGTCATAAACATGTTTATTATTGTCTAATTAACAGCAACACTTAAAAAATGAATTTTGTGTCACGGGAACAATGTAATTGTGGGTCAACAACAGTACAAGTAGGACTGCATACTGTATAATGTCAGTCATTTTATCTGTTGGTGTCTTTTTTATCCACTCACTGACTAAAAGCTTTAAGTCACTTTCCCCAAATCAGTCAATTTCTGAAAAGAAATAAAGTAATGCTGATAACTGGAATGGGATCAATACGCCCTGCCTCCATAATTTCAAAGAGTTTACTGCATAAAACTGCGCTTAAAAATAGCCCTTGTCATATGTCGCTGTTGCTCTGATCTTATTCACCGCGGGGGGGGGGGGGGGGGGGGGGCAAGGGTGAATAACGAATGAAAAAAACTGTTGGCAGCTGGAGTCGATGAATGAATGACCCATTCAATCAGCAATAACCACTTCTCATGATCGTAAGTCAAATCACCATTGACAATCGTGTTAATTAACAAACGGTTCTAGTATGAGTGCCTTCAGCTACATTTGTTTGAAACTTGCACAAATCGTAGGAAATATCTACCTCAGTGTAAAAGAGATGAATCCCAAAAGGGTTACCCCCGGTCTCTCCCTTACACAGTTCTCGGTCTAAAGGTTCAACTGATTTTAAAACCGTAGAAAAATATCAGGCATGTTTTACAAGTTTCACATCTCAAACAATAATAGTCCTCCTAATCGATTATTGCATATCGGTCCTCAGCACAATTGAGATTAGCCTATAGCATATGCACAGCCTGTAACCTAATAAGAGAGGCTATGCTTGTTATTTCAGTATAATGGCATGCTTCATAAATGTCCGTAGGCACTCGTGACGCTAGGATTTACCAACTCGGCCAAATTTGTCTTTGAACATTTGTCACTTATTATTTATAGGCTACTTCGTTCGAGAGCACAACCGAACGACTTTGTTCCCACATTAGACTACCTTTGAGAAAACGTTTGATAGCTTTTTTAACTAGTTCAGAGTGTTTCTTTGAGGAATCCAGAGCGAGCGCCCTTGTATCATTACTGTGAGAAATGTTCTTTCATACAAACGATCTTTACACAGGTCCTGGAAGAGATAGACATTCAAATACATTTCTTAAAAATTATAAGGTAACACAATCTTTTTCCATTGCACATAACTTAAATACACTATTGAGAAATTATCAGACTGATGCACAGTGTTAATCTCATAGTTACTTTTGTCGAATTCAAATGATATTAATGGACATATGTGGTTTTCCTGATTGAAAAGGGACGGTTTTATGGGCACAATATTATCTAATGTTGATTCTTATTAGCTTAATTTATGCACAGCAACAAAAGCCATGCATTTGGTAATTTCGGAGCAACTAAATATTTTTGTAAGTGTTTAATATTATCCACAAAGAGCTTTTAAACTTAAAATAAATATAGGGTCCTTACAGGACCTTCTGCAATCCATTCAAGCCAACAAGTTTGGAGAGCGTGTTGAGTTTAATCAATTCAGAACGTCGAGATGGAGCCTAACTCACTCAAGGTAACATTAAAATCATACACCAACATATTGTATTTTCGCATGATATTAACAATATGGAGACAAACCTTTGTGTTTGCAGCTCATTTACAATTCTTTGGTGTTTTTGTTGTTTTTACATCATATTAGAATAAGTAAATATATAGTAACATGGTTCTAAATCAGTCCTAAAATCAGATGCAGGTGGTATTTTGTGCGTAATTTAATGATTTGTCAAGCCATAGTCATTGCGCATGTCGTCCCATTCAATGTTTCCACATTTTTGAATATGAATAACTCATTCATTAAGTTGCTTATTGCTATTTTCTCCACAGTGGGTAGGCTCGTCTTGCGGTTTACACGGACCATACATATTCTACAAGGCTTTTAAATTTCACCGGGACGGTAAACCAAGGATTCTGTCCCTCGGAGACTTTTTCTTCGTAAAATGTAAACCCGGAGATTCAATTTGCATAGCGGAGCTACAGCTGTTGTGGGAGGAAAGAACTACTAAGCAACTTTTATCAAGCTCAAAACTTTATTTCTTACCCGAAGATACTCCCTTGGGAAGGACAGTTAGTCATGGAGAGGTAATAACCTTCAAACATTCTGTTGATACATCGATGTGGCATTTTCTGCATTCTTTGGTCATTCGTTGTATAACGTGCATGCATTATGTGATACCCACATTGATCCATCGCAAACGGCATAATGTGTCTGTCTATTACAGTGTTATTGACTGCTTAGCCTATTTGTTCCTCATTGTGTCAACTGCTGAATGTGCAGTTCAATCGTATCCAGCTGTGCGTAATAACGCTCGTGCGCTGTATGAGGTTAATTGTATTAGGGGAAGAAAAATCCCCTACAAGTCCAACGCGTAGGCTATGTCATTTTATTTCTTCATGGTGCGTGTCAAACGGTGATATTGACTGAAATTGTGAAATGGTAAAGCATATGAGATCAAAACGCCTCGATTCAACAACACCATAAATATAATCTTTCATCATATCATATGAATGGCTGCTGAGTAAGCGCACACAACCTATTGAAGACGAGTGCTAGCACGTCTAACTTGTTCATCATTTGCATAATTTCCATGAAATCATTCGCATTCCTAACAATGTGATATTGTTGTCAGCTCAAACGTTCTGCCCTCTTATCCAGAGATTAAGATAGGTCGAAAAGACAAAGCGTTACAAAATAAGATTTACTGTAGTCTGATATGTTGCCATTGGCAATATGATTAACTGAGGTATTTTGTTAAGTGGCTAAATATGACGCCTGTATCACATTTCATAACCGCATAGAGCGACAAATATTGGTTTTGTATATTCATTTATTGTGGGGTATATAAAACAATCAAACATTTGCTATGTGCTACTGTAGCCTACACAAATAGGCAATTCTACTGAAACACATTTCACTATGCTCTTACTTGATTTTGAGGTCACATGAAATATGCCAGCGGTTGCATTTGTCATTTAGGAAGGACAAAGCCTAGTTTGTATTTGATTAGCAATGCAAACATAGAAACCGACTTTTCCCCTGCTGATGGTCCTCTTGTGTAATGCAGTAGCTATCATATTTCCTTATAGTGGACCCTGCTATGAATACATGTAATTGAAACCTTTTATTTTCTTCACTCAACTAGAATCATCCAAATCCTTACTTTGCATTAGCCTTTAACACAATGTAATGACTTTGTAAATACTTTGAGTGCATGCACGGCTATTATTAAGAAACACACTTGTGCAATAAGGGACAAGTCAGCCCCACCCCTTGAGAAGCCTGATTTGCATTGCAAAGTGGTAACATCACACACGATTGGATATCTGGACAATATTATTTGACTCCTTCCAAGATCAAAGGACAGAGTGACTCCAGAGTGTTGGCAGTTGGAAATGGATAGTTATAGCAATAGCCTAGAGCAGAGCTGAAGTAGATTATGACACAACATACGATGACATCTAAAAGTGTGATGTTGATGCCGACGACCCCCTTAAATGTGATTTTAAACTTGATGTTCTCAGCAAATTGCCCTATAAAGATTACATTGGAATTTTACTCAAACAAGTAACTGGCTGCAGTTATTACCAGTCAGTTAATGATCTTTATTTTATGACTGCCCTAATATGCAAATCCGCTTAGCCCGAGACAGCTTTCAGTTTGTAAGATATACGTGGTAGTTATAGCCTCTGACTAATGGGTACGTGTAAGACTACTTATCTACAGCACAAATGTGCTCATGTCATGAATACAATAACAAGTCATTTTCTCAGTGGGATAAAAGGAGGTTATAAATCTCTCTGGATATCCCTTCTTGAGTTCAATGCTCAACATATTATGTCATTTCCCCTCAGGCCTGGGTATTTGTATGCTCTTTGCCCCTCCCAGTGTAGGCAGGGACAAGAGAAACCCATGTCCTACTGTGCTCATTTTGCTTTCGCTGACAACCCTTCTACTCCACCATACAGACTGACCGCATGCTATGTATAAAGGCATTGTGTTATGTGGCGCACCCATTATGATACAACCTCTATTTGCGTCTCTGCATTCTGTGGTCTGAGAACCGCTTCTTGCAAAGCAGTGACACAGTATTAAGTCTTGCCCTCAACGCCCCCCTCCGGTACATGTTGGCTCAATACGCTGTCTTTTTTTGGCTCATGTTTCAAGAGAGCTTTTTTAGATAACACTTACTGCTACAACCATTTCAGTGCTGCTACAGCTAATTGCTTGGGCCTTATCGTTGTCCTGCTTAAGGTACCCATCGTGGAAATAGAACATTGGCAAGTAGTCTGGTATTTCCTGTTCATACACTAATAATTTGTTATTATCTGTGATGTCACTTCTTGTTTGGCACTCTATTCCTGTAAATGACAAAGCAGTGAGGTATGAGAGCAGTGACTGCAGCAGTTGTATTGATTGCAGTAGAAAGAAATGGTGGCATCTGTCCAGAATCAGCTTTGGTTTATGGCAAAAATCCATGCTTGTGGTGTTTGAGTGCTGGGGACCTGTAAATAGGGAAATCAGATTATATGTTGTTTATTTTCTTCTTCTCTGATTTTCCTGGAGGGAGTCTGTTTGCAAAAGTAATTTTAGCCATAGGAATGTTTTTTTCAGTTATGTTATCTGGTAGTCCAGATATACAACCAATAGCTCAATATAAGGACTTATGTAAGATTCATACTGGTCAGTGAGCATGATACCAAGTCACCCTATTCACCCAACAACTATCCCTCCACTGCAGAACAAGCCATTAAGTCGGAAACGTTGCCCTCAAGTGAATTCCTTTTGCGTTTCGAAAATACATGTAAATTATTGTCAGGTTTTTAGGGCAGTACTGGGGATAATTTAAAATGTAATTTAAACTGAATGTCATGCACTTCAAAGTAAAAAAAACACATCATTTTGGTTTGTGTTATTTCCATACACATAAATGTGTTCTTATATGCCGCTATTCTGTGATATATGTAATGATATACAGTGTTTTTTCCCTCAACACATGAAGAATTGGTGCTCTTTGGATTGGTTTACACCTTGTCATTGACAAACCACTTTAACATCAAACACATTTCCCATAATGCATGACTCTAAAGCCCCAAGCTATAGTGGATCATTATAACCTTAGAGGACTGAAACCACAGATGAGCTGTTTCCAGAGAATGTACTTAGCATATTTTTATTCTTTAGTGAATGCTCATAGCACTGCTTCAGCCTAATATGATTTAGTCTGTGGTTATACACCCCACAGTCAAAATAAGTCAAATAGTATTCAGTTCTGTGTGTGTTTAAAGTATTTTTGAAATTACACACTGTACAAAACAAAATAGTAGCTGCTTATAGTTTATGGCAGAAATCAGAACGCCAATATCTTGCAGGCATATAAATTGTAACAACATATAACAACTATTTAACCAAGTTCTATTTTAAAAATAGTTTCAGTAGAATACATCAGACCCTAACCTCTCCTGTGCTCATTTTTAGATGGTTGAGTTTGTTTTGAGACACTGTATCTAAGGTCAGTGTTGAGGAGGAAAGATAATGAACTCATATTGCGTTTCACTCTCTCAGCCTAGTGCACCAAAGAGCATTGTTCATGTCACCATGTCCATTACTCAATTACTAATCTCCTTTTGGCCTAAGGAATTCCTGGGTTGACCCCCTGAGCCACCAGACTGAAACCTTCGCAGCATGACAGGGGCTGCCTGTGAGACTCTGACTCTTAACTGAAAGGCCTGTCCAACAAATGTACCGCTTTGCCCTACAATGGTGACATTTAGGAATGTCCCTTACTGTTCAAGTACTGTGGTGCTCTTTTCACAGAATGATATGGAATAATATGGATTTTATGGACATTTAGAGATCATGAAATCATAGCACAATTGTTGAATTTTAAGTCATAAAAGCACACCTTTCTACCAATTACACAGTTGACATTCTATACATGTTATATAAGCCCTCATGCATTATTTGTTGTAAAGTAAAGAAGGGGTCATATCTGCTGTACTGTTTGCTGTACTATCATGAACCTGTAATAAATCACATTGTAATATTATTGCTCCATAAACCACTGAGATTGTTGTAAGCCTAGTCACAATATCAACCTTTATTTGTAGTCTGCAAAAATGATATAGCAACAACCTCTCTTGTGAATTGTTTTATTTGAAGTGTCACATCTTCCCATTGGTAGCCTACAGAGACCTCTGACCTATATGCAGCTTGGTGGTTTTATCTTCCACTTCCTTCCAATATCAGTACCTTAACTCTTTATGGTAACTCAGTGTGGGTGTTTCACTGCATTTAAATGTGTGTTGTGTTTTTGAACTCATAATATAATGTCATGACAGCTGTTGAATGACAATCACCTGTTGCACTCAAGTAAAACACATCACAAAACAGGACAGTTTGACACCCACACGTCACATACAATTGAATGATGTTTGGGAAACATGCAGTTTAAATGTTTCTTTCTGTGAGGAAACTATACAGCAGGATTTCCCAAACTAGGGGTCGCCTGATTTGAAAGTGGGGCAGCGAGAGAAATTTTGCGCTTGGTTCATAGAACCGGGGTTACGTCAGTAACCTCCGGTAGCTGCTAGATGTGGTTGTAATAAACAGAGCGGTTTCTGTTTTCTTCCTACAAATGTGTCTCTATCTTTTGAATGGTTTAAGCTACAAAATATTATGGCCCCTTCACTGAAAGATCCTCAGGAACACGTATGTACATACTTTTTCCCTGTAGTTTGCCAACAAGCCGTTAAAACCGAGTGGACAAGACCAGGCACTAAATCAGACTTCTACACAGATCATACAACATTATTGCCTGATGATCTTCTGAACTTCCCAATACCTTTCTGATGCATTTCAGTCACTTCAAACCATATCGTCTTCATATTGACATACTGTAAAAAATACTGTCAGACTGATTTGTAATAGACTGTCATAGCCCAAAGTAAATATTGGCCGTTGATTACATAACTTAATTTTACATGGTTGGGTTGCAGACTTTTTTAAATATCAAAATGGCATCGCGGGCCAGAAAGGTTTGGGAACCGCTGCTATACGGTATGTTATGAAGACACTCATTCAAGACCTAAGATGTTAACTGTAGAAAATCCATTGTGAAATCTTCTGAGTAACGTAGTATTAAATATAATGTATACTTCTATGAGTTACCAGTTTAGTATGTTTACTTAGTCAACTGTATCAAAGCACAAGAAGAATTCCAGAGGATGTTTTTGGCTGCAGGCATCACTGCTTAACAATTTATACTGTCTGCTGTTGATTGGTACTAAAATGGAGTTCTATGTTATTTAAATGTCTTCCTTTTAAAAAGAAGACAGTCATGATGCCAGCAAACAGTTTCAACCACCAACCAACCACCACTTGACAGCACATTATAGGAGTTTATATAATCATGTTTATGTTTGTGTTTACTAAGAAGACACAGATATAGGAAGCTAGCCATCGCAGCTTTTCTTATTTACAGCTTTGTTTTTGATTAACTCAGTTTTGTTAGCAGTGTGGAACTGGCATTGTGCAAATTTACTCTGTGTGAAACGTAATGAAGTCACTGTATGTGTGTGTGTGTGTGTGTGCGTGTGAATGCTTAAAGGGATAGTTTGAGATTTTGGCAATGAGGCCCATTATCTGCTTCCCTAGAGTCAGATGAACTCGTGGATACCATTTTTATGTCTCTGCGTGTAGTTTGAATGAAGTTGCTAACTAGCGTTAGTGCAATGACAGAAAACCTTTGGGAAGTACAGTAGACTTCCAGTCATTACGCTACCGCTAGTTATGATTGGCTCACGAAACTGTCTCTAACTTCCTTCATACTGGACGCAGATACATAAAAATGGTATCCAATATATCATCTGACTCTGGATAAGTAGACAAAGGGCTTACTTGCCAAAATCCTGAACTATCCCTTTAAAGGTTGCTTCAGGGAAGAGGTGTACAGACTATTGCAAGGTAAACGTTAAAAAGCATGTTTCTCCAGATGGACACATCTGTCCTCCAGATTCTGCAGCTTAATAACAATCTCCTACCACTCCGGCCGGATAACAAGCCCATTACTCCTCAAAATGGAACCACATTTCAACATTTCTATGCCACAATTTTTCCATTGGAGTTGCAATTCCTCAAAAGGGATAGATCAAAAAAGTTATTTTAGTTTGCCTCAAAGGGTTGAAAGAACCAGGAACACAACTTGTTCAAGGGTTGTAGACTCTCAAGAGTATTACATTTGAACAAAAGGTTGCTTAGAAAAGTTCACCCTGGTTACCATGGCAAGCTGCAGATGTAGGATCTTAATTTGATCACAGGAGATGTAAAACTTGTAGTGTATTAGAGGTTTCAAAAGGCTTTGTAATTTCCACTTTTACATTTCAGACTTGATTTTCCCTTTTGAAAAATGTATCAACCCCTACAAAAAAGTCAATTAATTATAATATAATGATAATTCACATTCCTGTTGCTGCAAGTTTATTTCCCTGCTGTAGCAAACTGGCTCAAATTAAGATCCTACGTCTGTATGACCCCATCTCTAATAGTAACTCTTATAATAGTCTTAAGATGGTGTTATGAATTGACATATCCCTGTAATTTTTTTCCCTCCTGACCTCACACTCCCTACCCTCCTTCTCTTGTCTCTCTTATAGCACGAGGTCATTGCTGTGTCAGAGAAGGTGATTGTTCGGTTGGAAGACCTGGTGAAGTGGACAGTCCCAGAGTTTTCGGGATGGTCCCACGGACTGCGGGCAGCGCCTCTGAAGCCATCTGTCCTGAGGGAGCTGGGTGCCAATGGGCGCAGAGAGGCCCTCCACAGATACAGGGAGAGCACTTTCACCAGCGGCCTCAACTTCAGAGACATCCAAAGGGAGAGGGCTCAATTGGGTGAGGACAACTGCTTTCCTGTCTCTCAAGCTATTTTGTTTGTCTGTCTATGAGTAGTCAGAATAAGTACTAGAATTCTGTCCATAACATTTCAGTTATACATGGAATTTTAACTATTTGTTAATACTTATAAGCCTCTTATAGATGAAGGCTTTGTATAAAATAGTTACCAGTTTGGATTACACATCACTGTTAGAACCACATGAATGCACTAACACATTTATGACCAATCAAACATTTTTCATTATGCATTTATTATTGCTCATGTTACAGTTATAATTGCATGTACATTCCTGTATAATTGCCTCAAACCTCTGGCATCCTTAATTTGTACCATTAATGTCGTTGAGGTATTTGATAGCTGCATTGTGGTATTTCACTGCTGCAGTAAAAAGAACATGAATCACAAGATATGAAGGAGGCTGATGAGTCATGCTAATCCTTGCCGATATAAAACAAGAAGGTTTATTTAACAAAAGAAATGTGAAGGACTTAATATTCCCTTTGAAGAACTGTATGTTCTCCCCCTTCAGATGATAGTGAAGCAGCAAAATTGTCATAGAATGTTAATGACACATTCAGAATTCTCTAACTCCAATTTCATATTTTTCTATTTGGGTTTCTCTTTTTATTCGTAGTTAACAGAATACTGACTACAGATAACTTAAACTTTTTTGCAAAAATCTCCCATTGACATCAAAACAAGATATAAGGTATAGTCACACATAGTTGTATCAATTTGGGATGGGCCCCAACATCCTCACCATATTCTTGGAACTTTCTAGAGATACTGCTGTAATGTTTTGCAATAAATAATTTTTCCATTACCAAAGAAACATTTGACTAGAGAATGACTGAAACAAGCAACAAAATAAAGAAAAGTCCCCTTCAGAATGTGTTATTGATAGTTGTTATTGTTTGGGGGTTGTGGATGATTCATAAATCCTTTAGTAGCTGGAGAGCTTGCTTGTTTTTGCCTTTGAGTGTTATATTGCCCTTGAATACACTCTATATCGTTAGATTCTAAAGAGAAAGTGGATTGGAGAATCAATAATGGCCGCTTTGTCGTTCTACAACATGAGGAATCAATAGTGTGTGTGCGCGTGTGTGTCAGTGTGTGCGTTTGTATGCATGTGTGTCAGTGCTTCTCTATGTCTATGTGTGTGTGTGTGTGTGTGTAGTGATTGTGTATTAGTCATAACAGGAAATAACGGAGGGATAAAAACAGCTGTATAGATTTATTTGATGTCAGTCAGTCTCGTCACCTTCTAATATTCTCTGTGGCTGTATGATGCTAATGAGTGATGTGGTCGTTAATGACTCCATCAGGCTGTGTGTAAATGCACTTGTCCCTCCAGTGGAGTATCTCCCTGGCTGCCTGCTGAATGTGCCAGGTCAGCAGAACTCCCCTGGCAGGGCACCAGCAGCCCTAGCTCTGTGGCATGTGTTCCCACCCCTGCCAGCTTGCCGTTGTCTCTCTAACGATAAGAGAGGGATCATTCAACAAGGACACGCTATTCCAATGAGCTTTGGTTTGGATAGCAATATAGCTGTGATGAACTGATGATTGAAATTAAATATGAATTAAAGAGATATTGCTTCTGAATCGTTATTCCCCTTTTTTGGGAAATGATCATTTATAACCCAATGAGTTTCTTATTGTCGGGAAGAGCTTTCCTGCCTGCTCAGTTCTACTCATAACATGAATGATCTGTTAGCTAATTGTTGTTATAAATACGTGGATGTCCTCTCTGGATCTTGAATATCTGAGCCATTTATTCATAAAAAAACAGGATACTGCCAGAGTTACATAGAAATCAATTGTGCACTAAAGGGTAGTACAGTGTGCTATTGTTATTAAGGGAAGCATTTTTTTATGTGAGTGTATCCTAATGTTTCCTGGCAGACAGCCAATGAGAAGTACAGTGCATGGAAAGCATAAAAAATGCTCTCTACAAATGTGTCATGAATAGCAGGATCACAGTGCTATTGTTCTTCATGTGAATTATATGATGCGATATTATAGCAACTAAGCTACGTGCTCTGTTCGCAAAGGATAGGGAAACAGAGGTCTCCACTGTCATTAATTAGAGAAAGAGTGCCCTTGCCTTGCCTGCTAGCTATAGCGCCGCATCGACCAGTGATTTTTAACAGTGTGAAGCAAGTTGAGATTGCTGTTATAATTCAAGTGCCATCTTGAGGAAGAATGAACTGTTTTCAAGGCTCTCCACATTCTAGAGTGCTGAGCAATATTACACTTATCTGGACCTGCAGCTGTAAATAAACCAATTCCACCATGCCGCTTTAGCAGGGAAAGTTTACATTCGTTTCCATCCATCCCTAAGAGAACTGTTCCAATTTTTGGCCTGTCGAAATTTGTTGTTCTATTCCAGTGGACTGGACAGGAAACAGAGAGATGTGTAAGTGAGGAATACAGAGATTGTAAGAATATAATCTGGTGTTGAAGATCTATTTTCTATGGAAGATAGACATAGGAGCAACCTCAATGTGTTTTTACAAGAATAACGTGATATGGGCTCTCTACCGTACAGGACATCTGGCAAAAGACATATGGCTTTAGATGTTGTCTTTTTACATTAGAGCTTTTTACATACAGTATATAACTGTGACATCAATATCTGCATCTAGCCATCTATTGTATGTTCCTACCATTTTTTTAAAAAATTTTTTTTAACCTTTATTTAACCAGGTAGGCTAGTTGAGAACAAGTTCTCATTTGCAACTGCGACCTGGCCAAGATAAAGCATAGCAATTCGACACATACAACAACACAGAGATACACATGAAATAAACAAAACATACAGTCAATAATACAGTAGAACAAAAGAAAACAAAAAGTCTATATACAGTGAGTGCAAATGAGGTAAGTTAAGGCAATAAATAGGCCATGGTGGCGAAGTAATTATAATATAGCAATTAAACACTGGAATGGTAGATGTGCAGAAGATGAATGTGCAAGTAGAGATACTGAGGTGCAAAGGAGCAAGATAAATACATAAATACAGTATGGGGATGAGGTAGGTAGATAGATGGGCTGTTTACAGATGGGCTATGTACAGGTGCAGTGATCTGTGAGCTGCTCTGACAGCTGGTGCTTAAAGCTAGTGGGGGAGATATGAGTCTCCAGCTTCAGAGATTTTTGCAGTTCGTTCCAGTCATTGGCAGCAGAGAACTGGAAGGAAAGACGACCAAAGGAGGAATTGGCTTTGGGGGTGACCAGTGAGATATACCTGCTGGAGCGCGTGCTACGAGTGGGTGCTGCTATGGTGACCAGTGAGCTGAGATAAGGGGGAACTTTACCTAGCAGAGACTTGTAGATAACCTGTAACCAGTGGGTTTGGTGACGAGTATGAAGCGAGGGCCAACCAACGAGAGCGTACAGGTCGCAATGATGGGTAGTGTATGGGGCTTTGGTGACAAAACGGATGGCACTGTGATAGACTGCATCCAGATTGTTGAGTAGAGTGTTGGAGGCTATTTTATAGATGACATCACCGAAGTCGAGGATCGGTAGGATGGTCAGTTTTACGAGGGTATGTTTGGCAGCATGAGTGAAGGATGCTTTGTTGCGATATAGGAAGCCGATTCTAGATTTAATTTTGGATTGGAGATGCTTAATGTGAGTCTGGAAGGAGAGTTTACAGTCTAACCAGACACCCAGGTATTTGTAGTTGTCCATATATTCTAAGTCAGAGCCGTCCAGAGTAGTGATGCTGGACGTGCGAGCAGGTGTGGGCAGTGATCGATTGAATAGCATGCATTTAGTTTTACTTGCGTTTAAGAGCAGTTGCGTTTAAGAGCAGGCCACGGAAGGAGAGTTGTATGGCATTGAAGCTCGTCTGGAGGTTAGTTAACACAGTGTCCAACGAGGGGCCAGAAGTCAACAGAATGGTGTTGTCTGCGTAGAGGTGGATCAGAGAATCACCACCAGCAAGAGCAACATCATGGATGTATACAGAGGAGAGAGTCGGCCCGAGAATTGAACCCTGTGGCACACCCATAGAGACTGCCAGAGGCCCAGACAACAGGCCCACCGATTTGACACACTGAACTCTATCAGAGAAGTAGTTGGTGAACCAGGCGAGGCGGTCATTTGAGAAACCAAGGCTGTCGAGTCTGCCAATAAGAATGTGGTGATTGACAGAGTCAAAAGCCTTGGCCAGGTCGATGAATACGGCTTCACAGTAATGTCTCTTATCGATGGCGTTAAAGATGCTCTATGCAGAAATGCTCCGCCATTTCCTTGTTGAAAAAAATTCTAATAGTTCACCTAATTTCAGTTTCTGTGACAAATAAAGCAAGTATAGTGTAGGTGTAGAGCATCATTGTTCCATATCAACTGCTGTGAAATATATTTTCCATAAAAAAAAATATATCAACGGGAAGCATAGGAATATAGCACATAGAACATCTCTACCTCTTTTTAGACTTGCTTTCAAGAGAGAGAGAGAGAGAGAGAGAGAGAGAGAGAGAGAGAGAGAGAGAGAGAGAGAGAGAGAGAGAGAGAGAGAGAGAGAGAGAGCAAGAAGAAAAGAGAGAACATGTGTGGATCATTAGTCATGATTCATCATTCACAACTGCCGCTCCTTCCCCAGCAAGATTTGTGCTGTGACATGATGACAGGGATTGTGCAAGGTCACATTTTTGACTCTCTCTACCCCCCTCTCTTACTTCTCACCTAGCTGGAGGTCGATGATGAAATGATTTACAGGAAGCAAATTAAACCATGCTGCTTTCTAGTTAACAACACTGTGCCAACATATACATTCCTACTAGAATGAATATGGTATGTTTCACAGGTGCCCCATAGAAATATAATGAATCCAGTGCATAACGCATTATACATTATTTATGTCTGTCCAGATGCAGCCACTGGCAATCTTCAGAAAATGTTTCAGTTGGAATATTTTAAATTGACGCAGTCGATGGATTATAACCTTCGCAGCATCTTTCAGAGTTCACCAAATTATTTATGCTGACACAGACCCGCAGAATGATAAAGAGAATAGAAAACAGATTTCTTTCACTGGGTTGAGTTATCCTGGCAATATACATATGATTGTAGTTGATGTTGCTTTTCTATTATACTATGGTAGAAAACCGACCATGAAAAATATTTTGTGATCCGATAGACAAAGGCATGGATTTGAAATGAAAGAATGTCTTGTTGTAAAGCATATTCTTCATTCAACTGTGTATTAATCAGATAGATGCCGTACGCTCCCTTTGTCATTTTCTCTCCCTATGCAATTTCCTCAAACTAATTCTTGGAACTATCCAAAGCTTTTGAAGTAATTCAATGGAGTGTTCTATTGATTGTGTGACTCTGATAGCAGTGGGTTTTGGTTTATGGGCATGTTCTCTTCATTATTTTCAGACCTGTTGGAGAGAGAATCACAAGCTGTTTTTCCCTCACTGATCTGCTCATATCATTAATTCCCTTGACTGAAGTTTGGCCGGAAGCCAAAAAATTCTAAACGTGTAAGCAGTAAATTGTGTGGCGGGGTGGAAAAATCTATTAGATGTGGGGAGCGTTTGAGCATGCCTGGAATTTGAATGGGCCAGAAAAACACGTCCTAGCAGGCATGTGCTTTGTAATCAAATTTGGATTCCGATGGCAAAAACGGTTTAGTAATTTAGTCCTTTCAAAATGTCAGATAATATTTGTGTAATTTCCAGCTGTTTTTTGCCTGTGTGCTCCAGGGGGTGAGATGCTTTGCTGGTGGATTGTTAAACAATGAGTTTGGATCCCAGGGGTGACCTCACAGAGGAAGTGAAGGGTTTTGTCTGTCCATTAACTGGCTCTGAAACAACAGACTTGTTATTGATGTGACCTCTCCTAGAACATAAAAGGCATCCCAAACAGCTAGTATAACACTCACACGCTATGCTAGTGACATAGAGGGAGCATTATTCCATTCAAATATTCCCTAATCTGGTTGCCTTGATTGGATTAGTTTTGTTAAAGTCGAGCAGAAAAAAACTATAAAAATAGACATCAACATGGACGCACAGACAGACCCAAATACTCAGACACCCACCCACACACATACCCTTCTCTTAAAGCCATCATAGTGACATTATTAATTTCAACCTGGGGGTATTCATTTTGCTTGCGAATAAACAATGTGGCTTTTATTAGATAGGTTGCCAAGGCTTGTTGAGTCAGTATGCCTTACCCTTTAGTTTTTATTGCCAGCCAATCATCCCACCATAATGTCCTTGAATATTTCATGAGAACATATATTAGTCCATCTGTGTTATGAATGCATTTCAAGCTGCTCCAGTTGCAGTCTTTTTGTGCACATTACAGTTACAGCCTGGAATTCAATCAGATCTGCACTGCGGGCAACCCACACTGCAAAAACAGCTTTACCATTCATATTCACTGCATAGGAACAATGGAATTGTTGTCAGTGGGGGGTTATTAGGGCTGTCAAACTCAGGTTAAATTATTGCCTTTCCACTGACATTGTTTAAAAAAAGTTTCAACATCAATCACCAGTTGCAGTATTCGTAAATCGTCTTGAATAATGTGCATATTTTAAATGGCACGGTTAGTTTGCCCATACAAGTGTTACATTGCAGGAGGATAATATCACCCAATTCGGGAAGTACTTTTGGACAGTTTGAGAAATGTTTTGTTGTTTCTTAAAAGTATGATACTTCTCCCCAGGAGAACAAAGAAAGGCATAGGGCTAGTTCATAGACTGTTTTCCGTCCTGTTGTCCTGGCAGTTATTTCATTTCCGTCCTTTGTGTGTTGGCCACTTGGTAAATCCGTATTATTCAGCAGCTCTGTTACTCTCCACCATTTCCCCCAGTCATTGTTGTGAAAACTCATTAAAAAGTGAACAGTTTCTTTGAGGCATAGATAGTGGATCTTTTGAGGAAGTTTGTCAGTGTTATTTGTGTGTTGTGTTACACATCAATATGAGCAGAGGGGCTAATAGGATATTTTAAAATGTAACGCTTCAAGGTTTTTTGGGGAACAAAAAAACCTTTGTTTTATCAATATGGCACTAATGTCATTATTCCGTTAGTAGAAATAAATGTTCCAGTAGTTGTTCTTATATTAATCCATGTAAATTGTTCATTGTACTGGATGTAATTATTTAAATAGGTCCAGTTGGCTTAGCCTATCTACTGTTTATTTTAAGCTTCCCTGTACAGATCTGCTGAAATGAGAGGTTCTTACATAATGACAGGAATTCACAATGGGCTCTGTTGAGTGACAGCCCCCACCTCGTCCTCTCTCATTATAGTCCTTAGAATGGGAAACATGCATGTCCTGAATAGCCTGTTGTTTTCTCCCCTTTCCTTTCTGTCCTTAACTGAAACATATTAAATCATGTTCCTTTCTATGTCTGTATCCCCTCAGTGGTTTGCCATGATTTACAATGGGGGGCTTTGAGGAAATATACACAGCAAGTTTCGTCAGGAATGACATGTAATTCCCTCTGACCCAATTCCCATAGTTTTCTATCCTTCCCATGTAAACCTCAACTAAAGTGGGAACTCTGTGTCCCATTAAAGGTACATTTTAAGGAAACATCACATCCAATTTATTCCAGAATGCATAGAGAATGCACAGGCCAGGAACTCAGTCACAATCTTTATGATCCAAGATCACAGCTGCTCAATTGAGTTTGTGTCGAACAACGGCGCGTGACAAATGGAAAGGTCGGTCCATCAGAAGAGATTGTATATTATCATCTGGGAGAAAAGGCCTTTAGATTTAGACATAGAAATAGTGGAATTAAATGCCTCAGATTTCCACTGACCTTCTTTTCATCCTCAGAACTAGTCATTTACACTGAAAATCTCCTTTGGGCAAGGTTTTCTATGTAACAGCCTGGCCACTGTTAATAATTTGTGAATGAGGAGTAGCGCAACAGTGCAATATCTAGATTGGGAAAGGCAAACAGAGCCATTAATCTCTCTGGATGAATAAAACAAAGAACAAGGTGCAATGTTGAGGCCTGTTTACCACAGACAATAGCTATTGACTGTCAGTTCTGTAAAATCTCTGTTTCTGCTTGTCTAAGTCGACTTTCTTGTTCCTACCAGTAATACCTCGCTGGTATATACAATTATGGGTCTCATGTTTGGAGTATGATTGTGGTTATGCAGGGTTGAAGCTATAATTTGGTTCAGGCTTAAAAGACCTCTGGAACATTGGGATGCTGCCTTGTTTGTAACCGCCATAGTCTTTGATAGTCAAAGGAACCAATTTGGCGCAAGGAGCTCTGAATAATTTTATCATGTATTACAGAGCCTATTAAATGCAAACTTTTCAATCTAGCAATCAATAACACAGACAGCTTACACTGGCCCCATGCCAACGACATTAGAGCTGCTAGCGCTTGTTGCTAGGGAGCAGAGCCCGCTTAGGGGAAGGAATGTTTAATGTAATAGAATCACATAAATCAACTCAGGGAAAGTGCTCTTGTTTTTTTTCTAAACCATTTGAAATGGGAGTATGTTTTTGAAAATGTCGTTTATTGCAATTTTTCAATGCAAACTGTGAGAACATCTGGAACCAAATTAAGAACAGTGTTCAGAGCAATTGTGCTGCATTTTTTTCTGTACGCATATAGCTGGCCTAAATTCTTGCGCAGCACACTTGAATAAATTGAGGTGAAAATTATATAAACGTTTCTTTTTTGTTTCGGGACACCCTCCCCTCCCTCCAATCCCCCCAAAAAATAGAACAGAAAGAGGCACTTTAGTGCCATTAGATAATTAAGAACAGGAACCAACTTGCAGAGAGAGCAGCCCTCTGCTGTCCTTCCTTCATACAGTTTTAATAGAACATTTCCTCTGGGCGTTTGTGCCCTTTTGTGAGAATACCATTCCCTTTGAAGGCTTTACAGATATGCCTTGTGAATATAATGGCGACTAATAGTTATCTTAAGGCTGATCTAAACCAGGAAATGTTTTGATGCAACTGATATTATGGGTTGTTGTGAAGAGGCGAGTCAATACTTGATTGGAGCCCATTGAATCATGGTGGCTACATTATGCGTCATGAATATGAAGGGATAAAAAAAAATCTCCCTAGGGAGGAGAAGCTAGTCGTTACTGAAATATGATTGTCTTTTTGCATTCCGTCCAATATTTATTACTGGCAGATGCCATGCTTTTTTGGTTCAATAAAGACAAACAGCTTGAGAGCCAGCCTGCATATAGCTCTCTGTGTCACGTCCTTTATATGAAAACCGTAGATGCTGCAGGAAAGAGAGGCGGATGAATCAGAGAGGTGTTATACATTATGAAAGGAGTCTTGGGTAAATGGAAACAGGGCAACCTCTGAAATCAATACAGAGCTGAACAGCAAAAAAGGCAGTGGATGGGGAGAGAATACAAAATAGTCTCCTTGTCCAGTTTCCCTAGTTTATTCCCTGTACTTTGATAAGCTTTACATTTTGTTTTGATATCCGTGCGGTACCTACTGTAAGAACAGATATCAACGTGTCGCTATTGCCTCATAACACTAGGCTCCAGTAAATTCCTTGTCTGGTTAGATGATGTGGAAATGTTGACAACAGCAAATTTCAGCCGAGTGAGTGATTTAGGACTTAGTGACTGAAAGACAGTATGAGAATAATGGTTTTCAGCATTTTTGCCTCAGTGAACAGAACTTCACTCACAGTGTTTGAAATAGTTTTTTCCCCTGGTGTAACAATTTTAAGCTTGTTTGAAATGTAAGCCATACAACACCAATTTCGTTAATACATTGGGCTGTTACCTAGCATAAAATCGTTTTTTGGAGTCTGTGTTGGAAAATAGATGTTCTTTTACTTTTCATCATGTAATCTCTTTTGAAGGAAACCCAGAAGTAGGTTTGAAAGGGTTGCTAGCATTGACCGGAGAAGTGGAAAGCAAAAAAGCTCTCATTGCCTATGGTTGTTCAGAGTAATGGTGATGCAGGAAGCAGCAGTATTATAAATAGTAGGCCTATATCCCAGAATCACCGACCTTGACCTTGAGTTGTCTTGGAATTGGAGTTCTGCACTTGCTTATGCAGGCACTATAATCCATCTGCTGTATAATTACGGTTGAATAGCATATTTTGTAATACACTATTATATGTCCTCGGTTATGAATAGTAATGAACTGTCTTGAATGGTTATGATGACATCCTGTCACATTGTGTTTATGCTGATGATACAGACCCTGTTGTGTATGTTAGCTTTGAGATGACTTGACGATCCATTTAAAAAAAAATATATATATACGTTACATGGTAGTTTAATCATCACAGAAGGGCCTCTAGGTCCTACACTAAAGGCTGCTTGTCAAAACCAGCTGCTTTAGTAAAGAGAGAGAAAGAGAAACGGCATAATGTTTTTTCTCTCAGTCTTTCAACTCTCTAGTGACAGAGCTAAGGCCCCAGCCAATTGAAATTTGTATGTAAAGATCCTTTATTTGAAAAGATCAGATTTGATGAACAAAGGAACATTAAGTGTGTACATACCATTCCATTATATACCATTCCATTCCATTATATTATATACCATTCCATTATATACCATTCCATTCCATTATATTATATACCATTACATTCTATTCCATTATATTATATACCATTACATTACATTCCATTATATTATATACCATTACATTGCATTACACACACACACTCTTGCACACACCACACGCACACGTTTTGTTCTTCTATATTTGTCGGTACCTAAAATTAATTTCCTTTCAAAATCCTATTTTCACCTAAATATAACCCTTCCCTAACCTTAACCCATAACCCAAACCCTAAACATAACTCCTAACCCTAAACCTAACCACTAACCCCTTACCCTAACCCTAATTTTAACCTTAATTGTCACCCAAACCCTAACCCCTAAGCTTAAAATAGCCTTTGTCCTGATGGAAACATGGGGAATATCCCCACGAGGGAGAATTTTTCTTGTTTTACTATCCTTGTGGGGACTTTTGGGAATTTTAGGTCCCCACAAGGTTAGAAGAACCAGCACACACACACACACACACACACACACACTTAGTCCTACTATACAGTAAATCCCCCATGGCTTCTTCCCCAAATTGAATCTAATCAAAAGAATGCTGGGAGGGCCCTCAGGAGATTGCCAGGTTCCATAGTTGGCTAGTTCAAATAGAATCCTTGACATTTGGAAACAAACCATGTGCCACCAAGCAGTAATTGCATACAACCACAGAAACACACATCTGTGCTGTGTGTGTTTGAGGATGGGGGCTTTCATTGCCTGCCTTTTGAAGTATTATTAATGTGTAGTTATCTGGCTCTGTTGTCTGTGAAAGGTACCTGTATTGGACTATGGTACCTAATAGGGCTGGGCTGCGGACACCAAATTGGAGCAAATGGTATCAAATGAAGGTGTGCCACCAAACCCTGTTCAATAGAAATGCTCATTTTATATTCAGATCATATTTCATATAAATTATTATCATCAACACTGTCAATAATATTGATAACTATGATATGAATTATTCTCCATATCGCCCAGAACCTAGTACAGGTACTTCATATTAAAAGTCTCATTATTATATTGTGGAATGTTTTAGTAGGTGCTACTATAGAATGCCTACATTCAAAACCTCATTATGGATTACACCTCTGGCTGGATATGCGCGAAGAAATGCCACCCAGGGATTATTCAACATTTTCAGTCTATACTTATACTGTATGCAGAGTGGAAGAGAGCGAAAGAGAGGAGTAGGGAGAGAGAGGGGATGGTCAATTAGTGTTTAATTTCTATGTGTGTAAGGTTTCCATTGTACTGGTCTACCAATTTGGCCAACTCAACGTTACTTTTCTGTACGAGGGTTGCATATATGGTGGATTTTTATGCTTAGATGGACAAAGGGGTATATATTATTCTTTCACGGCTAACAGTACTTGTTTGGGCTCAATAGTAGTATATTTCACCACTATAAAGTATATTGTTTTTCTTGTCACACAATTGCATGATATCCTTATAGATTGGGGCGGCAGGTAGCCTAGTGGTTAGAGCGTTGGACTGGTAACTGAAAGGTTGCAAGATTGAATCCCCGAGCTGACAATGTAAAAACCTGTCGTTCTGCCCCTGAACAAGGCAGTTAACACACTGTTCCTAGGCCGTCATTGAAAATAAAAATGTGTTTTTAACTGACTTGCCTAGTTAAATAAAGGTAAAAAATTGTAATGGATTGTCTTGGGTTCTCTCTAACCAGGTTAACACATTGTCTACCTAAACTGCCTGTTTCTGAAAGACAAGACTGCCTTAAGGGGCATTTCTTACATGCTTGTTTTCCTAAACTGAGCAATCCTGGGAAAACTTCTGCTTGAATTTACTTATAAGTTGCTTATTAACACCTGCCAATCTAGATGTGAAGATCTTTTAGTTGTGTTGACATTTGCCTCTGCTATTATCAGTATATGTCATACATAAAGTCGTACACATTCCCGTATTCAAGTGAAATGTGTCATTATCAGGGGGTGGGGGTGGGTTTAAACTATATTTGTTTGGAACTAGGGCTGACTGTTTGTTTGAAATATTGTTTTGCTCCAGGTCAGGAAGATGACGGCAGGAAGGTTCTGGTGCTGAGCTATCCCCAGTACTGCCGTTACCGCTCTGTCCTGGCCCGGCTCAGAGAGCAGCCATCGGTCCTGCTGACGAACCACACCGTGCTGGCTCTGGGCGGCATCGCCTCCCTACACAGCACAACACGCATCCTCTACTGCAGGGACACCTTTGAACACCCCACCCTGCTGCAGAACGAGAGTGTCTGCGACGAGTTCGGTAAGTCCCAAAATGCTAGGGTGCAGGTAGCACCTGCTCTGCTTAAAAAGGTTTTCTCCAATTTTGCACCGACTGAACACCACACAGGGTTGAGGTCACTTCCACTTTGATTCAAGTCACTTCGAGGGATGGATTGAATTGAAAGTCTCTGTGACCTTGAATTGAAATTCCCTATGTGGACTTGAGATGATTCAGTTCACTTCCAAAATTGACTGAATAGAAATGGAACTGATCCCAACACGGCAAAACACACCATACTGATGAGTATCATCTGTCCTTAAGATAATCTTTGTTTAAAGGCCCAGCGCAGCCCAGTGATTTTCCTGTGTTATACGTATATATATATATTTCTACAGTATGAGGTTGGAATAAGCCTGTGAAATAGTGAAAATTATGATAATTCCCTTTTAGTGTGAGAGCGGTTTGAAAAGACCTACTGAAATTTCAGCCTGTTTTGGTGGGATGGAGTTTTGGCCTCCCTAGTGACATCAGGTGGTAAATTACTTAATAGGTCGTTATCAATAAAACGTCACAATATGGTGCAGAGCGTTTGATTTGCCTGTTAGGAGGCAAGGACAACCCCAGCTTCGCTAAATCCATTGACAACTGCGTGCCATTTTTAAGGATTTTTTAAATAAATGTTAACTATTTGGTTGTAATAACATCAGCTCTTGAAGAGAATAGTCAGAACTACACAGTTCTGATTATTCTAGGAAAAACAATTGTGCACATTTAGCTCTTTCATCTCTCAATATTGGCCACCATTAATTTGATATTTGTGTAATATAAATTCAAAGTGAACTATACCTGCCAAGTATGAATGGTTTAGGTTTATTTCCTATCCTTTGTGGGTTCTGCCTGTCAAGCAGCAGAAGGGCGCATTTGCCGATGTACTGTTAGCTGGTAATGTTTACTTTGCAAGCTACCGGTAGAAACTTTGCACAGTTGGCTAAACATAGTGGTAAGTCGACCTAATGTGTTTTTTTCTCCAACCAACGTAGGCCTACCAAGTGAAGTTAGCGAACATGATCCCCTTTTCAACATAGTTTTTAGTCACGATTGGCTGCATTGATTGATGGACCACATCAAATTAACTAGCTAATAACAGGTCACGTTAATATGGCTAGTTAACAAGCTAAATTTCAGGGGATAAACTAGATGGCTATATTGTTAGATTTGCTTGCCATTTATAGTGGTGATGACAGAAGTCCGACTGACAACTTTAACGATGTCAAGCTCTTTCCAAAAGCATGAAGCAAGCTAAATATCACATATTGCTATCTAGCTAGCTACATGCCAAATGGATACGCTACCCTCAAGTATCTGAAATGACGTGATTAATTGATTTTTACTGATCATGAAAAGCATGCAGTTACTTTCTGTATAACTCTGATGATTGAGCTTTTAGATGTGCAATAATCTGAACTGTGTTGTTCTGACTATGCTCTTCAAGAGGTGATGATATTAAAACCAAATACACTATATATACAAAAGTTTATGGACACCCCTTCAAATTAGTGGATTCGGCTATTTCAGCCACACCTGTTGCTGACAGGTGTATAAAATCGAGCACACAGCCATGCAATCTCCATAAACAAACATTGGCAGTAGAATGGCCTTACTGAAGAGCTCAGTGACTTTGCAACAAGTCAGTTCATCAGATTTCTGCCCCGCTAGAGCTGACCTGGTTAACTGTAAGTGCTGTTATTGTGAAGTGGAACAGTCTAGGAGCTGTGTGGCCTACCGTGAAGTGGTAGGCCACACAAGCTCACAAAATGGGACCGCCGAGTGCTGAAGCGCAAGGCGCAGAAAAATCATCTGTCCTCGGTTACAACACTCACTATCGAGTTCCAAGCTGCCTCTGGAAGCAACGTCAGCACGATAACTGTTCGTTGGGAGCTTCATGAAATGTGTTTCCATGGCCGAGCAGCCGCACACAAGCCTAAGATCACCATGCACAATGCCAAGCGTCGGCTGGAGGGATGTAAAGCTCGTCGCCATTGGACTCTGGAGCATCTGGCAGTCTGATGGACGAATCTGGATTTGGCGGATGCCAGGAGAACGCTACCTGCCCGAATGCCTTGTGTCAACTGTAAAGTTTGGTGGAGGAGGAATAATGGTCTTGGGCAATTTTTCATGGTTCGGGCTAAGCCCCTTAGTTCCAGTTAAGAGAAATCTTAACGCTATAGCATAAAATTACATTCTATAGGATCTGTGCTTCCAAATTTGTGTCAACAATTTGGGGGAGGGCCTTTTCTGTTTCAGCATGACAATGCGCCTGTGCACAAAGCGGGGTCCATACAGAAATGGTTTGTCCAGATTGGTGTGGAAGAACTTGACTGGCCTGCACAGAGTCCTGACCTCAACCACATCGAACACCTTTGCAATGAATTGGAACGCCGACTGCGAGCCAGGCCTAATCGCCCAACATCAGTGCCCGACCTCACTAATACACTTGTGGCTGAATGGAAGCAAGTCCCCGCAGCAATGTTCCAACATCTAGTGGAAAGCCTTCCCAGAAGAGTGGAGGCTGTTAGAGCAGGAAAGAGGAAACCAACTCTATATTAAGGCCCATGATTTTGAAATTAGATGTTCGACAAGCATAGTTATAACAGTTATTCAGCAATCCCTTGAAAATGGCACGTAGTTGTCAATGGTTTTAGTGAACCCCCAGCAGCCAAATCTAATGCCCTGCACCATATTGTGACGTTTTATTGATAACGACCTATAGACCAATAAGAAAGAGTTCCAAACCTCTCTGCCAACAACATCTAGTTTTCAGTTTTTCCTTCCCCACTCAGACCACTCGCAGACATTCCTAGTTAATTTCTTGAGAAATTGATCTTTGCTAAAAAGCTGCTTTTGTTCCTTTTTGACCGTTTTGATTTAAAACAATCACAGTAAGGTACTTAATTGATTTGATATTGAGATAAAAACGGCTGCCTTTAACCCATTTTTTTTATAGCTTAACTCATTGGACCTTTTGAATTATAGCTTAACTCGCCGTAATTGTGGAACAGGTAAAAACATTTGGAAAGATTGTCTGTGTGGGTAATTTAATTTTAAAAGAGAAATGAGGAGGTGAGAGGAAACTGTTTTATGCGTAGGAAAATCTGGTATGAATGAATAGCAAGCTCACATTCTCCTGCTGCTCATACTGTTGGCTCATTGTGCCAGCACATGTAAGTGTCACACCGCATTCAGGCACAAGTCTTTTTCACTCTCTGACTGAAGTGTCATTACGTAAACACCACTTCTTTCAGTACGCCACATTAATGTGTGTTTCATTCGTATTAGGAAACATTAAATTCACCCATGTTTAATCCAGATTTGTATTAGGTCAAGTGCCAGGGGCAGTGAATAATGGGCCGTTGTTAAAGCTAGAAGTGACTGGAAACGATTGTATTTATGCTTTTCCAATGCTAATCCTGACCTTTAACATTGGCCAAGTCTTTTTCTAGCGTTGCTAGCATTGCCCATTTAACAGACATTCTTTTTTTATTCAAGGGAATTGACAGCCACCTCACGGTGTGTGGACAGAATGTCATTTGTGTCACTGCAGAACTACTGGAACACTGCTAATAATTACAATGCTGCTATCTAGAGAGGACTAAGGAGTGCCACTGTCATTTAGAGAACGTTAAGGGTTTATTTTGGTTTGGTTACTCAAGGCCTGTGTAATAGCAGGGCAGCTTGACATGATGTCACTTAGTATCATGTACTTACTTCCTATTTCCATATTCATGTAGCCTCATTTCTACCAAACTGTGGAGAGGATGATGACAATGTGACTATTGCATATTATTATCATATTTTCTGTGAACATACTCTTCTGTACAACCACACAGATATGACGGAAGAAATATGTGTCATTACATAACATAGTCTACAAAGAAAGGTTTGAAGAAATGTTAGCGTTCCAAGACATTTCCTCTGGGAGATAGTTAGAGGCAGTAAGATTAACTTTGCTCTGTGGTAATCATACTAAAATTGTAATTCTGTGGTTGGAATATGCTGTGAGAGAACATGTTGTCTTGAACATTGGTATAATTACATGCCTGGCAACAGTGGAACCATGCGTTGAGGATATTGTGAGACAAGTTCTTCTTATTTTCCTGCGACAAAGTAATAATGTTGCTTACCCTCCCTGTCCCCACCTCTGAGAAACATAATACCCATTGCTTAAATAAACGGTGTTTTGAAAGCTGATGAGGTACTTATGTTTGAGGTGAAACTACAGGCTCATTCCTTCGTTTTAGTCTTTTATTCAAACTGCCATGTCTGGGAAGGAGATCAAATCTATATGTTTTTGTGCAAAAATTGTTGTTATTGTTTGCCTGTTTGAAATGTTTCCGCTCAGATTTTGGGGTTTTATGTTTATTAAAGTGGAACATTTTCTGGAATCCATCTGAATCCTTTCAGTAATCCTCGGGGGGAAAGATTTATTGCTGGATATTAATGCTACCCAGATGCATAGATCCTAAAGAGATTCTATTTTTATCGTATTGTGAAATGAAGGGCACTCGCTCTGGAGTGTAAACTTTGTAAATGTTCCTGTAAAAGCACTGTAGCATGGCCAGGATGAGAGCAGAATATAAACACACTGATAAAGGAGTGATTTCCTTTGTGTGCCTGTGTCACTCCCCTCCACTGAATCCCAGTAGAGCTGGAGATTGCCTAAGACAGGCCCATTTTTATCCTGCTAAACTGTTAACATGTGGTCCCCTATAGATTGGAAGAATTCCTGCTCTGAAACCTTTCTTCCAAAGCTAAAATCAGGCTATATAGCTGCCACTGTTTTAATGTATTTGGGTAATCATAGAGATGTAATTTTCTTATCTTTCTGAACCTCCCATCAATTTGGAATTGTCATGCATTTTTTATCATCCAAATGCCATATCATTGAAACATTAGATTAAGGATTTAAGCATGTGAAAAAAAATGTTTTCATGTTCAAGAATCTCACATTGGTACTGAACTAAAAGCATTTTCAGTCCACTGATAGCATGACTGTGTGGTGAAGCATAATATCCCTTGTTTTGTATCCTAATCAGAAGCAAGCTGCCCAGATGCACATTATTACAGGCCTTTTGTCTGTACATTAAACAGCCTGGAGAGGTATGATTTATCTGGACAGAGAGAGGAAGGAGAGGACTTTCATAGGCTCTTGAAGTCGCTTAATTCCTACACAACACATCGTATAGAGGTTGTGGAGTAGCATGCTGGGGCCTGGAGTCAATGAGTCACGAGGGATGATATTACACACCCTTGAAGTTTGTATTTTAAAATGGGAAGTTTGAGTGAAAATAAGGCCACATGCAAAAATGGATGAACTTCCCCTTTAAGTGTGTTGTGTGGGCAGTCTTTTGCTCCTATCATATTTGCAAGTAGAGGAATGTTGGTATTTTTGAACATCGTTTATGAGTATCGTAAATAGCATCACTCTTACTAACACTACTTCCTCATCACGGTACAATGAAGAAGGAAGGCATCTGTGTTATTCAGCGAGGGAAACATCTCACTATCTCTCAGAGGAATAAATTACCCTACAAACAGACAATAGGTAGTGGAAAAGCATGCCCTGACCTATTTGAAATGAGTATACATGTATTATTTATCACCACCACAGTTTAATGCTCAAAGATTTTACTTGTCAAAGTCGTCACAATAGCTCTTTGGTTAACTCAATCCCATCAAATGTAACTGGAGCGTAATCCATTGGAATGCATTATGGTTTATTGATGTATGGGTGTGTTTATTCATGCATTCATTTATTTATAGGTCGCTGTGATTTCTCTTTACCCGGTAATGAATAGCATAAGTCTCGAGCTCCTCCACTGCTGGGTAGTTATATATGAAACAGATTCTTTGATTTTTAAAAGTCCCAGCCAGACCCATTTCGTTTTTGTTTCACTCTGTCAATATCAATAATCTGGAAACGTTTGAAGGTTAGCCCGTTTTTAGCAAATCCCACATTACGTAATTTTGTCTGTTTTACATTCGCTCTCACAGAAAGACATGCCGTATTTGGGACAGCCCCTCTGTGTGTTGTTAGGCTTGACTTTCATCCTTAAAAGGGATTTTCTTCTCTCTAAACAATAGCCATTTAGTGACACTGCCAACTCAAAGGCACAAGGCAAATCTGAACTCTACTGTATGTAAACTGCTCAGATTTATATTTTTAGAACATGACACTATTAATGTATCTGTTTGATATTTTCCTCCTTTTTGACAACAGAGCAACAATTGTATCTTTCTTAATGGGACAGGGCAGAGGAGATGTATGGTGGGGTGGGGACAGAGCGCTTGGTGTGTTCAAATCACACACTGTGACTGGATCTAAATGGAGCACGGGGATGTTGTCAAGTTTTTTCGAGGTCAGAGTTCAGATCATTCCTTACTCTGCTTGTCAGCTTGGTTGTGGTTTAAAGCGGGCAGAGTTTGGAGAATGATGTCTGTTAATGAGTCCCAATGGCACGCTGCAAAGATCATGAGTGTATCACATGAGGAGGAAAGTGGACAGCGAGAATGAAAGGCAGAGGGAAAAATTGAGTGTGTTTAAGTAAAATTCTGATTTATATATGCATCATTTTAAAAGAGCAGGATTAAAGAATGCTCGTTAAACTGTATGTTTAAGTTAAATGTATGGTATTGTACATGTGAGAATGGTATAGGGGCAATTCAATGCTTGAGTGTACTTTGAGTGTATTAGTGTACACTCAAGCACTGCTACTTTATGAGTTTGCTCAGCACAATCACACACATTCACACCCTCTAACACACTCCACCCAATGAAAATGATTTCATAATCCTCACCATAATAAACGTCTTTGAACAGTTTAATTGGCTCTTCCTGGAATCACTCCGTTTCACTTCATTTGATCTGATGAAAGAGTAATGTTCCCTTCCCAAGGGGTGCATACACAACACAGCACAAATAAAGCTGCAGTGGCAAATGACAGCAATAATAAACAAGGCAAATTCATACGCACTTCTGATAATTTTAGCTCAAATTGCTTTTGTTTATTCGCTAATCATGTTAATTAGCGGATCTTGCTTAAAGTGAATTTCATATTTATTCCAGGAGGATGAAAGACCATGGTTATTCGGTATGGTTATTCGGTATAAGTGATGTATCAGAGGGTTGTTGGGTAAGATGTGACACAAATATTATTTTCACACAACATTTTAAAATGACATACAGTAGACACTGTGCTATCTAAGAAGTATTTTGAGCCTTTGTGACATGGAAAGTAGTTCTACACGAAGACATGTATTATATGTAAAGCTGAGAGGGACAGAGACATGGACAACAGAAAAGAGTATTGGTCTTCGCAGGGGAACATAATAAACCTTAGGGCCATTATTAAACAACATCCAGATATTACAGACGTGTCTTCAGCTGTATCAGGAGCTTCGAGGGCTGTTAACTTTAACTCTGTGGTTAAATAAAATAAAGATGTTTTATTGTCACACACTGGATAGGTGCAGTGAAATGTGTGGTTTTACAGGGTATCCCAACCAGATGGAATAGTAGTGGACATAAAGGAAGTGTGTATGCCCTCTTAAAGGAAAGATTCACCCATTTTGAATGTTATATCATTTTTGGGCATCTCCGAGTGATGCTCTACACTCTTAGAAAAAAGGGTGCCATCTAGAACCTAAAATGGTTCTTCTGCTGCCCCCCTAGGAGAACCCTTTGAAAAACATTTTTTGGTTCAAGGTAGAACCCTTTTGGGTTCCATGAAGATCCCTTTCTACAGAGGGTTCTACATGGAACCAAAAAGGATTCTACCTGAAACCAAAAAGGGTCCTCCTATGGGGACAGCCGAAGAACCCTTTTGTAGCCTTTTTTTCTAAGAGTGTATCTGAGCTCTTGCTGTTCACGCAGGCAAAAATACAGTCGGTATGACGTAGCATTGTGTAAAAGACGCTCTCACTACACTGGAAGTTAATAGGGAGATTACTTTTAGATCGCAAAAACGTCTATCATACAGGTCAGATTTCAATACTGTCTGATGTCATAATGCGGGAGGTCTTCTCTCGAATGAGCCATTGATCATATTTATTTTGAGATATTCCTACCTCGAGATATGTGTAATTTAACAGAGGGTGGATCAGATTTGTCCTCTTCAGTCCAGGGTGCATTGCATGGTGCTGTTGCAAACGTCAGACTCCAATGCGAAGCACACAATCTGCAGGTTGAACATGGTGAGATTGTAGACTCCTAAATTGATAGTGCAGTTTGTTTAGGCGATTTTACAGCTAACTAGCTACTTCACATGCTGATATTGACTTTCGTATTATTGTGTGTAGCTACGTTTGCTAGCTAGCTAGCCAGCCAACTCCATACTCACAGTCGGTATTAGATAGAAAGTCACGGCTCAGGCCGCCTGTGGGGAAAACAACCTGTTGTTACCTAGGTTTCCCTCAGTGGCTCACAGCAAAAACGTAACCTTTTTCAAACGCAATTTTCTTGTTGTCTGCTTGTTTTAGTCAATTACAAAACTACATTGAAGAAAAGCACAACATGTCTAAAGATGACTTTTCAACATTGCCTGCTCCCAAGCGTTCTCACTACTTGGAAAAACGTTATATTGTAGGGCTTCCCTCATGCCCCTTTTCATGACGGTGTTAGCAGCCATGTGAGTGAGTGCTAGCTAGCTACCAACTGGAACAATACGCTAGCCAAGACCAACAACACAAACAAACAGACTATACAGCTACAAGTAGTGAACGGAGTTACAAACGGACTATACTAAACAAGTTAAATACCTTACCAGTGATGAAATGTTTTCCATACACAGAGCTATAGTTACGTGTAGCCTACTTGGACACCTGCTCCCCACAATTTCCCACTAAACCACACCAAATAGCCTGAAGCCACAGGGCTCTTCTCGCAGGCTATATCTCCCTACATGGGTGCATTGCGAACCATAGGTCGGGATTTCTGACCTGGTTACAAGTAAATCGAACAACACAGCAGCTTTTCGGCATGTTTTGTTATTTCTGTATAACTAAAAATGTACTACAAAGTTGGGTCTTTTACACTGGGGTCAATGTGAAAGAATGTTTGTTTTCCCCAATTTCTGGGCCGGTCAAAGGGAATTCCTTATTATTACTGAATATCAACTTGGAGTATAGAGTTAGGAATTAGAATACTAGAATGAACATGAACCGTCATATGATGGGATAAAGGTCAGCCATTTTGGTCAGGGAGTTGGTCAACCATGGTTTGCCAGTGCTGTGATAAGATATTGTGTAAAATAATGAATTTGGAGAATTATCTGCAATGCATGTTTGCTACAATGCAGTCAATCAACAGCCATACACTGGCTGAAATCAGTTAATGACAGGACTTAGACAAGTTGTAAATGCAACAAGTACTATATTGTATCATATTTGATTTATTTTTATTCACCTTTATTTAACCAGGTAAGCTAGTTGAGAACAAGTTCTCATTTACAACTGCGACCTGGCCAAGACAAAGCAAAGCAGTGTGACACAAACAACACAGAGTTACACATGGAATAAACAAGCGTACATGTAACCGATGTGAAATGGCTAGTTAGTTAGCGGTGGTGCGCGCTAATAGCGTTTCAATCGGTGACGTCACTCTCTCTGAGACTTGAAGTAGGGTTTCCCCTTGCGTTGCAAGGGCCGCGGCTTTTGTGGCGCAATGGGTAACGATGCTTCGTGGGGTGTCAGTTGTTGATGTGTGCAAGGGTCCCTGGTTCGAGCCCGGGTTGGGGCGAAGAGAGGGACGGAACCTACACTGTTAAATTGATGCTGTTGACCCGGATCATTGGTTGCTGCGGAAAAGGAGGAGGTCAAAGGGGGGGTGAGTGTAACCGATGTGAAATGGCTAGTTAGTTAGCGGTGGTGCGTGCTAATAGCGTTTCAATCGGTGACGTCACTCTCTCTGAGACTTGAAGTAGGGTTTCCCCTTGCATTGCAAGGGCCGCGGCTTTTGTGGCGCGATGGGTAACGTTGCTTCGGTGGGTGTCAGTTGTTGATGTGTGCAAGGGTCCCTGGTTCGAGCCCGGGTTGGGGCGAAGAGAGGGACAGAACCTACACTGTTACATACAGTCAATAACACAATAGGGGAAAAAAGAAAGTCTATATACAGTGTGTGCAAATGGCGTGAGGAGGTAAGGCAATAAATAGGCCATAGTAGCGAAGTAATTACAATTTAGCAAATTAACACTGGAGTGATAGATGAGCAGATGGTGATGTGCAAGTAGAAATACTGGTGAGCAAAAGTGCAGAAAAGTAAATAAAAACAATATGGGGATGAGGTAGGTAGATTGGGTGGGCTATTTACAGATGGGCTTTGTACAGCTGCAGCGATCGGTTAGCTGCACAGATAGCTGATGTTTAAAGTTAGTGAGGGAGCTATAAGTCTCCAGCTTCAGTGATTTTTGCAATTCGTTCCAGTCATTGGCAGCAGAGAACTGGAAGGAAAGGCGGCCAAAGGAGGTGTTGACTTTGGGGATGACCAGTGAAATTGTCACGACTATCAGGTAGCGGAAAGGGTCAGAGTCAAAAGGCAGGAGACCGAGGTCCCAAAAACAAAGATGTTTATTAACACCTTCAGGGGAAAAGATGCAGACGTAAGCTGAGTGCGCTTACCCACCCGACAGGAGCACAGCTCCAAAACAATAAAGCGCACGGGGCGCAACCCGGCAACAATAAACAAACAGCTCCACAAAAACGGGCAGTGTGAAATACGAAAACCCTTTCAACAGACACAAAACAATCCTGCACGAATACCTGAACAAAAAGGACAAACTAAATACCCCCACACTAATTACAAACAAGGAACAGGTGCAGACCTAGACAGACAAAACCAAACAACACAGAAACATAGATCGGTGGCAGCTAGTAGGCCTGCGACGACGACCGCCGAGCGCCGCTCGACCGAGGAGGGGCGCCACCTTCTGTGGATACTGTGACAGAAATATACCTGCTGGAGCGCATGCTACGGGTGGGTGTTGCTATGGTGACCCGTGAGCTGAGATAAGGCGGAGCTTTACCGAGCAAAGACTTACAGATGACCTGGAGCCAGTGGATTTGGCGATAAATATGTAGCGAGGGCCAGCCAACGAGAGCATACAGGTCGCAATGGTGGGTAGTATATGGGGCTTTGGTGACAAAATGGATGGCACTGTGATAGACTGCATCCAATTTGCTGAGTAGAGTGTTGGACCCTATTTTGTAAATGACATCACCGAAGTCAAGGATCGGCAGGATAGTCCGTTTTATGAGGGTATGTTTGGCAGCATGAGTGAAGGAGGCTTTGTTCCAAAATAGGATGCTGCTTCTAGATTTAATTTTGGATTGGAGATGTTTAATATGAGTCTGGAAGAAGAGTTTACCAGACACCTAGGTATTTGTAGTTGTCTACATATTCTAAGTCAGAACCGTCCAGAGTAGTGATGCTACTCGGGGCGGGTGGGTGTGGGCAGCGAACGGTTGAAAAGCATGCATTTGGTTTTACTAGCGTTTAAGAGCAGTTGGAGGCCACGGAAAGAGTGTTGTATGGCATTGAAGCTCGTTTGGAGGTTACTAAACACAGTGTCCAAAGAAGGGCCAGATGTATACAGAATGGTGTCATCTGCGTAGAGGTGGATCGGGGAATTACCCGCAGCAAGAGCGACATCGTTGATACATATAGAGAAAAGAGTCGGCCCGAGAATAGAACCCTGTGGCACCCCCATAGAGACTGCCAGAGGTCTGGACAACAAGCCCTCTGATTTGACACACTGAACTCTGTCTGAGAAGTAGTTGGTGAACAGGCGAGGCAGTCATTTGAGAAACCAAGGCTGTTGAGTCTGCCGATAAGAACACGGTGATTGACAGAGTCGAAAGCCTTGGCCAGGTCGATGAAGACGGCTGCTCAGTACTGTTTTTTATCGATGGAGGTTTTGATATCTTTTAGTACCTTGAGCGTGGCTGAGGTGCACCCGTGACTAGCTCGAAAACTGGATCGCACAGCGGAGAAGGTACGGTGGGATTGAAAATGGTCAGTGATCTGTTTATTAACTTGGCTTTCGAAGACTTTAGAAAGGCAGGGCAGGATGGATATGGGTCTATAACAGTTCGGGTCTAGAGTGTCACCCCCTTTGAAGAGGGGGATGACCGCGGCCGCATTCCAATCTTTAGGGATCTCAAACGATATGAAAGAGAGGTTGAACAGACTGGTAACAGTGTTACCTAGCCTCAGTGTAGTGGGCAGCTGGGAGGAGGTGCTCTTATTCTCCATGGACTTTACAGTGTCCCAAAACCTTTAGGAGTTAGAGCTACAGGATGAAAATTTCTGTTTGAAAAAGCTAGCCTCTGCTTTCCTGACTTGTGTATTGGTTCCTGACTTCCCTGAAAAGTTGCATATCGCGGGGACTATTCGATGCCAGCGCAGTCTGCCACAGGATGTTTTTGTGCTGGTCGAGGGCAGTCAGGTCTGGAGTGAACCAAGGGCTATATCTGTTCTTAGTTCTACATTTTTTGAAAGGGTCATGCTTATTTAAGATGGTGAGGAAATTCCTTTTAAAGAACGACCAGGCATCCTCGACTGACGGAATGAGGTAAATATCCTTCCAGGATACCCGGGCCAGGTCGATTAGAAAGGCCTGCTCGCAGAAGTGCTTTAGGGAGCGTTTGACAGTGATGAGGGGTGGTTGTTTGACCGCGGACCCATAGTGGATGTAGGCAATGACGAAGTGATCGCTGAGATCCTGATTGAAAACAGCAGAGGTGTATTTGGAGGGCAAGTTGGTCAGGATAATATCTATGAGGGTGCCCATGTTTACGGATTTCAGGTTGTACCTGGTGGGTTCCTTGATAATTTGTGTGAAATTGAGGGCATCTAGCTTAGATTGTAGGACTGCCGGGGTGTTAAGCAATATCCCAGTTTAGGTCACCTAACAAAACGAACTCTGAAGATAGATGGGGGGCAATCAATACACATATGGTGTCCAGGGCACAGCTGGGAGCTGAGGGGTGTCTATAACAGGTGGCAACAGTGAGAGACTTATTTCTGGAGGGATTAATTTTTAAAATTAGAAGCTCGAACTGTTTGGGCATAGACCTGGAAAGTATGACAGAACTTTGCAGGCTATCTCTGGAGTAGATTGCAACTCCTCCCCCTTTGGCAGTTCTATCTTGATGGAAAATGTTGTAATTGGGTATGGAAATCTCAGAATTTTTGTTGGCCTTCCTAAGCCAGGATTTTGTCACGGGAAGGACATCAGGGTTGGCGGAGTGTGCTAAAGCAGTGAGTAAAACAAACTTAGGGAGGAGGCTTCTGATGTTAACATGCATGAAACCAAGGCTTTTTTGGTTACAGAAGTTAACAAATGAGAGTGCCTGGGGACACCCAGAGCCTGAGATAACCTCCACATCACCCGAGGAACAGAGGAGGAGTAGGATGAGGGTACGGCTAAAGGCTATCAAAACTGGTCGTCTAGTGCGTTGGGGACAGAGAATAAAAGGAGCAGATTTCTGGGCGTGGTAAAATAGATTCAGAGCATAATGTACAGACAGGGGTATGGTGGTGTGCGGGTACAGTGGAGGTAAACTCAGGAACCGAGTGAGGATAACAGAGGTTGCATCTCTGGACGGGCTAGTTATGCTGGGTTAGGTCACCACATGTGTAGGAGGTGGGACAAAGGAGGTATGTGAGGCATGTTGAGTGGTACTAGGGGCTCCGCAGTAAACTAAAACAATGATAACTATCCTAAACAACAGTGTACAAGGCATATTGACATTTGAGAGAGACATAAAGCGAGGCATAAAGCAATCACAGGTGTTGATTGGGAGAGCTAGCTAAGACAACAACGGGTAAGACAACAACAGCTAATCAGCTAAGACAACAACAGGTAAAATGGCGATGAATGGGCAGAGAGGGACGGTTAACTACACACAGGGCCTGAGTTCGAGGCTGGGGCCAAAAATAAACAAAATGGAGTACCGTGATTAATTAACAGTCCAGCAGGCATCAGCTATGTAGCCAAGTGATCATAGTGTCCAGTGAACAGCAATAGATGGAACAGGGAAGCCGCGGGGTAGTCGTTATGCTAGCACGCGGGAGACACAGCGTTTAAAGTTAGCAGGCCGGGGTAAGGAGAAGCATCTGCTCCGACGTCCGGCAAAGGCTGGTTGAGGGCACAGAGGATGGAGTTACATTGGCGGACCAGTTGTGGTGGTACGGTGGGGCGCCGTGTCGACAAAGGGTCCGGGCCAGATGGCGAAAGAGGTATTGTAGTTGTAGTAATTTAGTTTGCTAGCCGGGAGATGCGCCTGGCTCGCGGCTAACTGATGCTAGCTTCGGGGCAGGGGCATTAGCCACTATAGCCATTCAGTAGCAGCTAGCTAGAAGCGATGAACCAATGCAAGGGTCCAGAGTTTACGGCAAGGATCTGGTGGAGTAGGTGATTCTAGCCGTGTTGGGGTAGAGTCCAGGAGGCATCGGCTGAGTAGCCGAGTGATCACAGAGTAGGCCGGGAGGTGGGCCTGGCTCAGGGCTAGCTTCGGGGCTGGGTCACTCAGTGGCAGCTAGCTAGCTGTGATGATCAGGAGTGATGGTCCAGGGTGTACGGCAGAAATCCGGCGTTGTAGTGGAGAAAACAGTCCGATACTGGCAGGCTGGCAAGTATTATCCAGGCTAAAACAAACGGCTGGTGTCTGTGCAGAAGGTAAAGGCCGCTAGCAGTGGCTAACAATGAATAAATAGCTAGTAGCTAATTAGCTGGTTAGCTTCTGATGGCTAGCTTCTGATGGCGGGTCTGGCTATAAGGTCTAAAAAATAGCGTACCCGTGTCACATTGGGTGAGGCGGGTTACCAGAAGGTATATTTAATTTTAAAATTGAAAAGAGATTGAAAATAAATTGAAATATATACAAAAAAGACGAAAAAAACAAAAAGTAAACGAGAGTATGTTTAATATCATTCACAGCTTTCCAAGAAATGTATTAACTTTTATTTATTCAGGATAGCCCAATTGAGACCAGGGTTTCATTCCTAATGGTGCCCTGAGTACAAAATAAGGCTTCCATTTCCCCCCCATTCTGGAACTTTGAGGGTTTATGACAGGGTTTCCTAACTGGCGGTGTTTATTCGGTTTTATTTGTCTCCCCTCAAGTTTTCTGTGCAAAAAAAAATGTAAGGAAGGTTGGAAATTATGATGTTTTAGTAAAATATTTGATCTGTTTGGGATTATTGCCGTCAATTTGCAGTCTACAAATGATTTGCAATTATGTTTTCCGGCCGCCCAACCATCCGCTCAAGAAAAAAATTACCCGCGGCTTAATCTAGTTGATGATCCCTGGTTTATGACATAGCTCCTCTAGTAATTTCATATGTCGTTATCAATACAACGTCACAATATCATGCATAGTGTTCAATTTGGCTGCTGGGAGGCAAGAAGACACCCAGCTCCACCAAAACCACCTTTTGAAGAGCATAGTCAGAACAACACAGTTCAGATTATTCCACATTTAAAAGCTCAATCATCAGAGTTATACAGAAAGTAACTGCATGCTTTTCATGATCAGTAAACATCAATTAATCACGTCATTTCAGATACTTGAGGGTAGCGTATCCATTTGGCATGTAGGTTGCTAGATAGCAATATGTGTTATTTAGCTTGCTTCATCAGAGATTATGCTTTTTGAAAGAGCCTGCCATTGTCAAAGTTGTCAGTCGGACTTCTGTCATTACCACTATAAATGGCAAGCAAATCTAACAATATAGCCATCTAGTTTATCCCCTGAAAGTTAGCTTGTTAACTAGCCATATTAACGTGATCTGTTATTAGCTAGCTAGCCAATGTGATGTGGTCCATCAATCAATGTATCTAGCAAAGACTTATAGATGACCTGGAGCCAGTGGGTTTGGCGATAAATATGTAGCGAGGACCAGCCAACGAGAGCATACAGGTCGCAATGGTGGGTAGTGCTAGCAACACCCACCCGTAGCATGCGCTCCAGCAGGTATATTTCACTGGTCATCCCCAATGCCAACACCTCATTTGGCCGCCTTTCCTTCCAGTTCTCTGTTGCCAATGACTGGAACGAATTGCAAAAATCACTGAAGTTGGAGACTTATCTCTTCCTCACTAACTTCAAGCATCAGCTGTCAGAGCAGCTTACCGATCGCTGCAGCTGTACACAGCCCATCTGTAAATAGCCCATCCAACGAACTACCTACCTCATCCCCATATTTGTTTTTGTTTTTTTCTGCTCTTTTGCACAGCAGTATTTCTACTTGCACATCCTCATCTGCACATCTATCACTTCAGTGTTAATTGCTAAATTGTAATTACTCGCCTTCATGGTCTATTTATTGCCTTACCTCCTTACTTCATTTGCACACACTGTATACAGATTTTCTATTGTGTTATTGATTGTATGTTTGTTTATCCCATGTGTAACTCTGTGTTGTTGTTTGTGTCGCACTGCTTTGCTTTATCTTGGCCAGGTCGCAGTTGTAAATGAGAACTTGTTCTCAACTGGCCTACCTGGTTAAATAAAGGTGAAAAAATGTTAATAAAATAAAAATGTAGCCTATCATGTCTGTCAGCAGCAATTAACCTAAACCACTCATACTTTAATAGTTCATTTTTATTTTATATCACTCATATCCAGTTAATGGTGGCCAATAGTTAGAGATATTGTGAATCAACCCTCACATAGCTGAAGTTACATGATCAATTGATGTTTAATGATCATGTTGACTTTGGTGCATGCAGTTACTTGCTGTATAACTCTGATGATAGCTTAATGTGCGCAAATGTTTTGCATGGAATAATCAGAAATGTGTAGTTCTGACTATGCCCTTCAAGATTGAGGTGATGATATTACAACCAAATAGTTACCATTACAACCAAATAGTTACCATTACAACCAAATAGTTACCATTACAACCAAATAGTTACCATTGCAACCAAATAGTTACCATTCCAACCAAATAGTCACCATTTATTTGCCAATCCCTTGAATACGGCATCTAGTTGTCAATGGATTTAGCAAAGCTGGGGGTCTCCTAACCCCCCAGCAGGCAAATCGAACACTCTGCACCTTATTGTGACATTTTATTGATAACAACCTATAGGATCTCTATGGCCAGAGCATAGAGATAGCATTGCATTGTGGGTTGTGTAGTCAACTTGAGCTGCAACAGATTTCCACAAAGATTGTCACGTTGCTACCAACCTTACAATGCCAAAATGAAACATTTGTTCACAAAGAATATTGTTCTCACATATTAGTGTTATTTAACACTGTTCATTATAGGAATTACTGGTTTTGGGTGGATTTTTCCTTTAAGGACAATGTAGTTAAATGCTGACAGTTAAATGCTGCGTTCACCTGTGAGGTAGGGAAGAAAGAGGCTCAACTGAAAAGGGACTATTTCATTTCCTGTAAACATACATGCTGCGATGTGGGCCTGTTGCCATGGGGACTGGGGTCCAGGCAACCTGCTGTTTTGACTGGATTTTGATGATGATTGATAATTACTACCTGGCATTTGGTCCCCATCTTCATAAACATATGGCTAGATTTGCCCTCCACGTTATATCTGGCAAATTGTTCCCTTTGATAATAGGTTTTTAATGTTCCACAGTTGACGTTTGTTGGGCATAGCAATCATTTTCTCATGTAATTATATTTGCTGTGTGCGGTTATACAAGTCCCAGAAATAGAATCGATTTCACATTGAATTTATGTGACCTATCGAGGATGGTGGCAGAATTTAATTTACAAATTCTTGTGACAAAATAAAAGGATAGAGGGTGTTGTGTCGGTTGTTGCATATTGAAATTTGAGCATTTGAAAATGGCTATTGTTGCATTGACTTTTATTGTTAGTCAAATGGAGATTTGTTGTATTTTTAATTTCCTTGAAAAGAGCATTATGATAGTCGTTAGCTTACATAAAGAGGCAATTGGAAGCCATCTCAGTATACAGTATTAAGCTCTGAAGGGATAACAAGCTGTCACGTTGTTTAACTACCTAAACGACCCACTGTGCACTTAGTAGCATACTTCTGTACTTGTCACACTATATTTCACATCTCTGAGCTCCTGCAGTATAAGTAAACCACAGAGATGAAAGGAAATCCAAAGGCAAAGCTTTATATGAGTTACAAAGACTATAGGAATGCAAAAAAGCCCGTGTTCTGTTAGAGAGATAATGATCACTCATCCTCCCCTGTCAGTCAGCGTACTGAAGGAATCGTCTTTGAGGAAATGGAAAGGACCACATAATACACAATTTGTTGGAAATTAGGAGGTTGGCTGGTGAATAACATGTGAAACATAATGCCAGAGGATGAGAGAAGATCAAATAAAGATCAAATACATTTTTATAAAATCACAGTGCTGCCCCCATCTCCCTTACTCCTCACCTCTCTGTGTTACCCTCACTGTGTGACATTTCTAAATGAGGATCAAAGGCAACCTGCATACACTGAGGGTACAAAACATTAAGAACATCTTCCTAATACTAATAATACCCCCAATTCGTCAGGGCATGGATTCTACAAGGTTCTGGCCCATGTTGACTACAATGCTTCCCACAGTTGTGTCAAGTTGGCTGGATGTCCTTTGGGTGGTGGACCATTCTTGATACACACAGGAAACTGTTTAGTCTGAAAACCGCAGCAGAGTTGCAGTTCTTGACACAGTCAAACCTATGTGCTTGGCACCTACTACCATACCTCATTCAAAGGTACTTACGTCTTTTGTCTTGCCCATTCACCCTCTGAAGGGCACACATAAAATTGTTTCAAGGCTTAAAAATCCTTCTTTAACCTGTCTCCTCCCGTTCATCTATACTGATTGAAGTGGATTTAACAGGTGACATCAATAAGGGATCATATAGTTCACCTAGATTCACCTGGTCAGTCGTTGTCATGGAAAGAGCAGGTGTCCTTAATGTTTTGTACGCTCAATGTATATGGAAGAGAGATATATATACTTGTGTAAACATTAGGTTAAGACCTTAAGGCTGGGTGGGTCCCACCTTAGGCTGTTGTTCACTGGGGGATTTAGCTCATTTGTAGAAGTCTGTTTAATCCTAGAATACATGTAATACTGTGTCCTGACCTGCGTCAGGAGTAGTGAGCTGCCCTCTGTTAGAGCCCCCTTTCAAACACATCAGACTCAGTGACTGTGAAAATGTCAGGAAAAACATACACAATCAGAAAGTTTGCTTCCAGTAGGGATTTTATGTGCTGTTATTTAAAAAAAAGAAAGGTTGTTTGCTGTAGAGTTGTACATATGCTTGAACAATGGGTGAATCGTGAATAATGGCTGTTCACTAAAAGTGGAAATAATGGAAATGAAAAAGGAAAAATATGTATGCAAATCCTGTCTCTTTCAACCACCTCTCGCTTCCTCCATCCTAATCTCTTTCTGTCTCTCTCTCTCTCTCTCTCTCTGGTTAGTGAGCAGGTAGAACAGTAATCACTAACGAGTGATTGCATGCTTGGCATTATGTGTTGTGTTTCAACGTCCCCAGTGTTCACTGAGAATAAGCGAACCACATTCTTCATTAAATTTAGAATAGCTCTCAGCAACTAAATTATGTATTATGCTGTGGTTGCATTTATATTCTACATGGCCTCTTCACTAACAAATACTTTTTTCTGGGAACCTTACAAATATTCGAGTGTACACGACTATCATGCAACGTCTACAAATAGGGTGAAATACATTTTTAAAAACCTTACATTTCTATAAGATTATAATAATAAATAAACCCTGTATGCTGTTTATTTTGAAAACGGTGTCATCTGTAACAATTTCTATTCTTTTGTAAATAGAACGTATCTTTTCAATTTTGATGCATCTGATGTTCTGACCATTTTCTCTAAATGACTAGGCATGGAAATAAGCCTGAGGCTACACGAGGGGCGTAGCTGTCAAACGCCAGAGTGAGAATTATTAGCATGTCAGACAAGTCAGACGCTGACTGCTGTTCATAACTTAATAACACAGATCAAATGTGTTAGCTCACCACATACTAATGTCCTCTCTGAAAAATAAATCAACTTTATGTGGACATTAGCCTTGTTTTGTTGTTCAAATAGTACTCTGCACTTTAAACAACACTGGTGCTCAGAGGGGATTTTCTGAAGGACAAAACATGAAGTTGTTCTGCAACTAACAGGCTTTCTCACTGTGTCTCCCTTCTCTGTGTATGAACTTTGGCCTCATTTGGGTCACAGGGTTGTAGTGAAACCATCTCTCCCTTTTGTTGGGAAGATGTCGGACTTTCAAAAGCATATTTGTACGTCAATGAAATATAGGCCCTCCCCTGATTTACTTTCATAGTCATGTAGGAATAAAAACAGAGAAGTTGCTATTTTGGACCAAGAAAGTCAAAGTGGCACTTGCGTCAGCATTGCTTCAGTAAAGAGGGCAACTAATTTGTATGTGGTTGTGGATTTATTTCACTGAGTACAGCAGCATTTCACAAGATGTTGTTGCAGCAGCACTATTTTAGCGAGGAAGCATTTTAGTGTTATATTGCACCATCGCTCTACCATTGCCAGCTCAGATTTAAATAGTGTTGTTCAAAACAGGAGAGTACAGTATATGTATGAGATCTATCATTTCAAGCTATCAAGACATAATCATGGTAATATTTAGATTGAATGTTATTCCATTTTTTTACAGTGTTCTTTTTATTCATTGCTGCATAATCTCAGGAAATCTGTCAGATGAATGTCCACTGCTGACGAGTCCTTCAGATCGTGTGGCAGCGCTGTCTATGTGGAACTTCAGAAACCATTCGGAGGTGTCTAAGGGCTTTTTCAAACGTGCCGTCCACGGAATGATAATGAAGTTCTAGCCCTTAATTGAATTGGAGAAATTAGACAAGGTACTGTCAGACGTTAAGAGGAGCATTGGACTGCATCAAAAGATCAAGTTGTCAGCTTGCATCGCTGCTGAATTCCTTGTGACTTTCATGCCTCGGGGGTGCTGTTCATTGACAGAAATGATGGATTTGCCCCAAGGGGTTACTTTATGTCTGCCAATGCCAAGAGAGCAAGCTATTATCCAAGGTAACTTATGTATTCGACCTGCACTCTAAATCTCTGCCACTTTTTACAGCTGGCCATTTAAACAGCTGTGTATTCCTCAAGGGGTTTAAACCAGCAACCTTCATATTCAACCTTAAGTCAGGTCAGTGACCCAAAAAAGGCCAGAGCAGACCTAATGCATGTGTGTTATTGTGAGGAGGGTTCCTTATTTAACTGCCATCAAGGAACATGATCAGTGGCATCCAGGCCCAGAATAATAAAAGGATTCCGCACATTTCTCCACTTGACCTTGAGGCTCATTTGAAGTCGATATCCTGAAAGTCTGAGGGGAGCTTTGTGATGTATTTTTTTAAACTAGCACAGATGTCCGCAGATCCATGTCAAACCCATGGCATCAGCTCAAAGACAAATATCTGACGTAGTCAGAGGAGTTAACACACACGATTAGTTCTGCCCCAGAAAAATGGTTTGCACTATAACCAAATCACACGTTATAAATTGTGAGTGAATTGCATTATCAGTTTCTAAATCAAGTGTCAACCTCCTCAATCCTGGACACACTGCTGTGGAAATCTGTGAATCTCAGCCATAGTCATCATAAAGGGCATGTAACCTTTGACTCCCAGTCTTCACATCTGCAGCATTTGACCTGTGAAATGTGCACTGCACATAAAGTGTTTTTACGCGATACGCTCTGAGTTACATGCTCAATGTCATGAGTTTACGGATTTGGTTTCTAAAAAAGGCCCACATCAAGAGGATTATTTAGTCACGTCCCACTGTGCAAAAACTGGTTGATTCAACATTGTTTCCACGTCATTACAACCCCAAAAATGTATGTGATGACATTGAATCAATGTGCAAAAAGTAGTCAAGGTAAAGGCATTTCGTATTTTTTTTCACCCAACTTTTAACCCAAATCTAATGTCATGGTGATATTTTTTGTTGATTTCACATTGAATTCACAATAGTTGACAACTCAACCAAATGTAAATCAAAACTAGTCGTTGAACTGACCTCTGTGCCCAGTGGGTTATTCCTACATAGGCCTGTTCTAGACATGAAATCTCTTGTTTAAACTGATGATACATGGTGAAAAACAAATCTAAGTGAGGCAGAGCTCAGGTCAGCTCGTTTGCATTACCATTCATGAGTCATCCATTATGCACACTATTGGATTTCATGTTATTATAAGACTTCAACTTTATAGAGAGAGAAAGAAAGAGAGAGAAAAAATACAGTACAGCAAAGCCAAGTAGCCTGAAAACTTGCAGTTACCAAGCTGATTGCAGATCTTGGTGTAATTTTCCTTGCCTTTTTCCCTGGCTGTTTTGGAAAGAACGTGAAGTTAAAGGTCATTGAGTCACAATAGCTTTCACCTCCTGTAATTACTTCCTCCTCGATTTCATTGGGCTTTGTTTTGCTTAAGTTTTTTTTCCTTCAAACCTTGATGAGAATTTGATCTGGCAAAAAATTATTCCCCTTGGCTGCCTCTAACCTTGGACATGATTTAATTGTAATTGCACACGAAATGCCTCTTTGAACTACTTGACTGAACCTGGCTCGAATCGAGTGCCTCCTCTCTCCTTCGAGTTTATCATTGTTTTTGTTACCAGGGAAGGCAGTCTGCCAAGGTGTTACAATACAGTTGTTGCTCAATGTAAAATGTGGGCGTTCAAATACTTTGGAGGTTTTAAATACTTTATGGTGTAATTAATGTATACTGTGGAATTATCTGCCTACAAAGAAGTCCAATCAAACATGTTTATGTCTTGTTAGCAATGTTGAAGGTCTCAAATCACCAAGTTACAAGGAAACTAATAATGGGAATAATGATTAGATCGGTGCATGTGTTGTGCAACAACATGACCTAGTGTTCTCATAGATTTAACTTTACAGGATGGGAATTGCTATTCAGTTGTTTATATAGTTTTAACACTACACTCCTGCAACATAGAAAGGAAATGTTTATTTGCTAAGTGCTTATTACACAAATGATCCAGAAGAATCAGCTTGCTTGTCTTCTTTTCCTGGGCTCTGTGTGTGGTTGCCTTCCTTTCCCCAGACACATTGCCTCTAGGATACTAACCAGCGTGTGTTTTGTCCCCATCTTCTCAGCCCCTAACCTGAAGGGTCGGCCACGGAAGAAGAAGCTGTCAGTGTCCCAGCGAAGGGACTCCCAGGGTCACAGTCAGGGGCCTCAGGGGCCCCAAGAACCCAGCACCTTAGAGAACAAGTCTCCCACCAAGGTATACAACCCACCTAACATTTGATTCAATTGCGGACATGTATAAAGATGGCGGCCACCATGTACTTACCACAAATATCTGAATTCCTCCATCTTTATGCACCTTCGCCATTCACTTCAGTTTACTTCATATTGATTGAATTCAATTTTTAAAGGTCGCGATTTGTATGGATGACATATTTTTTTTTCAGTGGGTGATATAATTATTTTGACAGAATTATTAAATAGCCCCCCCCCACACACACACACACACACACACACACACACACACACACACACACACACACACACACACACACACACTTCACGTCGAGTGTAAGCCCTTCATCTTCCACTCTTTTATTTCCTACAGGTAAAACCTAACTGCAAGATAACAGTTCCTACCAGCAGGGGCACAACAGCCAAACCCAGGATCTGTAAAAAGGCATCTGTGGAGGAGAAGGTGGAGAGGGAGGAGAAGGTGGAGAGGGAGGAGAAGGTGGAGAGGGAGGAGAAGGTGGAGAGGAAGGAGAAGCATGAGAAGGTGGAGAGGGAGGAGAAGGTGGAGGAGGAGAAAGAAGAACCAGAAGAGAACCAATCAGAAGAGAGTGGTGCAGACGAGCAGGCCTTCCTAGTAGCCCTATACAAGTACATGAAAGAGAGGGACACACCTATTGAGAGGATCCCCTTCCTGGGATTTAAGCAGAGTGAGTGAAATATATTTATTTTATGTTCATATAAGCTTTGGATATATGATCTTCACACACCTGTCAAAAGCATTATATGTGCATTCATAAGGGTTCTACTCACACTGTCAGAGCGTCGCATGCAACACATCTCGCTCAGATGTTTCAACAATGAGGCTTCACATGCTAGGGAAGATGATATCTTATATATAGAACCATACAAGAATGGTCATTCAATATTATTTTCTTGGCACAGCCATGCGTCATTGTGGTGCATTCACGCTATACGAAAAGACGCAATTTGTATTGTACATTACTCTCTCTATACAAGTTTTACATTAATGGAAGTTCCGGTTCACAAATAACCCCATGTATATATTTAGAAAGAGATGTCATCTTCACACCAAAGATGCAGTTCTTAAGTAGGTCATTGTGGTTGAGATGGTATGAGAGTGGCTCAGTATGCATGCATACGGTAGTTACTGAGTCTGCAGCATCGTTTGTATCGAGGCATAATGCCAACTGTTTTACATACAGTACATGTTCTGAATTACAAACCAAGCAACATCATAATGCTTTTCTCATTAAAGCCCCCAATAATGCAGTTTAAACTCGTCCTTGGCAACATGACTGTTTAAAAAAACATAACTAATTCAAAATATGCTCAGACGCAATCAGCTTTCATTATTCCTTTCAGCCACTGCAATAGCCTCATTTATCAAAGCAAAACTTTCCTATTATGGAAATTGTGTTTCTGGTATTTTCTTTCATGAGTGGTTTATAATTAAGATAACGACTGTTTAAAAGCACTGGATTGTTGAACGGTATACACATGTATTCCTGTCCTCTTTTGATGTGCCTCCTACACGTTTTGTGTGATTGTTAACAGAAGCCATTCAATTACATCTTCGTTTCTAAGCCATTGGCTCTGAAATGCACACAGAGCTACCAATTCCCCTTCGTCTAATGCACAATGTAGGGCAGACAGCGCAGCGTAGATAGAGGCAAAATACTGTAAATGAATCTTTCAATCTATCCCCTTTTATTTGAACGGCATATTCTACACAGTGCAAGGCTATAGCTCTGGCTCAAAGTTTCTTATCTGTTCCACCAGAAAGGAGGCTTATTTTCTTTTATTTAGCTTTAGCAGTTTGCCTGGATGCTGCACAGGACGTAAGATAAATGGACTTCAGAGGAAGAAAAGGTCACATGACAAAAAGAGGTTTCATTATCTTCCATTCAGTTGGGTAAACAGCTATTCCCAGTGTTGGTACCATATTCTGAATGTGCGATGGAAGTGAGTGTGAGGAAGAAATGGGACAGGGAGGGGGTTGGGAGTGTGTGTCAAGGTTGGTACAGTTTGACATCACATTGCACATTTTGAATGGCCTTGGTCGCAAATTGGAGAGTGGGGAGTTAGGGAATTGGTATGCGTGTTGTTGGGTGGGGAGTTAGGGAATTGGTATGCGTGTTGTTGGGTGGGGAGTTAGGGAATTGGTATGCGTGTTGTTGGGTGGGGAGTTAGGGAATTGGTATGCGTGTTGTTGGGTGGGGAGTTAGGGAATTGGTATGCGTGTTGTTGGGTGGGGAGTTAGGGAATTGGTATGCGTGTTGTTGGGTGGGGAGTTAGGGAATTGGTATGCGTGTTGTTGGGTGGGGAGTTAGGGAATTGGTATGCGTGTTGTTGGGTGGGGAGTTAGGGAATTGGTATGCGTGTTGTTGGGTGGGGAGTTAGGGAATTGGTATGCGTGTTGTTGGGTGGGGAGTTAGGGAATTGGTATGCGTGTTGTTGGGTGGGGAGTTAGGGAATTGGTATGCGTGTTGTTGGGTGGGGAGTTAGGGAATTGGTATGCGTGTTGTTGGGTGGAGAGTTAGGGAATTGGTATGCGTGTTGTTGGGTGGGGCGGCAGGGGAGGGGATGCGCATTATTTCAGGCTGCCTTTAGAGAGGTTCTTTATGCCTTGTTTCTAATTTGCCTGTTTGAATGTCTGTTTTAGTGTACATTGTGTTTTGTCATGCTTATCGTTGTGATAATGCCAGGTTGAATAGAGTGAATTAGAGAAAAAACAGGGAGCAAGTCATCTAAGGAAGAACTATTCTCCCATTTTCTTTCCCTTTTCTGTCCTTCCTAATTCTGCTCGCTGTTGTGGTAATTACAGCCGAAGCATAACAACCCCATTAATAAGCCATAGCTGCTATCCAGTTGCAAAACACAATTCTACTCTCTGCAGTTCAAATAGAACCCACCAGCTTCCTTTGTAATTCTCCCAGTGCATTGACAACAGACACGGAAGAGCAGGGAGGAAAAATCAATGCTGTCAAATGCGGAGATAGGAAAATGCCATTTTGACAAATGCAAGCCTTTGTGTACGCAGAGATTGAATTTTGATGGATTTCTCCCTAGGCGAGCCTTCCTTATTTATAGGTCTTCATAAAAAAATGTTAAACAATGATGTTACAGAAAGCAGATACCAATGTCATCGTTTGGAAAATCTTACAATAACCTGGGTTAATTGTTTGCAGGGAAATATACTGTCTTTGTTGTATTTTGATTATAATCACTATTTTGCACAATACCTATAATCAATTTGATATCGTCTGTCATTGGATCTTCGCATGTAAAATTCTATGCAAAATTGCATTTGCATTTGTGCCAACATTGTTAATGAGTGCTAAAATGTTAAGTATTACCAGATGCTCATAATGGTCTTTATTCAAATCCCCTTCAGCTGAATTGTTACAAGAGCTAGCTAGGTGTCAGGCTGTATCTACCTGTAGTTTATGTAGCTATGTGACAGTATCTTTGTATGTGGTGATCTAGCTGAATACCATTGATCTCCCTGTTTGTTGTCCCTCTAACAGTAAACCTTTGGACTATGTTTCAAGCTGCTCAGAAACTCGGAGGATATGAGTTGGTAAGTGTTTACATATGTCCTGCTCCATACTTAACTTTTATTTTCTTTAGGCTGCCTCAGTCGTGTTTTTCTCCAAAAATCTTGGTCAGGCCCACATTTTGCAAAATGATGCCGTTGTTTTAAACCCCCTCTAAGTGGAAAACACATGTTACTCTCCCATGTCAAGGAAATTGGCGAAGTCTGTCATTTTTTCCCATGTTCAGGCTCTAAAATAAAGTGCACTATTATACACAGTGAGACAGCAGAGCAGGGACATTTTACTTGGCAGCCTACCCCACATTTGTTCAGTACTAATGTGGGAAGTGTTTCCAACATTTTTACGTCTTTTGATGTGAAGAGCAAACGCATTGCGAATGCCGGTTAGTTCATTTGCCACATATAGTCATACAGAGAGACGAGCCGCAAACTATAAACAGGAAACTAGTCATGTAATCGGGATGTTTTTCCTTTTAAAGCCTTTTTATCTGCGGATGATTATCAGTCTTTCATGCCTGCTGCTGTCTTTGTGAGCAGGAAGTTGTGTGGTTGGTTTGAGTATATATTTAATGGTGTAACTCGTCACTCTGGCATCTTAATGCATATATACCACTGTACTGTACTTTTCCCTCTTACCCTTGCTGTGGTACAGACGGTGGTTGCCAGCTACAGCTGGCGGCATGTTATGGAGATGGTTTTGCATTACAGTAGTGTTATAGTCTCTGTAGCAAACTGAATAACTAGCATCTATAACGATGTTGTTACAGCATTTTATTATGTTATATGATACAGCGTTATAAAAATCTGTTTCTCTCTCTCAGATCACAGTTCGCCGACAGTGGAAAAATGTATATGATGAGCTGGGTGGTAACCCAGGAAGCACAAGTGCCGCCACATGCACACGAAGACACTACGAGAGGTGAGTTATTAACAAAGCGCTGTCCCATTTTCCTAATGCAGTGGAGGAAGAGGAATGCTACTCTCAGCCTCAGTATCAGGTGCATGTCAACTTTGCTTAGGGAAGTAAGGCTTCCTTCCTATCTCGACATGATGTCCTAAGCCGTGCCCACAGACACTCTCTCACCCTGCTGCTCCATGCATACTAACACAGAGCACAACTATATTCACCAAACCAGTCACACATCTCTCTCTAACCAGCCTTTATTATTGAGAGGGTCCCTGAACCAAAGCAAACAGCAAACAGATATGATCCTGGGGGAGACTGGAGGATATTATGCATGCACACACACATTCTCAAGGTTAAACAAATGCTGCGTGCTTAATACAAGATAACCTCTCTTTCATAAAGCTTTCCTCTTACGGCTAGTCGTCTCTGAACCCCCCCCAGGCTGATATTTTCATGCCTCCGCAATGCTATGGAACAGATTTACCTGTCAAAAGAGGGGCATGCAGAGCAATATCTTGCATGCATATGGGTGAGTATGTATATAAACCTAGGCAAATGACAAACAAAGTCAGGCTGAATTGCTCAGTCATTATGTGTAGGTTTATCTATGCTCTATGTACGAGTGCATACAAAATTGGATACAGTATTTGAATTATATCAAATAGCACTGCAGCTTTAAACCTCTTGCGCAGCCAGAAGGGGCTGTATTAGCTCTGCCATTAAAAGCCCTTTCACAGCCCTGCACGGTTAGGAGGACTGGTATAGACAGTGTCAGCACAGCACACAGCACAAGGGGCTGGAGGGGACCAGTGAAGTGTTACTGCTGGCCTTTCTCAATAGAGCCACAGAAAGCTGGGAAATTGTGCTGAATCAATACAAACCAATAATATCTCCACTGCAGTGAATATCACCCTGTCAGAAAGAGAGCGGGAAATCTCAGCTGAATCCAGACAGAGCATGGGAGGAGAATTTTAGCTGAGGCTCTCTATTCCAGTAGCTAGGAGGGCAATTAACCTCATTGTATTAGCTCAGCAAACAAAGCTATTCTCTCTCCCTTGGAAGTGTATGATAAATGACCCCATTTGTGGGTTTGGTGAAGTATATGTTTGGTCCCTGGTGGCATCTTTTATTTCTCTTAATGATTACTCAGCGTTGAAAACACAATGAGGAATTTAAACTAGAGCATGCAGCATTTCTCCCAACGTCTTTTGATTTGGTATTGGAACATTTCGGTTGTAATTGCACTAGATTAACTGAACGCACTCATCTTGGTCTTTTGTTCGGGACTTTGAATGTCCCCAAGCCCTGACTCTAATTTGAAATGATCCACATTATCCATTTTCCTCTTCAATGGAAGTCATCTGAAACGGTTGCCTTGGAGACATTATTTTGAATGATAAAGATGGAAATAATGACTGTATTTATGGTGTTGAGCAGCGGGCAGTAGAGAACATAAAACGAACAGAACACAAGATAACCTGAGGTACTTGTCATTTGGAAAGTTGCTCATTGCAGCCATTCTACTGTTCATTAGCTTAAAGGGAAAAATCAATATTTAACATCCAACCCAAGGTCTAAAGCTCCAGCTGGGAAAGCTTTAATGATATTTATTTAAACCGTTTCCCAAGATTAGCTGTCAGAGCTCAGCTCCCTGAATTAAAAATGAGGTCATGAAAAGATGGCATCAATAACCTTGAAATAGACTGCTGCATTCTCTCCCTGCATGTCACTTCATGCTAATTCTTTGATTATACAGGTCAATGCCTTTTAGCTGCCGTTAGTTATTTAAGCTCTCACTTTCTATGTGAGCTGCTGCTGCTGCTACAGAAACAGTACATTTATACCGTACATGTTGTTACTCTAATAGCTCCTGTGTTAATGCAGAATTAATGCCTGCCGTGCATAGGCATTTTTATGTAATTGCAGGGGGGAAATATCCATGGCAACAGTGGAGGCAATTGAGAATCATTTTCTCAGAGGTTGTTCTGAGTATAACAAAGAACAAGGAATTCCACTCATTCTTTTTTAATATAGCAGCTAATTTCAGTTATTAACTGATGAATACCAGATGTGCACACTAGATTGTAAATATTTATTTGGTTTGGATGCAGGGTTTGTTTCTTTTGGATACATTGCAGACGATATTATTGATTCTTGTATGTATTCCTTGTGGTATTGGTGTGCCTCTGCACTCACTCAAGCTGCACCTCAGATTGAAAATATATCCCTTAGTGTATAGGCTCATAACAAATTGGAAAACCTTGGCCAGTCGCCACCCCGTGGATCATGTTAGAGTAGACTCAATCCTAAATAAAGCCCTTGCTCAGCGTTGCATCTAGTTCCTCTATGCAACACACTGGTCTCTTTGGCTATGCCATGGTGTGCATATTATTTAGTTACGAATCTTACAACATGAGTTTAAAAAGACACATTGCTGTAACAGCCTGATTAAATGACCTGCTATAGGAAAAACCTACGGGACAGATTACAGCTGTGATAGCACTCAGATGAATGACGTTTGATTGCTCTCCCTCATCCACCTGCCATAATAAAGAAATAACTTACCCACATGAAATATACGAGGCTTTTAAACCTAGTGCTTTTTGCAATTAGGGGCTTGCAAATGGTGCCATACTTGCACAGTTAGACATTCAGAAATACTGCTAACAAGTCAGAGGATTTTTTGTTGTTGCATTCTTGCCTTTGGCTTAGGAACAGTTAATTAGATATTTCTTGATATAGGACTTAATGATGAACAGACTTTTCATCATATTATAAATCTGGTCCTAATGTTGAGATTGGATCAAAGAACATAATATTCTACATAGTGAACTGCAGACATGATACAGTATCTAGCAGTTAATCCAAACACTTACCAGTCCATTGCTCAACACCTGTCATGATTAAGGTTTGCTGTGTACAGTTTAATGCAGTTTAGCCTTAGGGGAATGGTAAAGGTCACTTTTAGATCTGGTATTTCTAGACTGGACAAAAGGCCCTAGTTTAGTATTCCTTCAACGCCCTGTTTAACGGCATGAATCAGGATCACTTGAAGTGACAAAAGAAAGGCTTTGGAGCCAAATCTTTCCCGAGCTGTGGGAACAATGACCGTTTATCCCACTCTGATTTGGCTCTGAAGATCGATATTTGCATTTGTACAGACAGGAGTTATTGTTTTGCCAGTTCTTTGAAGCAGCCTAATCATAACACATGGTGATGATGAATATGGATTCAAATTTTTTTGCTTCTTCTTCTCTTCCTGAGGTTGTAATACAAATCATTCTTTCCTGTAAATTATTTGGCAGCCTATGGGCCTGTCCATCAGCTCTCAAGATATGATTCCTTTAACGAATTAAAGGTCAAATGCAGCCGTTTTTTTATCTAAAAATCATGTCTTGGTAACAATTAAGTACCTTACTTACTGTGATCGTTTTTTAATTAAAATGTTCAAAAAGAAACAAATAGTGTCTTAGCAAAGAGCAATTTCTCAAACAAGAATTTAGCTAGGATTGTCTGGGAGTGAGTGGGGAGGGGAAAACTGAAAACTTGCTGTTGGCAGAGAGGTTTGAAACTCTCTTTCTTATTGTTCTATTAACTAATTTATCGCCTGGTGATGTCACAAGGCAGGCCAAAACTCTGTCCGACCAAAACAGGCTGAACTGTCAGGCGGTCTTTTCAAATAGCTCTTTCATTAAAAGGGCATTATCATATTTTTCACAATTTGTTTGGGTATTATTCTAACCTACAGTACCAGTCAAAGGTTTGGACACACTTACTTATTCTAGGGTTTTTCTTTATTTTCATTTGTTTCTACATTGTAGACTAACATTGAAGACATCAAAACTATGAAATAACACATATGGAATCATGTAGTAACCAAAAAAGTGTTTTATATTTGAGATTCTTCAAAGTAGCCACCCTTTGCCTCAATGACAGCTTTGCACACTCTTGGCATTCTCTCAACCAGCTTCATGAGGTAGTCACCTGAAATGCATTTAAAATAACAGGTGTGCCTTATTAAAAGTTAATTTGTGTAACTTCTTTCCTTTTTAATGCGTTTCAGCCAATCAGTTGTGTTGTGACAAGGTAGGGATGGTATACAGTGAGGGAAAAAAGTATTTGATCCCCTGCTGATTTTGTACATTTGCCCACTGACAAGGAAATGATCAGTCTATAATTTTAATGGTAGGTTTATTTGAACAGTGAGAGACAGAATAACAACAAAAAAATCCAGAAAAACTAATGTCAAAAATGTTATAAAATGATTTGCATTTTAATGAGGGAAATAAGTATTTGACCCCTCTGCAAAACATGACTTAGTACTTGGTGGCAAAACCCTTGTTGGCAATCACAGAGGTCAGACGTTTCTTGTAGTTGACCACCAGGTTTGCACACATCTCAGGAGGGATTTTGTCCCACTCCTCTTTGCAGATCTTCTCCAAGTCATTAAGGTTTCGAGGCTGACGTTTGGCAACTCGAACCTTCAGCTCCCTCCACAGATTTTCTATGGGATTAAGGTCTGGAGACTGGCTAGGCCACTCCAGGACCTTAATGTGCTTCTTCTTGAGCCACTCCTTTGTTCCCTTGGCCGTGTGTTTTGGGTCATTGTCATGGTGGAATACCCATCCACGACCCATTTTCAATGCCCTGGCTGAGGGAAGGAGGCTCTCACCCAAGATTTGACGGTACATGGCCCCGTCCATCGTCCCTTTGATGCGTGGAAGTTGTCCTGTCCCCTTAGCAGAAAAACACCCCCAAAGCATAATGTTTCCACCTCCATGATTGACGATGGGGATGGTGTTCTTGGGGTCATAGGCAACATTCCTCCTACTCCAAACACAGCTGAGTTGATGGCCAAGAGCTCCATTTTGGTCTCATCTGACCACAACACTTTCACCCAGTTGTTCTCTGAATCATTCAGATGTTCATTGGCAAACTTCAGACGGGCATGTATATGTATTCTTGAGCAGGGGGACCTTGCGGGCGCTGCAGGATTTCAGTCCTTCATGGCGTAGTGTGTTACCAATTGTTTTCTTGGTGACTATGGTCCCAGCTGCCTTTAGATCATTGACAAGATCCTACCGTGTAGTTCTGGGCTGATTCCTCACCGTTCTCATGATCATTGCAACTCCACGAGGTGAGATCTTGCATGGAGCCCCAGGCCAAGGGAGATTGACAGTTCTTTTGTGTTTCTTCCATTTACGAATAATCGCACCAACTGTTGTCACCTTCTCACCAAGCTGCTTGGCGATGGTCTTGTAGCCCATTCCAGCCTTTTGTAGGTCTACAATCTTGTCCCTGACATCCTTGGAAAGCTGTTTGGTCTTGGCCATGGTGGAGAGTTTGGAATCTGATTGATTGATTGCGTCTGTGGACAGGTGTCTTTTATACAGGTAACAAGCTGAGATTAGGAGCACTCCCTTTAAGAGTGTGCTCCTAATCTCAGCTCGTTACCTGTATAAAAGACACCTGGGAGCCAGAAATCTTTCTGATTGAGAGGGGGTCAAATACGTATTTCCCTCATTAAAATGCAAATCCATTTATAACATTTTTTACATGCGTTTTTCTGGATTTTTTTGTTGTTATTCTGTCTCTCACTGTTCAAATAAACCTACCGTTTAAATTATAGACTGATCATTTCTTTGTCAGTGGGCAAACGTACAAAATCAGCACGGGATCAAATACTTTTTTCCCTCACTGTATAGAAGACAGCCCTATTTGGTAAAAGACCAAGAACATATAATAGCACGAACAGTTCAAATAAGCAAAGAGAAATGACAGTCCATCATTACTTTAAGACATGAAGGTAAGTCAATCAGGAAAATTTCAAGAACTTTGAACGTTTCTTCAAGTACAGTCTCAAAAACCATCAAGCGCTATGATGAAACTGGCTCTCATGAGGACTGCCACAGGAAAGGAATACCCAGAGTTACCTCTGCTGCAGAGGATAAGTTCATTAGAGTTACCAGCATCAGAAATTGCAGCCCAAATAAATGCTTCACAGAGTTCAAGTAACAGACACATCTTAACATCAACTGTTCAGAGGAGACATAGTGAATCAGGCCTTCATGGTTGAATTGCTGCAACAACAAAAATCACTACTAAAAGACACCAATAAGAGGAAGAGACTTGCTTGGGCCAAAAAACAGGAGCAATGGACATTAGACTGGTGGAAATCTGTTCTTTGGTCTGAGGGGTCCAAATTTGAGATTTTTGGTTCCAACCGCTATGTCTTTGTGAGACGCAGAGTAAGTGAACGAATGATCTCCGCATGTGTAGTTCCCACAGTGAAGCATGGAGGGGGAGGTGTGATGGTGTGGGGGTGCTTTGCTGGTGACACTGTCTGTGATTTATTTAGAATTCAAGGTACACTTAACCAGCATGGCTACTACAGCATTCTGCAGTGATACGCCATCCCATTTGGTTTGCACTTAGTGGGACTATCATTTGTTTTCAACAGGACAATGACCCAACACACCTCCAGGCTGTGTAAGGGCTATTTGACCAAGAAGGAGAGTGATGCAGTGCTGCATCAGATGACCTAGCCTCCACAATCACCTGACCTCAACCCAATTGAGATGGTTTGGGATGAGTTGGACCGCGGAGTGATGGAAAAGCAGCTAACATGTGCTCAGTATATGTGGGAACTCCTTCAAGACTGTTGGAAAAGCATTCCAGGTGAAGTATGTGAACACTTCTTCAAATTAGTGGATTTGGCTATTTCAGCCACACCCGTTGCTGATCGGTGTATAAAATTGAGCACACATCCATGCAATCTCCATAGACAAACATTGGCAGTAGAAGGGTCTTACTGAAGAGCTCAGTGACTTTCAACGTGCCACCTTTCCAACAAGTCAGTTTGTCAAATGTCTTCCCTGCTAGAGCTGCCCCGGTCAACTGTAAGTTCTGTTATTGTGAAGTGGAAATGTCTTGGAAAAACAACTGCTCAGCCGCAAAGTGGTAGGCCACACACGCTCACAGAACAGGACCACTGAGTTCTGAAGCACAGAGCCCTGACCTCAACCCCATCGAACACCTTTGGGATGAATTGGAACTCCGACTGCGAGCCAGGCCTAATCGCCCAACACCTCACTAATGCTCTTGTGACTGAATGGTAGCAAGTCCCTGCAGCAATGTTCCAACATCTTGTTGAAAGCCTTCCCAGAAAAGTGGAGGCTGTTATAGCAGCAAAGGGGGGACCAACTCCATATTAATGCCCATGATTTTGGAATGAGATGTTCGACGAGCAGGTGTCCACATACTTTTGGCCATGTAGTGTAGGTACAGTAGTTGCCGTGGTAACCAAACAAACAGACTAGTTTAGCTAACCAAACTGTTATGAAAATGAAATTCAGCAAACGCAATACTGTTTTCAATTCGACTTTTGCTTTCAAAAGCAGCGCAAACAAAACTTGTAAAAATTAACTATAGCCATTGAAATCTATCGTGCATTATAGGGAAATAATGCACACTCTAGAATGCCCTTCAAGTCAATCAGAAAGGAGTATTCAACAATGCCATGGAAAAATTAAGCAATAAGGCACAAGGTGGTGTGGTATATGGCCAATATACCATGGCTATGGGCTATTCTACTGCACGACTCAACGCGGAATGCCTGGATACAGCCCTTAGCCGTGGTATATTGGCCATATACCACAAACCCCTGAGGCGCCATATTGCTATAATAAACTGGTTACCAACGTAATTGGAGCAGTAACCAGAAATGTTTTGTCATACCCTTGTTATATGTTTGATATACCACGGCTGTCAGCCAATCAGCATTCAGGGCTCGAACCCACCCAGTTTATAAATATATTTCACAGTTTTATCAAGTTGGCTTGATATTCTTTGGGTGGTGGACCATTCTTGATACACACGGGAAAATGTTGATCATGAAAATCTCAGCAGCATTGCAGTTTTTGACACCAACCGGTGTGCCTGGCACCTACAACCATACCCCGTTCAAAGGCACTTAAATATTTTGTCTTGCCCATTCACCCTCTGAATGTCACACATACACAATCCATGTCTCAATTGTCTCAAGGCTTAAAGATCATTCCTGTCTCCTCCCGTTCATCTACACTGATTGAAGTGGATTTAACAAGTGACATCAATAAGGGATCATAGCTTTCACCTGGCCAGTATATGTGATGGAAAGAGAGTTCTTAATGTTTTGAATTATGTGTGTATATATATATGTATGTATGTATGTGTGTGTATGTATGTATGTATGTATGTGTGTATATATATATATATATATATATATATATATATATATATATATATATATATATATATATATATATACACACACATTTTTTTGAGCAGTATATATATATATATATATATATATATATATATATATATATATATATATATATATATATATATATACTGCTCAAAAAAATAAAGGGAACACTTAAACAACACATCCTAGATCTGAATGAAAGAAATAATCTTATTAAATACTTTTTTCTTTACATAGTTGAATGTGCTGACAACAAAATCACACAAAAATAATCAATGGAAATCCAATTTATCAACCCATGGAGGTCTGGATTTGGAGTCACACTCAAAATTAAAGTGGAAAACCACACTACAGGCTGATCCAACTTTGATGTAATGTCCTTAAAACAAGTGAAAATGTGGCTCAGTAGTGTGTGTGGCCTCCACATGCCTGTATGACCTCCCTACAACGCCTGGGCATGCTCCTGATGAGGTGGCGGATGGTCTCCTGAGGGATCTCCTCCCAGACCTGGACTAAAGCATCCGCCAACTCCTGGACAGTCTGTGGTGCAACGTGGCGTTGGTGGATGGAGCGAGACATGATGTCCCAGATGTGCTCAATTGGATTCAGGTCTGGGGAATGGGCGGGCCGGTCCATAGCATCAATGCCTTCCTCTTGCAGGAACTGCTGACACACTCCAGCCACATGAGGTCTAGCATTGTCTTGCATTAGGAGGAACCCAGGGCCAACCGCACCAGCATATGGTCTCACAAGGGGTCTGAGGATCTCATCTCAGTACCTAATGGCAGTCAGGCTACCTCTGGCGAGCACATGGAAGGCTGCGGCCCCCCAAAGAAATGCCACCCCACACCATGACTGACCCACCGCCAAACCGGTCATGCTGGAGGATGTTGCAGGCAGCAGAACGTTCTCCACGGCGTCTCCAGACTCTGTCACGTCTGTCACATGTGCTCAGTGTGAACCTGCTTTCATCTGTGAAGAGCACAGGGCGCCAGTGGCGAATTTGCCAATCTTGGTGTTCTCTGGCAAATGCCAAACGTCCTGCACGGTGTTGGGCTGTAAGCACAACCCCCACCTGTGGACGTCGGGCCCTCCTACCACCCTCATGAAGTCTGTTTCTGACCGTTTGAGCAGACACATGCACATTTGTGGCCTGCTGGAGGTCATTTTGCAGGGCTCTGGCAGTGCTTCTCCTGCTCCTCCTTGCACAAAGGCGGAGATAGCGGTCCTGCTGCTGGGTTGTTGCCCTCCTACGGCCTCCTCCACGTCTCCTGATGTACTGGCCTGTCTCCTGGTAGCGCCTCCATGCTCTGGACACTACGCTGACAGACACAGCAAACCTTCTTGCCACAGCTCGCATTGATGTGCCATCCTGGATGAGCTGCACTACCTGAGCCACTTGTGTGGGTTGTAGACTCAGTCTCATGCTACCACTAGAGTGAAAGCACCGCCAGCATTCAAAAGTGACCAAAACATCAGCCAGGAAGCATAGGAACTGAGAAGTGGTCTGTGGTCACCACCTGCAGAACCACTCCTTTATTGGGGGTGTCTTGCTAATTGCCTATAATTTCCACCTGTTGTCTATTCCATTTGCACAACAGTATGTGCAATTTATTGTCAATCAGTGTTGCTTTCTAAGTGGACAGTTTGATTTCACAGAAGTGTGATTGACTTGGAGTTACATTGTGTTGTGTATATATATATTTATGTATATATATACACACTACTGTTCAAAGGTTTGGGGTCACTTAGAAATGTCCTTGTTTTTAAAAGAAAAGTTTTTAAAGAAGCAATATAACTGGCCTTCTTTAGACTAGTTGAGTATCTGTAACATCAGCATTTGTGGGTTCGATTTGATATGATTGCAGACTCAAAATGGCCAGAAACAAAGTACTTTCTTCTGAAACTCGTCAGTCTATTCTTGTTCTGAGAAATGAAGGCTATTCCATGCGAGAAATTGCCAAGAAACTGAAGATCTCGTACAACGCTGTGTACTACTCCCTTCACAGAACAACGCAAACTGGCTCTAACCAGAATAGAAAGAGGAGTGGGAGGCCCCAGTGCATAACTGTGCAAGAAGACAAGTACATTAGAGTGTCTAGTTTGAGAAACAGACGCCTCACAAGTCCTCAACTGGCAGCTTAATTAAATAGTACCTGCAAAACACCAGTCTCAACGTCAACAGTGAAGAGGCGACTCCGGGATGCTGGCCTTCTAGGAAGAGTTGCAAAGAAAAAGCCATATCTCAGACTGGCCAATAAAAAGAAAAGATTAAGATGGGCAAAAGAACACAGACACTGGACAGAGGAACTCTGCCTAGAAGGCCAGCATCCCGGAGTCGCCTCTTCACTGTTGATGTTGAGACTGGTGTAGACTGACGAGTTTCAGAAGATAGTAGTTTGTTTCTGGCCATTTTGAGCCTGTAATTGAACCCACAAATGCTGATGCTCCAGATACTCAACTAGTCTAAAGAAGGCCACTTTTGTTGCTTCTTTAATCAGAACAACAGTTTCAGCTGTGCTAACATAATTGCAAAAGGGTTTTCTAATGATCAATTAGCCTTTTAAAATGATAAACATGGATTAGCTAACACAACGTGCCATTGGAACACAGGAGTGATGGTTGCTGATAGTGGGCCTCTGTACGCCTATGTAGATATTCCATTAAAAATCAGCCCTTTCCAGCTACAATAGTCATTTACAACATTAACAATGCCTACACTGTATTTCTGATCAATTTTATGTTATTTTAATGGACCAAAAAAATAGCTTTTCTTTCAAAAACAAGGACATTTCTAAGAGACCCCAAACTTTTGAACGGTTGTATAGAATAATAGAATAATAGTAAAGACATCAAAACTATGAAATAACACATATGGAATCATGTAGTAACCAAAACAGTGTTAAACAAATCAAAATATAGTTTAGATTTTAGATTCTTCAAAGAGTAGCCACTCTTTGCCTTGACGACAGCTTTGCACACTCTTGGCATTCTCTCAACCAGCTTCACGTGGAATGCTTTTCCAACAGTCTTGAAGGAGTTCCCACATATGCTGAACCCTTGTTGGCTGCTTTTCCATCACTCTGCGGTTCAACTCATCCCAAACCATTTCAGTTGTGTTGATGTCGGGTGATTGTGGAGGCCAGGTCATCTGATGCAGCACTCCATCACTCTCCTTCTTGGTCAAATAGCCCTTACACAGCCTGGAGGTGTGTTGGGTCATTGTCCTGTTGAAGAACAAATGATAGTCCCACTAAGCGCAAACCAAATGGGATGGCGTATCACTGCAGAATGCTGTAGTAGCCATGCTGGTTAAGTGTGCCTTGAATTCTGAATAAATCACAGACAGTGTCACCAGCAAAGCACCCCACACCATCAAACCTCCTCCTCCATGCTTCATGGTAGGAACTACGCATGCAGAGATCATCCGTTCACCAACTCTGCATCTCACCAAGACTCAGTGGTTGGAACAAAAAATCTAAAATTGGACTCATCAGACCAAAGGACATATTTCCACCAGTCTAATGTTCATTGCTTGTGTTTCTTGGCCCAAGTAAGTCTCTTCTTCTTATTGGTGTCCTTTAGTAGTGTTTCTTTTGCAGCAATTTGACCATGAAGGCCTTATTCACACAGTCTCCTCTGAACAGTTGATGTTGAGATGTGTATGTTACTTGAACTCTGAAGTATTTATTTGGGCTGCAATTTCTGAGGCTGGTAACTCTAATGAACTGATCCTCTGTGGCAGTCCTCATGAGAGACAGTTGAAGAAACTTTCAAAGTTTTACTTACCTTCATGTCTTAAAGTAATGATGGACTGTCATTTCTCTTTGCTTATTTGAACTGTTCTTGCCATAATATGGACTTGGTCTTTTACCAAATAGGGCTATCTTCTGTTTGTTTCATTGTCACAACATAACTGATTGTCTCAAACGCATTGAAAAGGAAAGAAATTCCACAGATGAACTTTTAACAAGGCACACCTGTTAATTGTAATGCCTTCCAGGTGACTACCTTATGAAGCTGGTTGACAGAATGCCCAGAGTGTGCACAGCTGTCATCAAGGCAAAAGGTGGCTACTTTGAAGAATCTCAAATATAAAATATATTTTGATTTGCTTAACACGTTTTTGGTTACTACATGATTCCGTATGTGTTATTTCGTAGTTTTGATGTCTTCACTGTTATTCTACAATGTAGAAAATTGTAAAAAATAAAGAAATACCCTGGAATGAGTAGGTGTGTCCAAACTTTTGACTGTTCTGTATATGTAAAACACACATATAAATTCATGGTTTTGGCTGCTCTGGGCCTTTAAGAAAGCCTCTGAAATAAACAGAGCGCCAGCTCAAATTAATTTCAGCACCAGCAAAAGTGCTTAATGGAATAGTCTGCAGGGGTTTTCCACCACTTTGGTGACTTGGCCTTTCCTGGATTCCACAAACCAATCCCCCTTTAACTCAGATGAAAGACCAGCTTATTGTTTTTAAAAACATAATGTTATTGCTTAGTTGCTTATTTGGCATGTAAATCCATTATTTTAATGGGACGCACATGCTTAATTTAATTTGTCACTGAATTACAATTGTATTGATTTCCAAAGAATCTTACAATAATAGGCCTACATTATATTAAGACATGTAGTTGTAGCCTAATTACATTCCAATATGAAAGAGAAAGACCTGTCTGTCTCTTTTGCCTATTTAACTTTTGTATTTTTTATTACTGGTTAGGTTGCATACTGGAATGTACTATGAACATCATGGAAAATGGCTGCTCATGTAAAGAAAGGCTCAATAGCCACAACCGGAAGTTAAGTATTTATTGACCTCGCCAAAATGTAAGCTCTTGTTCCCTCATTGAGTTATTCCCTCATTGACTTTTCCATGTCTGTCATGTTGTGCTCTTTCTGCCCTCTAGTGTGCAAGAAAATACCTTGCATTTGATTTCGATATTTTGATATTGTGTGTCATATTCATTACTAGAAGTGTTCCTCAGAGACACATTTTCTGCTTTGAACTCCACCAAGGATTTATATAAGAGAAATCCCTATATTTACATAAATGTAACCTATTACTGTCCAAAGAGCCTTCATAGGGGACTGAATTCCTTTCATGGCCTCTCGATTGTAGACTGTCCCAGGCACCCTGCTTTCAGGAAATTACATAAGTCATATTGTATTACCATTACTGTATTATGTGATCAGGAGAATGTTATATGCTCTCCCTGTACTTATTCTCTCAGCGAGTCTTTTACAGAGCGGGTGCTATTTATAGTGTGACTTCATAGTTAACTGTTCAGCAACAGAGAAGCAGAAAAGAATCAAGCACCCTGTCGTGCCAAAAGAACATTGTTATTTTTAGTTAATTTCAGAATAAAATTTAAATGACAAGATACTGTGTCTGGAATATTGAGTTTAACACTTTGTGTGATGTAACATGGACTTTAGGAGAATGTTCCACCGAGGTGTGATAACCACACCAGTATGGACGGTACCTTCACCTCTCAATGGCATTCTTGAGAATTGATATAGGGAAAAGCAGTCATGTTCTTACCCAGATATAAGACAATGGGTCTTCATCTCCCAACACAAAAATGCCGGATTATGTAATTCTCATCCATGTTTGCCGATAGATACTGATTTATAATTGGTATTGCTAGGTGCCAAACTTAGCATGGCATGGTATTCAATCTTACAGCAGATGGTTTCCTCACAGATTGGAAACGTGAGAGCAGCTCGACAGTGTGTATATGAAATTACTCACTATTTTCCTCACCCTATTTATATAGTTAGTCACGTCGAGTTCACCACATTATTTCTCAACGGTGCAGTGGTTTATGGTGAATAATTGTTTCACTACATTAACATCTGTCTTTCTTCTCTCCTCCCTCTCCCTCTTTCAAATAAGTCACATTTAATTGTATATTTCCTTTCTTGGCCTGGGGCCTGGTGCCAGCTGTATGAAATGTAGTTTTACTGCCTCTGCTGCCAGCAGTTTGGTTTGTAGAAAAAATAACAAAATTCCCACTGAGCCACTTCAACTCTTAAAGGCATTTCTCTTTGTGAAGAAGAAGCAAACCACTCATGCATGATTCCTTGTTTGTTCTACCACAATGTCCCTTAAAGAGGAAATTGAGCAACAACTTCATGTGCACACATGAGAATAATTCTATGCCTTGAGAAGGTTTGCGAAGTTATTTCCAAATAGCATTTGGATTGTTGTTATAATAGCTGGCCTTAAAGTTATGGGCGAGGCTTTCCAAATAATATTGAACATTCCATCACTGGTTGCTACTACCTCTTTAATATTTGATACTCTGTTTTGTGGTGTTCCACCTGTACAGTATTATTCAACATGTTTTTCTCAGTATTTTTGTTGGTCCATATTTTGTTTCACACATTTGATAAGATCTTGGTAATAATAACCCCCTTCATGTCACAATCCACCCTGTAATTAGTCTCATCAACAGCACAGCTCAGTCAGAATGGATGGTTCTTTAGTTACTCTAGTCTAGCAGCTGTAGTGTGTTAACCGTTTCCACGGTAATGTGATGTAAAGATTAACAAGCCCTGACTGGGGGCCTCTGCCTTGCCTCATCTGCTGGCTCAGTGCCAGGTGTTAGTTGGCTCCCCAGCTCTCTCAGCACATACCAGCTCTGTGTTGCAGCATGTTCTCTAGTCTATGCTAACTGACTCACATCCACCACCACTGTGTACTCTGGTCAGTCAAGTGTCAAAATGAAGGTTGAAGTTAAAGTTGTGTCTTTGTCTACGCCACAGTTGTAGGCCTAGCATCTCTGGTAAAGGGATACTTCGGGATTTTGTCAATGAGGCCCTTTATCTATTTCTCCAGTCAGATGAACTCATGGATAGCATTTTTATGTCTCTGTGTCCAGTATTAAGTTTGAGGTAGTTTCGCAAGCCAATGCTAACTAGCGTTAGTGCAATAACTGGAAGTAATAACTGTTAGCATTATGCTAACACTAGTTAGCAATTGCACTAGTTCTAGTTAGCAACTCCCTTCAAACTGGACACAGAGACATAAAAATGGTATCCACGAGTTCATCTGACTCTGGGGAAGTAGATAAAGGGCCTCATTGACAAAATCCCGAAGTATCCCTTTAATCTTAATATAACTTCCTAGAGCGAATGTCCTCTTCCAATATAAGTTGGAGCTTTTCATTACTGTGTGGGGGAGTTATCTTATAAATTGATTTATTTTTTATTCCCAGACCCACGGTGGTTTGCATGTAAACATTCATCTTTAGCCTCCCGAGTGGCGCAGCGGTCTAAGGCATTGCAACGCAGTGTTGTGGCGTCACTGAAGCCTGGGTGTCGTTACTGATCGGGAGTTCCATAGGGCGGCGCACAATTGGCCCAGTGTCGTTAGGGGAGGGTTTGGCCGGGGGGGCTTTACTTGGCTCATCACGCTTTAGCGACTCTTTCTGGTGGGCTGGGCACCTGCAGGCTGACTTCGGTAGTCAGTTGAACAGTGTTTCCTCCGACACATTGGTGCAGCTGGCTTCCTGGTTAAGCGAGCAGGTGTTAAGAAGCGCGGTTTGGCGGGTCATGTTTTGGAGCACGCATGACTCGACCTTTGCTTCTCCCAAGCCCGTTGGGAAGTTGCATCGATGAGACAAGATCGTAATCACGAAATTGGGGGTAGAAATATAAAATAAAAAAAACATAAATCTTTAAAGACTTGTTGATTCTTAGACATGTTACGTTGCAGCTACATGGGCAGGGTAAGAGGTGATAAATCCATATTAACTTGTCAGATTTAGGTTAACTCAGTCTCTTCCACTCTGACCTTTCCAGGCTCCTCCTACCTTACGAGAGGCACACCAAAGGAGAGGAAGACAAACCCCTCCCCTCAGCAAAACCCAAAAAACAGGAGCATGGGGCCCAAGAGGGGGGTGCCAAACACAAAGGGGTCACAGCGAAACGACCTAAAGGTGGACTACACCAGAGGCAGGGGGCCAGGAAGAAGAGGGAGAGAGGGGACACCGCAAAAAGCCAGGAGCTCTCACAGGTCAGTCCCACTAGTTTTCTGTCCGTCTGTCTCAGGCTCTCACAAACACTGGTTCACACACACTCTTTCTTAGAAAAGATAACATATGCTAACATCACACACGCATCATGTCTATGTATTGAATAACAGTATGGAGGCCTCCCGAGTTGTGCAGTTGTCTAAGGCACTGCATTGCAATGCTTGAGGTGTCACTACAGCCCCGGGGTCGATCCCAGGCTGTGTCACACGGGTTAAGCAAGCAGTGTGCCAAGGTCGTGTTTCAGAGTAAGCATGGCTCTCGACATTAGCCTCTCCCTAGTCCGTACGGGAGTTGCAGCGATGGGACAAGACTGTAACTACCAATTGTATATCACGAAATTCAGGAGAAAAAGGTGTAAAAAGTACACACAAAAAAGAATAACAGTATGGCATGTGTTTTCCCACTAAGGTATCTGAGAAAGGGGACAACCAGGAGCCAGCAGCCATTAAGCAGGATCCTCTGCCCAGAGAAGAGCCTGAAGAGGAGGAGTTACAACTCACCCTGAAGAAAGAGGAGACATTGAGCGAGGAGGAAACATCGCGCCTGAATCCCCCCAACGCAGACTGCCACAGAGCCACACCTGTCCTCCACAGTGAACTGTCTCCACTGTCCGAGTGGAGACATCCCCACCAGCCACAGTCAGACAAACTCAACCCTGAGCAAAGGGACCAAGCTGATGGAACCCTGTCTAAGACCCCATATCCATACCAGTGGGACAACAACAGTAAGCCTGGGTATAGCAGTCTACCTGACCCAAGCAAGCCTGACATTACGGTAGCTAAAGACACAGACAGTCACGGTTATGGACATGGTGGGAGGGTGGGGAAGGTGCTGCCCATGTGTAAGCAGAGCCCACCCCCACTGCAGCAGTACTCCACAGAGCTAATCACAGACAAACAGGACTCCCCCAGTAAAAACAAAGAGATGAATCAGTGTCACATGCCCATGCCAACAGCGTACTCAAAGGACAACCTGGGGGTCATGTCTCCACTAGCCAAGAAGAAGCTCCTCTCCCAAGTCTGTGAGACAAATCATTACTCGTTCAGTTCCCCTCCTCTTCCTCCTCCCACTCCGTCAGCCAGCGTGGGTGATGTGAACGACAGTTGTGTTGAAGAGGTGGTGAAACTGAGGCAGGACTCCCTGCCAGATAGCCCAGAGATGGCTCCCATCTTCAGGCCTTCTGTCATCCAGCACGCCCAGAGCATCAAACCCCAGCAAGAGAGGAGTCCTCTGGGGGATTTGTCTGAGCCCTTCACTTGCAGAGTGAGCCACTTCCAGCCCCAGCTCCACCCCCCCTGGCACCCCTACCTCCACAGGACTGAGACCCAGGATGGAGAGGAGAACGCAGGGGAGACACGGATGCAGCAGCAGCAGCCCAGTCAGGCACCACCAGGCTACGCAGGTGACTGCTACTCCTCCCCTCACTTACACAACCTCTACCGGCAGACAGAGAACTGTCTGAGTCAAGAGCGAATGGACAGTTATCCCAACAGAGACAAACATGGACATTTTATCAGGGAACGCCAGAGCAGCGAGGTATTCACCTCAAACAATTCTGACAGAGAATGTTTGACTTACAGAGCTCCCCACTTCTCTGAGAGGACACAAACACATGGGGATAGACTAATGGAAGAGGAACCTCGAGATTTCAGTATTTCCAAGCCTGTCTCTCAAAGGATGTCTTTCACAAAGCCCTCTTTCTGTGGTCTCCCGTATCCCATGATGCACCAGAGTTTAGACTGTCACCCCAAAGCGTGCAGAGTCCCTCCGATGACTATATCTACCACCAAACACCTGGAACCCCTTCAGCCCTTCTTCAACCCTAAAGGCCACGCTGAAACTGTTGGTGCCTCTAGACCCAGTAAGAGAAGCCTGGGGGAACTAGAGAACGAGGGGGTGCCAGACCGCAAGGTGCGAGTGGTGACCCCCATGCACCCCGCCGGCTCTGTCCGCCGAGGCGACCCACAGGGAGAGGAGCTCAAACCAGCCGAACCGGCGCACGCCGTCCACTTCCACCTCCACAGCCACATTCCCGAGGGCCACACCTACCCTCCCCACGCGCCCTTCTACCCAGGGATGTACCCCGGGATGCAGGACGCCCTCCATCACAACCTCCAGTACCTGAAGAGCCAGACAGCTGTGTCCCCCCTGGTCCCTCCACTAGCCTTCCACTCCATGATGCTACAGAGGCAGTTGATGGCCTCCCAGCCCAGCCCCCACCACTTCTACAGGCACCCTGGGGGGGCGGCCCTGTACGGGGACCTCCTGCACCACCTGTACCCCCTGTCCACCCTCACCCACCCACAGCTGTCCTCCATGCACCCCAGCACCAGACTCTAACAGATGGACCCATGTGGAGCTTAACCGTCTCACCCTGGGACAGTGGATCTAGTGTTCTATTCTTCAGTAAGCATGACAACACTGATTAACTGTAGATGGTGGATTAACTCTTTAGTCAGGCACACAGTTCCATTTTTGTGTATTTTTTTTGTTTTTTGCACTGTATCACCACTTAGTTACTTTGGATAAATTTGCACTCTATGTAGTGTTTGTGTTCACCAACCAGGTTGTTTCTCTCACTCAACAGTCAGGTTCTTATTATCTTTGAGTGTGGAGGGAGACAGAGAAAAGCCATTGGCATGCATGTCAGGGGGATAATCATATTTGCTGGGTCTCCAAAGGATTGGATTCCAAATCACTGCAATGCGACAACTTCATCCTCCAAATGTGTTCTGGGGATTTTTATCAGGTTGAAACACTTAAAACCATGAGGGGACTATCTAAAATAAACTATTTTCACAAGATTTACCATCGGAAAAGTTCATGCAACTGTTAAGCATTCGGCTACTCCACCTTCAATCAATGTTCTGGATCTGTTTACAGCTCTCTAGTGTGGTGCTGTGGCCTGTTTGTGTTCATGTATTAGACCACTACACGTCTTAGAAATGACTGTGTTAAAACAAGGTGCTGTACAAAACCACAAGGTGCTGAGGTATTGTATGTAGATAACAGCTCATTTTCATCAGAACACCCAAGCTGTGAAGAAACCACATTTGACGTTTTTCATCAGTTGTTTTTAAGGCAAGTCGTATCGTTTGTCAGGAACATTCTCTCAAAATGTTTTGTTGACCCTTGAGAGGTGGGAAAGTGACCCAGATACATTAATATATTGAACAGAAGGTATTTATACTGCGCTTAACATGAGTCACTGATGCTGCCTACTGTGACATCTGACAGCTCTTATCTTGACATAGCTCTGAAACATCACTGGTCTAAGGCTGTTTACTGCGCCTCCTTCATTCAACAGCATAATGCATGATAAATACGAATGTGTCTTGTAGATTATTGCTTTGTGAATATCTGTGCCTTTCTTAATCTTCGATTAGGGGTTGCAGCACTAGTTTTCTATCATGACTGACTTTCAGGAGACTGTTGTAGGCTTGGCCTACAGTATGTGCAGCCCACCGGAGTTGGATGTGACCTGGACGCGCCAGCCTCTGTTGAAGACCATTGTCCAGCCCAACAACTGCATGTACTTTAGTTTTTTGTTTTTAAGCGTATTTGAGATTATCTGTATAATGGAAAGCGCTATATAAAATAAATCTATTATTATTACAGTTATAAGGTTCCATTCTATCATCACATTGCAGTACAAACTCATTGGACTGTAATTGTATAGTACCATAGTTACCGTTTAGCACAGGGATAGTTAAGCACTGGTGTAGAGAATGGCTACTATAATAGATTTATGTGCCACTGCCAGACATAGTGATCAAAAGGCAGCGTGTAGCGCCCGAGGAATAATAGCACCTGGTCTGGGTTAACAACCATCATAACTGCTTTTAATGGGTATTTGGAACATGTGAAATATAGGTAACACATTTGCTGTTTAAATTTGTTTTAAAGCCAATCGACTGAGATTGAGCAGACCCTTAAAGGAAAACTCCACCCCAAAACTATATTTTGGTATTTGTTTCATTAGTCCATTGTTGATATAGTCCCAACATGTTTTGCATGTCAGCAATCACGTTTTCAAGATATACAACTTGCAAGATGCAGGAATACAGCCGTTATGATGCATTTCGCATCATATGATGCTGCGTATTTCTGTATTTTTAATGTTATACATCTTGAAAACTTGATTAGCAAAATATAGTTTTTGGGTGGAATTTTTTCCTTTAAGATAAACATTCATTCACAATTACATGCTCTTAATGTCATGTTTGCCTCAGCAGCGTCAGTAACTGATGTTTAAGTTCCTTAACATTCAAATCCATTCTCTGGCATCTTTCTCTGTCTGACTTTTTAATAATGTAAATACTGTTGACTTTTGACTGTCTGTTATCATGTGTAATATGTTATAATCTGTAAATAGTATAAATGCATACAGCTGGTTACACAATCTAGATGTCACAGGTCACCTTACATTTAGATCTGAACACTAAAGTTAGGACATTTTTTTATTTGCTTGTTTTGTGTTCTTGTTTTCCACGTTGTTTTTCTTTAAAGTGTTTTTGATACTATGTGCCATCTGTTTACCAATGATTCAGCTGGCAAGCAAGAAAAACATTTTGTATTATATGATCCTCTGTATATTTAATTAAAATATTTTACTATCTACGAATGTCTTTCTCCCCTTAATTGTGGTGGTACTATACCACAGATGGGTGGGAATGGAACTCATTTCCTAAGATTCATTGTGAAATATTGAAATGTCATGTAGACCCAACTACAAATCTATTCCAAGGCATTTTACCAGTGTTGGGTCATATACATAACATCTTAATGCAATTTGCTGACAGTATGTCTGGAACAGAAGGTTGCTAATAATTCAAAGAAAGGTTTTGTGTTTCCATTAATAGTGGCTGTATGCAGACTGGTAATATGTTTTCAGTTGAGAGATATTCTCGGTATTTCTAAAACTACAGACCTAGGTCGGATTAGGGAGTGATGAAGTGTCCTTATATTAGAATGGTATTAGCTGATATTGGGTGTTATCTTCAAATGCTGTTATCTAGGACAAGCAGTATTATTCACATTAAAACAGACTGCAGTGGTCATTTATATCAGATAGTTATATGCAATGCTACATTAGTGAGTCTGCCCTTTCTAAAAGTGATTTGAGTCACGTTACCCACAACTGATTATACAGCATTTGCTGCAGTGTGTGGATGTGCTTAGCCTGCTTAAGGTGTTACCGCCACCTACTGGTACAACTGCACTATGACGGAGGATATTTTGGTTACTAGTTTTTACATTGGTAAATGGCACAAGACCGTCAGTCTAAAGTCAAAGCTCGCATTAAGCATTAGTTGGACCAAATCAACAAAGAAAGTTTAAATGTTTTTTTAAAAAGTAGTAGAAATGGGTTTTAATCCACAACAAAGACCGTTAGATATCTTACAGTATATGAGAGGGAAACAAGAATCGAATACGTTAGGGCTACACAGACTATCAACAATACACATTTAACAATAACAAATCAGAAATCTCTAGTATAACCATTAACTTTAGACATATTCCACCGAATATGGTTAACGAATACTTAAATTGTATTAAAAACGACAAATGCTAGCCTAACTACTAAATAAATTGCTAGTTATTTGGTACAATAATGATACGTCTACAATTCCAAAACAGTTCCTTAAAACCCATTGTCGCTCTGCTTATTAAAAAGAGAATAGAAAACAAAGTGATAACTGGCTCAGGCCACAGTGTACTGTGCATTAGTTTGGGCCGCTAGAAAGTGTCATGTCCCATTTCAATCTTCAGGCCACTGCTTATATTGAGTGCAGCGCAAAACTGAACTTATTTTCTCCTCTACTGGCCTATAAGATCATTTCATGCAATGCTTACATTAGATCCACTATTCGCTGTGTCTCTGATAAGTGTTCAATATATATTGTTTCAGTGATATATTTTGGTTAGAAAGGCCAATGCATTAAGGACTATTATCATAGTCTATTATCATAGTGATTAGGTACACCATGTCAAAAGAACCAAGAGAACATTATTTATCCCTAAGGTCCCACATTCAGAAGTGTATTTGCAGTCCATACATGCTAATATTCCTACAGTGAGTAATTGGACACACATTGGAATAAGACAGTTTCATTAAAGGAAGGTTGCTTAGTCATTAAGAAATGTCCCTAAAAACACCCAAATAGGTCCTATTAGTAAAAGTTAAAAGGCATATTTGGGCCACTGGCGACCCTGGCTTCAGTCTTTAGTCCCAGGTGAGGTCCCTTGTTCAGTCAGTCACCAGGCTTTAGGGTTCATCTTCTCCCTAAAGGACTTGCTCAGTTTGTTGCGTGGAGCAGGGACAGGGGCAGGCCTGGGGGGGACATCAGGAGTCTGGGGGTACTCCAAGTCCTGCTGGGGAGGCTCTATCTGGCCCAGGGGGGCGTTCTTTCTGGACAGGCCACCAGGGTTCCTCTGCAGCTGCTGGATGATGGCAGAGAACTTGGCATCCAGCGAGGGTCGTCCCGTCTTGGTTCGCGCCCTAACGTTCTCCTTCTGATATGGAGGAGGGGGTCTGGCTGGCGGCAGGCCGAAAGGCTGCTTGTCAGCAGGTGGGGGCGGGGCACGCCTCTTCTTGTTGCCGTTGGAGACAGAGCTGGGAGTTGGGCTGGGACTCTCTTTGCCCGGAGACAAAACACTCTTCTGCACCACCATGGGGATGGACCCGTCAAACAGAGTAGACCATTTAGGAGGCTCCCTTGCCTCCTCCTCACCAATGAGGAAGTGGCCCCCTGTTTCCTCGATTTTGTTGTGGATGATGTCGGTGATACTCTCAAACTTCCCAGGAGAATTTATACCTTTAGAACAAAAGGGAAAATTGACTAAATTAATCATATAGTATATAAATAGTGTCTGACAGCCAAAAGGTGCCAACACTGGTTTCTGTAAGGCAGTTTTACAGAAACTTAATTAGTGACCTCTTCAGAGGAGTTCACATGATCTGACTGATTATTTAATGGATTGTATTAAATATTTGATTTCTTTATTATTTGATTGATTGCATTTTATATTTAATTTGTGTTTATTGCAGGGCTCATTTGAAAAATAAATAAGTCGTATTTTCTCACCCAAAACTGCATATCAGAAAAATCTAAGACAATATGTAGTCAAAGGTTCAGGGCACTGGACTTACTCAGGTCATTGTAGACAGAGTCAGCCTGTTTGGTGAGAAAGAGTGGGGGTTTCTTTGGTGACGTAACCTCAATCTTCATCAGCTCACTACAGCAGTGCTGCCACTGACCTGGGAGAGAGAGAAGATAAAATCAGAGCATTGGGTGGAGATATACAATTTGGATTAAATCTGTGAAAGAAAGAGCATGAGATTAAGGTTTTTGCTAACTCTTCCAAACACTCACTCTGATCGTAGAAGTGCTGCCAGAATGCTTCCATCCAGTCCTCCAGCTCCTCCCTGCTGTCAGTTGTGAAGATGTTGGTCAGAGCCCCCCCCACCACTGGGTTGGTAATGGTCAGACTGTTGGACCTCTTCTGAGGGCCCTTATCCACCACACGGATCCTAGTGTCCTGGACAGAGAAACAGCAGGAGAGCCAAGGGATGAAAAACGGAAGACTAACAGTTATGTGCTGTTCTATCACAATCATCTGGGTCGGTTACCGTGGCAACGTCTACCTTGTTGGTGGGTATGACGAGGCTGGGCTCCACCTTGGCAGTAATCTCCTCAGGGGTGTAGTAGCAGAACAGACTCCCAGCCCTGAGCACACAGTACAGGCTGCAGTACCGGGACAGCCCCTCCACACTTTGCTGGAATAGAAGACAATTATTATTTATTATGAGTATTATGTGTTGAGCTACGGTAAGACATTGGTTTACTCATCTACGCCATAGAATGGTATGTTATATGACTAAAGAAGGTTTTAGCTCTACTTATCAGGGCTTGACTGGCAGGGCCAGATATGGTACTCTATAGTTTGTCAGGGAGCAGTCAGAGAGTTGATAACAGTTGGCTCACCTGCTGAATCAGATAGCCATTCATCATGTCCTGGGTCATACAGACAGGCTGGGCAGCTAGACGACAGCAGAGGTTCCCATAGAGGGGCAGCCAGGAGGACGACTCAGCTAAAGAGAAAACAGCCCAAACAAGACATATTGTGACAATCCTTTCTGAAGCCAAAAACATGCAATGAAATGTATCTTTAAAGCAAAGCGGTATATAGGAATGTCCAATGAAGTGTTGCTCTTACCATCCTGGAGGACTATGAGAGAATGGGACTGGAAGCCCCCATCGGCCCAGGCCAAGCCCAGAGAGGTGTACGCCAGCAGGCTGTACCTTGCCCCCCTAGGAAGGACAGAGAGACCCAAAGTGATTTAACATACAAGACTAACCAGATGACTGACTAGGCAAAAGGCAACAACTGCTAAACCAAAAGGGGTGACTACAGTACAGTAAATCTGGGCCCTACCCACTACATATAATCAGCACCCAATGTTGTTCCTGACCATGAGACCTGACCAGGGAAAACTCTGGGCCTTAATTGTACAGCTCACGTACAGGGGTATTGGGTTGGACTGCAGGAAAGCGTCGGGGTCTCCAGCTTCGAGCAGGGGGCAGAGTTTCCTCCCAGGTGCCCTGCCGAATGAGCTGCGTAACTTCTTGGCCAGTTTCTTTGGGGTGTTGACCAGGATGGTCTCCTCCTCTATGGCACAGCTATACAGCTCCACTTTCAGCTCGAAGGCAGGCCCAACACTGTTACTGTCAATCAGTAGGGAAATGTCCGATTCAGAACACTTAAAGATGCATTCTCAAACTTTTGTATAATTTCAGCCAGTAGTTTTGAAAGTGGTGCTCACAAGCCAAAAGTGGTCCCTGTTTTTTTGTGTACTACGTCATCCATTTTGTATGACGTTACGAATTTTGCAATTTGTATGATATCATACGAACTTTGTAATTAGTTTGATATGTTTCGAATCCAATTTATGCAATATGTTACAAAATTTGGATCCCGGAGTGCATCATTAACAAGAGACTGGAGAGAAGATGATAGGGTCCCGTAGGCATAGAACCAAGGTCTCCCATTTCAACAATATGAGTTTGTATTTGTGGTGAATACTTACAAAACTGTTACACCCTCAAAACAAACATCGGTCATCGATCTGTCCACAACCACCATCTCAGTGTCAAAAACTTCAGATCCAATTCTCATCAGGCAGAAGATGGCAACCCGCCGCGTGCCTAAAACCAGGATTCACAACCATAACTACATCCAGACTCAGAATACATATTTTGAATATTGGCAAGGACATGGCTTGTATATGAGAATTGCTTTAGTTATTAGGTTCAGTCTCAATGAACTGAAGTGAATTTCCAGAGCATCGGTTTCTCCTATGTTGCTTTCCTTTTCCTTCACTGAAAACAATAAATGACAATCTACTCACTCCCTTTGTTATTAAAGTGGTCAGAGTCTTTCCACATCAACGGTATGCGCAGCCCTACAGTGGAGGACAAAGACAAACCTGTCAGTAAATGGAAGAATCCCAGTATACTTTCCAACAACAGTGATAAGACAAGCGGCTCGGCTCAAATATCTAATGATCTTCATGAATATCAAAAGGAAACGTACGATACAGGACAGCCATTGTTCCCTTCTGACAAAAAAAAGAGAAGGATCTTACCAGACAAGGCCACTCTTCCTCTGCAGGCCACACGATTATCTGAAACTCGATCTGATAATCTATGGCACACAAAACACATTAGAAATTCAACTTCACTTACGGAGCATGACTCCACAAACAAACACACATAACCAGACAATAGAAGGTTCGATATCTTTACCTCTGAGATGCGACTCTCATATCGTGGTTCTCCTTGTGCATTTCTGTCATGTAGGCCTTGACCCGAGTGTTGCAGGTCAGGAGGTTCTTGGAGGCAGTCAGGATCTGCTCTCTATTGGTGCTGGCCACCAGGAGCTTGTAGGCCCCGTCCCGCATGCGGATCTCAAAGTCTATCTTCTCCTGCATGTTAGTGTCCTGTAGGAGGGGGATAACACCATAGTAATAGAGTGAATTACAATAGTGTGGATTCACAGGAGACAGGTAGCTAAGGAGTTTGGTGATATCCTCTAACTAAAGGATGTGACATGTCACAGACAGGAGACAGTGATGGGTTCTGGGTGAGAGAGGGGGGAGGACACAGATCTTGATGAACGAGGGATACTGGAAGGCAAGTCAATAGAGCAAAGACAAAATGTGAAGAATGTTAAATGGTTTGAAAACACTCGTTTGAAACAGAATTTAATCCCTCTGAAATAAAAAAACTCAAAACATGACACAAATGTATGGTTGGGCAGACAAAAGATTGACAGGGTTTGATGTGCATGACATGTTGGGTGGTCTTTGCTAGAACACAAGAGGAAAGCCAACAAATAAACCATTAACATAGGGATTATGATGACGTTTATTAAAGGACAAAATCATTTGTTGTAATTTCTGTTTACACCACAGACATCTGATGGTGGGTAGAGGCTAAAGAAAGTATAGGCTAGAAATAGTACAGTTTTCTGATTATTTAGCCTGAATCTCTTTCTCCTCTATTTTGTCACCTGTAGTTTCTTAGAAATCTGTCTTATGTACAACAAATTCATGTCCTCTTTAATTTCATGAGTGTCTTTCATATGTAGACATTTTCATGCATTTTGCCTTCAAGAACATTCGTTTGAGAGAGCAAAAAAAAAAGAACGTTTCGATAAACATGCAAAGCAGAAGTGTTCTTCATGGCCACTGAAAAGTTGTTATGTAGGAGAGAAAAGGGTCCAATCTATACAGCTAGCATATTGTAACGGGCTAATGTGACGCTCCATTAGCCGTCACAGGACAGGTGCTATTTGGCGTAGCAGAGATTTGTCTACCAACCTTTAACAACGATGCCATATTCGTTCCCATTCGGCCAATACATGCATCTTCTAAAATGTCCGTATCCAGTTGCAGGTGGTTCGTTTTAAATATAGAAAATTCTCAGTTATAAAATAAATCGGGTTTTTTTTGTTCCGTGAAGTTATCCAAAAAGTGTACACCCGTCTCAATCAATGAGAGGAGATTTGAAATAGAATCATCTTGTCTATGTGCCTTGCCAAACAGTAGCTGTCCTGTAACGGCTAATGGAGTATCACATTACATAGCCCGATACAATCTGCTAGCCAGTGGTGGAAAAAGTACCCAATTGTCATACTTGAGTAAAAGTAGATACGTTAATAGAAAATGAATCAAGTAAAAAAAGTCACCCAGTAAAATACCCAGTAAAATTTTTTAATTTACTGATGGACAGGGGCACACTCCAACATAATTTACAAATGAATGATGTATTTAGTGAGTCCACCAGATCAGAGGCAGTATTAATGACCAGGGATGTTCTCTTGGCAAGTGTGTGAATTGGACCATTTTCCTGTCCTGCTAAGCATTCAAAATGTAATGAATACTTTTGCCTGTCAGGGAAAATGTACGGAGTAAAAAGCACATTATTTTCTTTAGGAATGTAGGGAATTAAAAGTAAAAGTTCTCAAAAATAAAAATAGTAAAAGTACAGATACCAACAACAACAAAAACTACTTAAGTAGTAGTATTTTTACTTAAGTACTTTACACCACTGCTGCTAGCTAGGTCCTATTCAGAAATAGCCACTATCAGAAGGAAGTATACATCTCCATAAGTGTCAGTATAAGTGTCTAGACAGAGGCTATGTAGCCAAGTAAAACTCCACATATCGTGGAGATGACGTTTAAAATGACATAACTTGGCTACAGCGAGGCTGGGTTGTTTCTGGACAGGGCCAGAGTGGAGTTAGTAACGTATCACATACATAGATTGAATTGAGGCCAGTGTTTTACAAAATCAGTGATCATAAAAGAAAGCATTGGAACAGTTAGCGAACCACTAATATTTCGGCATTTACGTTAGCTAGCTAGAGCGCAAATTATAACACTACTGTAACGCTATGTAGAATAAATCGTAAACTCAGCTGGATACGTTAGTTGTTAGCTAGCTGACGCGTTCGTTAGACAGGCATCAGTTACAGAAAAACGTCAGTTTGCTAGCCTAGTAGTTAGCTAATCGGTTGACAACAAACAAACTGGCACATTACCTTTGATTGCAAGAACACAGTGCTCTCACTTATCTTCTTTCTTTTTATCTCCATTGCGAGAGAGGAACACGAGGACCGAGCACTTGCATTTCTCCTGAAATTTTGAACGTCCCGCTGATAGTCCATATTCGCCATTCGTCCAGACAAGCCCCCAGTGCTTTTCCTATCAGTGATGACGCGTTCCGCTGCCAAACAAAACTGGATTCTACCATTTTCAAATTCGAATTTCAAATTCGATTCTAGGATGTCTGATAATCACAGCAGTGGCGTGTGTTTGAAATTCTCTGTATGTGTTTTACCTCCAAGTAATAAGTGAAACATTACATTGATTCATGCATTTTACCAAGATATGGTCTGATTTTATACCCCGTCTGTCTCAGAGAGTGGTCACGCCGAATTGTCTGAGCTGCACATTATGGGATGCAAACAACAATAATAATTCAATTCAATTAATTTACAATTACTTATTTATTAACTTAGTTGGCAATTTGTACAGTTACATGACTATTTATTCCATTCAACAAAAACGTTGTATTTTGCGCCGTCATATATGCCATCATGTGCAACGCTACTGTTCTGTTTCAGTATCCATTAAACGCGACATTGTAGCAATTTACTAGCAACATTCCCATTGATATTTTGTAGCTGATCGTTACTAGCTAGTATTCTTTCACTCCGCAGCTTCCCAGACGCGTCTACTATAAAGGAGGTTGGGGAGGCTGTGCTCATTACTCTCACTGACTAACCTTTTCAAAAGCGTTCGCAGGACATTTGTGTGCAGGGGGAATTCTTTTTTTAGCATGACACTGTTATTCAAATACAGGTAAACTATATGCACACGAGATTACATGTATACACAGCTTGAAATAGATCATGTTGTACATTTATTAAACACCATATGGGGCTATGCATCGGCAGCAGCCGCCTGGCTAGCTAGCTAGTCCTGGTGAGCCATGCATGTGGTAGGAAGAGATGCTAGCAGCGTTAGCTAATAACTAGCCTACATAAAACATTACCTGTTACATGTACGACATAAGCTGTTGTACACAGTTAATATTGAATTCCGTTATGTATCATTGCTTAGCTAAATACTTGAATTGCATGTGCTTGAGTCTGCTGTCAACCCAGCCTGATCTCATAGACTAGACGTAACATAGTAAACGTACATCCGGGTAATTGAAATTAGTATGATAAGTTTGGTATGCTTACATAAGACCAGGGGTGAAAGTAAGGTGGTCTGGTATGATGTCCCTGCAAATTAATAGTGGGGGTACACCTTACCGGTAAAACATGAGCATATCACAATTAATACATGCCCCAAAAAAATAGGCTACTACACCATTATTGAACATTACTGCATGTCAGCCTCATGAAAAATTAGCAAATTGAATGGAAACTGAGTGGTATATGCACCAAATTGTGTTGTGGTTTGAGGACACCACTTACATTTTGTCAAGGTGGAGATGAGTGGCTGAGATGCTCACGGACAACAAAACGGAGATAAGCGGCCGAGACCGAGGTGCCCATGGACAACAGTGGATGCACCAATTCAGGCTACAAGTGTAGGCCTAATGACAATCGCTGAATATCATTAAAATACACATACAGTACCAGTCAGAATTTTGGACACACTTACTATTCAAGGTTTTTTCTTAATTTTTTTGACTATTTTCTACATTGTAGAATAATAGTGAGGATGTCAAAACTATGAAACACATGAAATCATGTAGTAACCAAAAAAGGGTTAAACAAATCAAAATATAATTTATATTTGAGATTCTTCAAAGTTGCCACCCTTTTGCCTTGACAGCTTTGCACACAGCCAGCTTCATCTGGAATGTTTTTCCAACAGTCTTGAAGGAGTTCCCACTCTGCGCTCCAACTCGTCACAAACCATCTCCATTAGGTTGAGGTTGGGCGATTGTGGAGGCTAGGTTATCTGATGCAGCACTTCATCACTCTCCTTGGTCAAATAGCCCTTACACAGCCTGGAGGTGTGTTTTGGGTCATTGTCCTGTTGAAAAACAAATTATAGTCCCACTAAGTGCTAACCAGATGGGATAGTTTATCACTGCAAAATACTGTGGTAGCCATGCTGGTTAAGTGTGTCTTGAATTCTAAACAAATCACAAACAGTGTCACCAGCAAAGTACCATCACACCTCCTCCTCCATGCTTCATGGTGGGAACCACACATGCAGAGATCATCCGTTCATCTAATCTGCGTCTCACGAAGATATGGCAGTTGGAACCAACAATCTAAAATAAGAACTCTTCAAACCAAAGGACAGATTTCCACTGGTCTAATGTCCATTGCTCGTGTTTCTTGGGCCAGGCAAGTCTCTTCTTATTGGTGTCCTTTAGTAGTGGTTTCTTTGCAACAATTTGACCATGAAGGCCTGATTCACACAGTCTCTGAACAGTTGATGTTGAGATGTCTGTTACTTGAACTCTGAAGCATTTATTTGGGCTGCAATTTCTGATGCTGGTAACTCTAATGAACTTATCCTCTGCAGCAGAGGTAACTCTGGGTATTCCTTTCCTGTGGCAGTCCTCATGAGAGCCAGTTTCGTCATAGCGCTTGATGGTTTTTGAGACTGCACTTGAAGAAACGTTCAAAGTTCTTAATGTTCCGTATTGACTGACCTTCATGGCTTAAAGTAATAATGGACTGTCATTACTCTTTGCTTATTTAAGCTGTTCTTGGCATAGTATATACTTAATCTTTAACCAAATATGGCTCAAACGCATAAAGAAGGAAAGAAATTCCACAAATTAACTTAACAAAGCACACCTGTTAATTGAAATGCATTTCAGGTGACAACCTCATGAAGCTGGTTGAGATGATGCCAAGAGTATGTAAAGCTGTCAAGGCAAAGGGAGGCTACTTTGAAGAATCTCAAATATATTTTGATTTGTTTAACAGCTTTTGGTTACATGATTCCGTATGTGTTATTTCATAGTTTGTCTTCACTATTTTTCTGCAATGTAGAAAATAGTAAAAATAAAGTGCATTCGGAAAGTATTCATACCTTTACTTTCCAAATTTTGTTACAGCCTTATTCTAACATTGATTAGGGGGAAAAAATAACAATTTAATCAATCTATACACAATACCCCATAATGACAAAGCAAAAACAGGTTTTACAATTATTTTTTTTATGGAAATATCACATTTACATAAGTATACAGACCCTTTACTCAGTACTTTGTTGAAGCACCTTTGGCAGCAACTAAAGCCTCGAGTCTTGCAAATCCTCTCAAGCTCGGTCAGGTTGGATGGGGAATGTCGCTGCACAGCTATTTTCAGATCACACCAGAGACGTTATATTGGGTTCAAGTCCGGGCTCTGGCTGGGCCACTCAAGGACATTCACAGACTTTTCCCGAAGCCTCTCCTGCGGTGTCTTGGCTATATGCTTAGGGTTGTTGTCCTGTTGGAAGTTGAACCTTGGCCCCAGTCTGAGGTCCTGAGCACTCTGGAGCAGGTTTTCATCAAGGATCGCTATACTTTGCTCCGTTCATCTTTCCTCCGATCCTGACTAGTCTCCCAATCCCTTCCGCTAAAAAACCTCCCCACAGCATGATGTTACCACCACGCTTCACCGTAGGGATGGTGCCAGGTTTCCTCCAGACGTGACTCTTGGCATTCAGGCCAAAGAGTTCAATCTTGGTTTCATCAGACCAGAGAATCTTCTTTCTCACGGTCTGAGTGTCCTTTAGGTGCCTTTGGCTGTCATGTGCCTTTTACGTGGAAGTGGCTTCTGTCTGGCCACTCTACCATAAATGCCTGATTGGTGGAGTTCTGCAGATAGTTGTCCTTCTGGAAGGTTCTCCCATCTCCACAGAGGAACTCTGGAGCTCCTTCAGTGATGGCCAGGTTCTTGGTCACCTCCCTGACCAAGGCCCTTCTCCCCCGATTGCTCAGTTTGGCTGGGCGGCCAGCATTAGGAAGAGTCTTGGTGGTTCCAAACTCCTTCCATTTAAGACTGATGGAGGCCAGTTGTCTCAGTTGTCCTCTGTGTCATTCAGATGTTCATTGGCAAACTTCAGACGGGCATGTATATGTATTCTTGAGCAGGGGGACCTTGCGGGCGCTGCAGGATTTCAGTCCTTCACGGCGTAGTGTGTTACCAATTGTTTTCTTGGTGACTATGGTCCCAGCTGCCTTGAGATCATTGACAAGATCCTCCCGTGTAGTTCTGGGCTGATTCCTCACCGTTCTCATGATCATTGCAACTCCACGAGGTGAGATCTTGCATGGAGCCCCAGGCCGAGGGATATTGACAGTTCTTTTGTGTTTCTTCCATTTGCGAATAATCGCACCAAATGTTGTCACCTTCTCAAGCTGCTTGGCGATGGTCTTGTAGCCCATTCCAGCCTTGTGTAGGTCTACAATCTTGTCCCTGACATCCTTGGAGAGCTCTTTGGTCTTGGCCATGGTGGAGAGTTTGGAATCTGATTGATTGATTGCTTCTGTGGACAGGTGTCTTTTTTACAGGTAACAAGCTGCGGTTAGGAGCACTCACTTTAAGAGTGTGCTCCTAATCTCAGCTCGTTACCTGTATAAAAGACACCTGGGAGCCAGAAATCTTTCTGATTGAGAGGGGGTCAAATACTTATTTCCCTCTTTAAAATGCAAATCAATTTATAACATTTTTGACATGAGTTTTTCTGGATTTTTTTGTTGTTATTCTGTCTCTCACTGTTCAAATAAACCTACCATTAAAATTATAGACTGATCCTTTCTTTGTCAGTGGGCAAACGTACAAAATCAGCAGGGGATCAAATACTTTTTTCCCCCACTGTATAGCTAACGTCTAGCAACCCAATGGTTGCGAGTTCAACTCTCATCACGGACATCTTTAGCATTTAAAGTTTTCAACTACTTACTACTTTTATCTACTTTGCAGTTACTTAGCATGTTAGCTAACCCTTCTCACCCTAACCATAACCCTTTTCTCTAACCCTTCCCTTAACCTTTTAACCTAACTCTTAAACTTAACCCCGATTTCAAACTCCTAGACTAGGTAAAGTTAGCCAGCTAGCTAATGTTAGCCAACTAGTCACCTAGCTAGAATTCGTAACATACCATACGTTTTACAAATTCGTAACATAATACGAATTGGAATTTGTAACATATACGAAATTGGTGATGGACATCCACAAATTAATACATACAAATCGCAACATATACTAAATGGAGTGTCTCGGATTTACATACAGAATAATATGAAATGCTCAGACCAGGTAACAGCAACCCATATTACTGTCACTGTCATCTATTGTTGGCTGGTTGTTGATGGGGATCTGCAGGCCTTTTTATTTTACGACGGTATTTGTCGGTTAGGTGACATTGATTGAAGAGCATCTTTATAGGGACAAACATAGTCAATGGTTTTGATTCAAACAAATGTAGGATTTATTTGATAGAATAGCCTACTATAATATGAATATTAATCCATTGCTGTAATATAGCTGAGTGCTGTATGCATGAGGTGTTAGCCTTATCGTAAGTCTGCTGTAGATGGATTACTTATATCAAAGTCATATCAGCCATTATGTGTTTGGCTTCCAGGTCGTAGGTGAAATGCAGCAGAAGGTATGTGCCAGGAGGACCTCTCTCTTCACTGAGAATGGGCAGGCTTGTGGGGCATCTGCTGACCCCCAGCTCCCATTCAGGTGCCCTCGGTGTGGGGAGCATAAGAGGTTCCGTAGTCTGGCCTCCTTAAGAGCCCACCTGGAATACAGCCACAGCTTCTACCACACCATGCACGAGCTGAGCCTTCCGACCCGCAGGGGGCATTCTCACCCAGAGAGAGCCCTGCACGGACGCTCCCTGAGTGACACACGAGAGGTCACTATCTGCATAGAGAGGTGTCGTATGCCTAGTGTGGGGACGCAGGCAGCTGAGGAGATAAAGACGGAGGAGGAAGAGGCCAGTAAAGATGGTCTCAAAATCCACAAGTCCAGCCCTGGGACAGATCATATCCCTTCCCCCTTTCTATTTGACGAACCTCCAGACCCAGGCAGCAAGCTTGAGGTAGTGTTTCCAGAGCGGAATGTCTGTACCGAGGAGATGTCGCTCCAGCGTAGGCTGGCCAAGGTCCTACGAGCAGTGGACAGCACCATGCAGAGGAGGCTGCACAGGGTCAGCACGGAGCTTGCCAAGACGGACACAGAGCTGCTGTGTGAGCGTGCCCTCTTCCAGCACCTGGAGCAGGAGAGGCAGGAGGTACAGGAGAAGGAGAGGGCGCTGAGCCGGCAGGTGGACGTGGCCGTGATGGTGATTGCCACGCTGAAGGAGCAGCTGAAGGAGTCAGAGTACGAGCTGGAGAGGCGAGAACAGTGAGTGTCTGAGCCAGTAACTCAATCTTAACCTAAACCTTTACTTACTGTATTTTTAGTCACAATCTTAACCATGAGGTCAAATGGCAGACAACAGTTACCAATACTCTAGTCTGGTAACTCCTTATATTGTTGCTGTTGCAAGTGGAGTAAGACTGTAATCATTGCAGTAGCTACATTCTTTAGTATGTTACTAGCTACTCTCCTCATTGTTCCCTTCATGTTTTCATTTTGTATCGTTTTTTTTGTGTGTTTTTTTTTAGAGAAGTCATCACCATTCAGAATTTCCTTGAGGCTGCCACCCAGCATGAGATATGTGGTAAAGTTCGGATCCAACGTTTCATTGAGAACCTGCTCAAACGCATCGCCCTGGCTGAGAGGTTACTGGAGTACTATCAGAGCTCCCCCAGTCCACCAAACTACACAGATTACATGGTACTGTACAATATCAAGCATTTTTCCCTACTCCTGATGACAATATGTTTCCAATGGCAAATATATTTTCTGTGGTAGCTGTTATTACATTTTTGGTTTTACGCTTGTCATGCATGGCCATGGAAAGACTGTCAGGGAGAGAGTAGAAGATATCATAATTGTTACACATTTGAACCCTCGTGAGAACTGTTGATCCTAATTGGCATCCCAGATTCAGTTTGGGAATTGAGAAGAATCAGAATCACCTTTATTTGCCAAATACATTTGCCTATACAGGAATTTGACTCTGTGAAATGGTGCTGTCACAATAAACAGAATATACAGACAGCCTATTCAAATGTGTTTTCTTCCGTCCTCCCTACCGATCTAAAAAAGGGAAACATGATAGTTTACCAAACATTTCCGAACTGGATAATATCAGCTTTTGCGCATGGGTGTAAACAGTAGAAATACCTGACATCCTTTTCATCTCCCCTGCAGCACCAGACAGCTGAAAACAGACCTCATAGAATCCCCAAAAGCAGGCAAGTTTGTGAACGAGATATTTTACTGTTGATATACATGATCTACACTTTCCATAGTAGGCCCATGTGTTTTTGACCATGGCTTAGTGTCTCACTTTGATTTATAATCCTACATTTCCGGTTTCAAAGGTTAGTACATGGTTACATATAAATTATACATATGGATCCCTTGTCACCAATGAGATTTTGTCAGCCTCATTCATTAGTAATGATTCTACACATGAGACGTTTTATCTTCTCCACTAATCCTGAGTCTGTCATCGTTGCTTGCTGTTTGTTGAAGCATTGGTTTCGTGTCTGACGTTTGTTGAACTGTCCTCTGATTCTAGGTCAGCGGGTTGTCAGCTGTCACAGTCCTGTCCCCAGGAAGGTAGAACGCACCCCTCCCAGGTAGGACGGAAAGTGGGTCACTCTGGCTACTTCAGACCTGATCGCAGAGATGAAGTCTGGACCCAGTGCAGCAGATCATCTGGATTTGAGGACTAGGTAACCCGACCAGGGCCGACAAATGAATGTAATATATGATATGCATTTACTCAATGTATAGCTAATACTGAGCAGGGTTGCATCAAAGTCTTTATGGCCATGTGTACGCTGGTTTTTGCTTTGCTCCATTCTCAAATCTTATTTTGTCACATGCTTCGTAAACAACAAGTGTAGGCTAACAGTGAATTGCTTACTTATGGGCCCTTCCCAAAAATGCAGAGAGGGGAAAAAAGAGAAATAATAGAAAAATTTATAAATACACAATGAGTAACAATAACTTGGCTATATACACGGGGTACCAATACTGGGTCTATGTGCAGGGGTACAATGTAATTGATGTAGGTATGTACATATAGGTATGGATAAAGTGTCTACACAACAGGATAAATGATAAACGGTAGCAGAGGCATATGTGATGAGCGCAAAAAGGATCAATGCAGATAATCAATAGCTACCCGGACTAACTATTTAACTAACTATTTAGCAGTCTTATGGTTTGGTTTAGAAGTTGTTCAGGGTCCTGTTGGTTCCAGACTTGCCATGTGGTAGCAGAGAAAACAATCTGACTTGGGTGGCTGGAGTCTATGACAATTTTTAGGGCCTTCCTCTGACACCGCCTGGTATAGAGGTTCTAGATGGCAGGGAGGTCGGCCCCAGTGATGTACTGGGATGTACGCACTACCCTCTGTATCGCTTTGTGGTCAGATGCCAAGCAGTTACCATACCAAGTGGTGATGCAGCCAGTCAAGATGCTCTCAATGGTGCAGCTGTAGAACTTTTTGAGAGTCTGAGGGCCCTTGCCGAATCTTTTCAGCCTCTTGAGGGGGAAGAGGCGTTGTCTTGCCTTCTTCACGACTGTGTTGGTGTGTATGGACCATGATAATTCCTTAGTGATGTGGACACCGAGGAACTTGAAGCTCCTGGCCCGCTAGGTTGTCTCATCGTTGTCGGGGATCAGGTCAACCACTGTCGTGTCATCAGCAAACTTAATGTTGGACTTGGGCGCGGCCACGTAGTCGTGGGTGAACAGGGAGTACAGGAGGGGACTAAACATGCACCCCTGAGGGGCCCCTGTATTGAGGGTCAGCATGGCAGATGTGTTGTTGCCTACCCTCAACACCTGGGGGCGGCCTGTCAGGAAGTCCAGGATCCAGTTGCAGAGGGAGGTGTTCAGTCCCAGGGACCTGAGCTTAGTGATGAGCTTGGAGGGTTCTATGGTGTTGACTGCTGAAATGTAGTCAATGAAGTCTCTGTCTTAGAGGCTACTACTGTCCTAGTTGCAACTTTTGAAGTACTGTAGTAACTTGATGGATAGGTATTTCTGATCCTTATTGTTTTTATTTTAATTAGTATTAAGTCATACTGTTGACTAGTGTCAATCTAAGAAAACACAATGTTTAAAAAAATGTTTTTACTAGATGGTGGAATTGTTAAAAACCAGCATACTATGGCCTCCAAGGGCACAAAACAGCTGATACAAAGTTGTATTTTATTCCAGCCCAGGTTTACAGGTCTATATTGCGCTTCTGCACCTAACCGTATATATTAGTGTAATTAAATGATTCACAAATCATATACTGTAGGCCTAGGTTTGTGAACTGAGGAACAGTAGTGAGTTCCAGTAGAAGTCTATGAAATGAAAACATTCTGGTACCTGAGCATGCAGCTGTGTCTGCCAAGCACAGAGCCTAAAGCTGTTGTCGTCAACAACAGGCTGATCATGCTTGCCATGTCATATTTCATAACAGGCGTTAAGGTTCCATATCACGCTCCTCTTTTTTAATATACAGAGATGCATACTTTGAATTAAAGGCCTGAGATTTTTTCCATCAACCAAAACACTTTGATCTGGTAGGTCAGAGGCAGTTTTTTGTTTCAGGCCTAACAAGCACGCATATTAAAAAACAACATTTAGATTGAAGTGTGAAGGGTCATCCTTTCTCTTGTAAAAAATAAATGGAAACTAGATGAATGAAGCAAAATATACATTTGGTATCACTTTACTTGACACCCAGTGTCATAACACAGTCATAATGTCATAACAGCTGACATAACCTGTCATAATGTGGTCATAAAACTGTCTTGACCCATATATTTACACCTGTTGTGACATATTGCGTTATTCAAATTATTTTTAACCTGCCAAGAAGTTCCCTTTAGTTTGAAACTTTGTTGTTGTTCTACATTTTTTACGGTCATGTTTTTTCAACAAATACACTTTGACAATTTCATGAAGCGTTATGAGCATCCTGTGTCACTTTACTTGGACTAAGAAAATACACTTTATGACACTGTCAAAAATCATTATGACCATCAGACTTATATAAGCCAGATAGGCCTATCACGTACATTACCTTATATCAGTCATCAGTCAAAACGTGGGTGTCTTGTCCTGCTCCTGAAATCTGCTCATGCATCCATCCCAGTCATCAGCAACAGAGCAATTACAATGATAATTTTGATATGGTCAATTAAAAAACGCATATATACACATTGTAACAATAATATACTGTTGACATGTAGGCTAGGGTGTAACAGAATGTTTTGCCATGTGTGGTGGGTTTTGACACTTATGTAGGTGTCATAACTAGCCATAAAATAATGCTATATACAGTGCATTCGGAAACTATTTATTTATTTATTTATTTGATTTATTTGACCTTTATTTAACCAGGTAGGCAAGTTGAGAACAAGTTCTCATTTACAATTGCGACCTGGCCAAGATAAAGCAAAGCAGTTCGACACATACAACAACACAGAGTTACACATGGAGTAAAACAAACATACAGTAGAAAAATAAGTCTATGTACAATGTGAGCAAATGAGGTGAGATAAGGGAGGTAAAGGCAAAAAAGGCCATGGTGGCAAAGTAAATACAATATAGCAAGTAAAACACTGGAATGGTAGATTTGTAGTGGAAGAAAGTGCAAAGTAGAAATAATGGGGGCAAAGGCGCTAAATAAATAAACAAATAAATACAGTAGGGGAGAGGTAGTTGTTTGGGCGAAATTATAGATGGGCTATGTACAGGTGCAGTGATCTGTGAGCTGCTCTGACAGCTGGTGCTTAAAGCTAGTGAGGGAGATGTGTTTCCAGTTTCAGAGATTTTTATTGTTCGTTCCAGTCTTTGGCAGGAGGAGTTGGCTTTGGGGGTGACCAGAGAGATATACCTGCTGGAGCGCGTGCTACAGGTGGGTGCTGCTATGGTGACCAGTGAGCTGAGATAAGGGGGGACTTTACCTAGCAGGGTCTTGTAGATGACCTGGAGCCAGTGGGTTTGGCGACGAGTATGAAGCGAGGGCCAGCCAACGAGAGCGTACAGGTCGCAGTGGTGGGTAGTATATGGGGCTTTGGTGACAAAACGGATGGCACTGTGATAGACTGCATCCAGTTTATTGAGTAGGGTATTGGAGGCTATTTTGTAAATGACATCGCCAAAGTCGAGGATCGGTAGCATGGTCAGTTTTACGAGGGTATGTTTGGCAGCATGACTGAAGGATGCTTTGTTGCGAAATAGGAAGCCAATTCTAGATGTAACTTTGGATTGGAGATGTATGATGTGAGTCTGGAAGGAGAGTTTACAGTCTAACCAGACACCTAGGTATTTGTAGTTGTCCACATATTCTAAGTAAGAACCGTCCAGAGTAGTGATGCTGGACGGGCGGGCAGGTACGGGCAGCGATCGGTTGAAGAGCATGCATTTAGTTTTACTTGTATTTAAAAGCAGTTGGAGGCCACGGAAGGAGAGTTGTATGGCATTGAAGCTCGTCTGGAGGGTTGTTAACACAGTGTCCAAAGAAGGGCCAGAAGTATACAGAATGGTGTCGTCTACGTAGAGGTGGATCAGAGACTCACCAGCAGCAAGAGCGACATCATTGATGTATACAGATAAAAGAGTTGGCCCAAGAATTGAACCCTGTGGCAGCCCCATAGAGACTACCAGAGGCCCGGACAACAGGCCATCCGATTTGACACACTGAACTCTATCAGAGAAGTAGTTGGTGAACCAGGCAAGGCAATCATTTGAGAAACCAAGGCTATCGAGTCTGCCGATGAAGATGTGGTGATTGACAGAGTCGAAAGCCTTGGCCAGGTCAATGAATACGGCAGCACAGTATTGTTTCTTATCGATGGCGGTTACGATATCAGCGTGGCTGAGGTGCACCCATGACCAGCTCTGAAACCAGATTGCATAGCGGAGAAGGTGCGTTGGGATTCGAAATGGTCGGTAATCTGTTTGTTGACTTGGCTTTCGAAGACCTTAGAAAGGCAGGGTAGGATAGATATAGGTCTGTTTGGGTCAAGAGTGTCCCCCTGTTTGGGTCAAGAGTGTCCCCTCCTTTGAAGAGGGGGATGACAGCAGCTGCTTTCCAATCTTTGGGAATCTCAGACGACACGGAAGAGAGGTTGAACAGGCTAATAATAAGGGTAGCAACAATTTCGGCAGATAATTTTAGAAAGAAAGGGTCCAGATTGTCTAGCCCGGCTGATTTGTAGGGGTCCAGATTTTGCAGCTCTTTCAGAACATCAGCTGACTGTATTTGGGAAAAGGAGAAATGGGGAAGGCTTGGGCGAGTAGCTGTGGGGGGTGCAGTGCTGTTGACAGCGGTAGTGGTAGCCAGGTGGAAAGCATGGCCAGCCGTAGAAAAATGCTTATTGAAATTCTCAATTATAGTGGATTTATCGGTGGTGACAGAGTTTCCTATCCTCAGTGCAGTGAGTAGCTGGGAGGAGGTGCTCTTATTCTTAACTATTCACACCCCTTGACTTTTTCCACATTTTGTTAGGTTACAGCCTTATTCTAAAATGGGGTATTGTGTGTAGATAGATGAGGAAAACATTTAATCAATTTTAGAATAAGGCTGTAACGTAACATTTTGGGGGAAAGTCGAGGGGTCTGAATACTTTCTAAATGCACTGTATGTTACAACAGGTCTAAATATGTTATGACAATGTTATGACATGGTTATGATCGTGTTATGACACTGGGTGTCAAGTAAAATGTTAGGGTACATTTTAATGAAATCCTGTTTTATGAAATCATGCATCCTAATTTGCTGTGATGTAGTAGTATCGATGTTTACAAGTCATTGCACTCCATCAAACCATGAGAATATATTAGAAAGAAATCAAAATAAAACGTATCTCTTTGGTATTTGTTGTAACTGTATGTTTTGTTAATCTTGTTGATATTTTGTATAGAGCTACTGGATGTCTCAAAGTGAAATGTAGTTTTATGGGGAAATGAAGGCAATGTAGCAAATGCATGAATATACCCAATCTTTTTATAGTTACTGTTATTTACTTGGTGCTGCTGTGTAGACCACGGTTGAAGCCTAAATTCTGAAAAATAATTTTATTTTCAAAATGGAACTCCTAAATTGACTGGAATTGACATAGCTTTATAGTTACATTTATGTAATTTAGAGGTGAAAGAAACGCACACCTATTTAGGTGAGATGCTGGCTAGCGGAGTAGAACACTTGAAAAATGAAAGGACACTCTAGGAGCTCAGATGCAATAATTTAATAACCTAATAACCAACGTTTGGACAGACAAGCTGTCTTCGTCAGGGTATAATGACAAACACTGCGGGGTGACTAGTTTATATAGTGTCAAAGGACACACAGGTGTCTATAATCATGGCCGGGTGTAGCCTGATATCAATGGTTAATTCTCAGATATAAAGATACCAAAAACATGAATGGATAGCATAGGATCATAGATACAATTTGGCTACATTTCCGTCATTTAGCAGACGTTCTTTTCCAGAGTGGCTTACATGAGCAATTAGGGTTAAGTGCCTTGCTCAAGGGCACATCGGCAGATTTTTCACCTAGTCGGCTCGGGATTTGAACCAGTGATCTATTAATTACTTGCCCAACGCTTTAACCGCTAGGCTACCTGCTGCACATTGGCAGCAATCCTTGTGTAGACAAAGTCCTCTTTTTTGGCTTTGATATTGAATGTTGAGCAATACTGTTCATTTGGATATTTTTCTGACATTTCATAATGAAATTGTGGCACACCGGCCATTCACACTGGAAGTTTACGTATTGTAGATCATGGGAATGTCTATTGAACAAGGTCAGAGTCTCGTATGTTGATTGTGACAATGCTTAGAGGGCCCTAGAAATAGTCATCAAAAGTGGTTAAAGGATTGCTTATACATTGAATCAGATTCAAGACTGTGATATAGTGACTTTGTGTGTGCTTCAAATACGTTTTTGTTGCAGGTGTTCAGTTCGTTACCTTTGTCTATTTTTGCATTTTGAAAGTCATTTGCATTAGGTGCATAGCTATTGTCAATTGTGAGAGCATGCTCCTTATATAGCAAATGGATTATGTACTTTTGTAGCAGAACAAGGTTTATTTTAATGGCAACAGAGTTACACAATTGAGTAAAGAGCACTTTGGGGCTTATGGGTCTCATAAGGAGATTGTTGCTAGCACTAGACAATCAGAAAGAGAGAGGAGGATTCAGGTGTTGAATATGACCAGAGATAAAGTTAGTTTAATTATGTGTTACTGTTATATTTCAAGTCTAGTCTCCCTGGTTTATGTTTGTAGGTAGGCGGGTTTATTTGCAAGAATATTATCTTGTTTTGTGCCTTCACTTGAAACACTGTAGTCTAACACTGCGCAAAATGCAATACTGTGAACAATTACACTACTTTTGTTTAAACTTGATGGTTTGATGTGTGACATGAAGATTAAAGAACAAATTACTCAGACTTTTGTTTTCAGATGTGAAAATGACTGATTTCCTGTATACATAGGGAGAATAATCATATGCTATGTAGTTTTTGTAGTGTGGATTTATTTCTGTCTTTTCAGTCATCTTTTGTGACATTTAGAGATTCAAGAGCAGTGTTGATGGTGGGATATTAAGCTACTACTGTACTTGAAACACCATATTACTCTACATCAATAAAGCACTTAAGCATGATCATTCACAGAAGTGTATAGAGTGGAAATTGAAATCTTTCATCCTGCATGCAAATCTGTGAGTAGTTTAAAGGTTGGAGATGGAGAGAACAGGCTAGTCTTGTTGAGAATTAATAGGTCGCTCTCATTTCACTTGAACAGTGCGTCACAAAATACTGTTCATTTGACGTCAGCCCTTTGTCCAGTGCCCTTTCATATTCTGTGTGTAGTGGTTGGAGCTTTGGTCATCCATGCACACCAAGGAGTTTGTGTGTGTGTGTGTGTGTGTGTGTGTGTGTGTGTGTGTGTGTGTGTAATGAGCTGTCACATGAAATAACAGAAATTAATGTATGAACTGTTTTAAATGACCACAATAGTGTGTAATTAAGAGGCAGTGGGAAGTCATGATTATTAGAAGTTGATGTCAGTTTATCAGAACATATTGTTTGGGAATATATAAAAACATATCCTGTAACAGGATTTCCCAAACCTGGTCCTGGAGCCCTAGTCCTACACAGCTGATTCAAACTCATCATTGAGCTTTGATTATTTGAATCAGCTGTGTGTAGGGCAAAAAAGTAGTTTGGGTGACCCAGGACGGAGTTTGGGAAGCCTTGGCCTGTAACACACACAAATGGCTGTTTTTGGAAGTGCCACATAAACATGCAATACTCACTGGTGCCCACTGAGTGTCTCCCCTGCTACAGTTATAATAATGTACCTGACTAGCAAAGATTGTTATACTCGTACCCATACCCTACTAACAAAGATTTTTGGTAGATTGTGAAAACCTGAAATTAAATATCCAAAATGTTACATAAAAATATATATCCATCCCCCTTCTTTGAGTGACAGAACTTTGAGTAAGAGAGTTTTCCCCATAAAATCATATAGCATGCACTGTAGTTGCTACATTGTAATTGCAATACTGTCAACATTGCGAGAACATAATAAGACAGGATTCATGGTAGGCAAGTCCTTTGTAGACTTTTTCTATTTGTTTCATATCTGTCTACTCTACACTGTTTCCAAACGAACCCTTGAATGCCCTATAATTGTTGATCCATTCACAAAACTGCATTTTGAATGAGATTCTTATGAGGGGCTGCTTTGTCCCTTTTGGGGGGGCAATTGGTGAGACAGTCCCCTCTCCTTTCTCTCAGTTCCCATGAAAAGGTTGGCAAGTTCAAAATCTCATAATGAATGAAAGTGTTGTGGATGGATCATAGAAAAGAGAAAGAAAAAAACTTTGCAATTGTCCAGGCAGGAAGTTCACAGGTCAGGGTGAGATCTTTAAAATCTGTGGGGATGGCTGTAGGCCTGGTGCAGAATGAATGAATGATATGATCCTCCAAGACTTACACACTGTATCTCTCATCGAAAACTAGTGTTTGGAAAATGACAGCTCACAACTGGCTTGTTCTCAACACAATACAGAACACTGATATGGTAGAGATGAGCAATACTTACATTTTGTGTTGTCATCATTAAAACTATGTGGACAGTTTGTTAATTGTTGCATCATGGATGCAGTGGATTCTTCGCTGATGTCAACCTCTATGCATCAGGTTGACCTTTCAAACTACACTGAACAAGTGTTGGTCCCATGTTTCATGAGCTGAAATGAAAGATCCACAAATTTCTCCATACACACACAAAGCTTATTTCTCTAAAATGGTGTGTACAAATTTCTTTACGTCCCTGTTAGTGAGAATTTCTCCTTGCCAAGATAATCCATCCACCTGACAGGTGTGGCATATCAAGAAGCTGATTAAACAGCATGATCATTACACAGGTGTACTTTGTGCTGGGGACAATATAAGGCTCTAAAAGGTGCAGTTTTGTCACACTACACAATGCCACAGATGTCTCAAGTTTTGAGGGAGTGTGAAATTGGCATGCTGACTGCAGGAATGTCCACCAGAGCTGTTAATTTAATGTTAACCTCTACCATAAGCTGCCTCCAATGTCGTTTTAGAGACTTTGGCAGTACGTCCAACCGGCCTCACAACCGCAAACCACGTGTATGGCGTCGTGTGGGCGAGCGATTTGCTGATGTCAACATTGTGAACAGAGTGCCCCATGGTGGGGTAAAGGTATGGGCAGGCATAAGCTACGGACAACGAACACAATTACATTTTATTGATGGCAATTTGAAAGCACAGAGGTACTGTTACCACCCATTTGTTTTTTAAGGTATATGTGACCAACAGATGCACATCTGTATTCCCAGTCATGTGAAATCCATGGATTAGGGCCTAATAAATGTATTTCAATTGACTGATTACCTTTTTCGAACAGTAACTTAGTAAAGTCTTTGAAATTGTTGCATGTTGCTTTTATATTTTTGTTCAGTATAAATTGAGCAGAAATGAAAGCCAATGCTTAGTGGATTGATTATTAGAGAATAGAACATGGTGGTACATGAAAATGGAATACCTGTCAGACAAATGACATAACTTGTTATTACGAGGAGTATTAGTAATACCGCTGCTGCTTTCCAATGTGAAAAAAGGAACTGACCATGTTCATCATTCTATCCAAGAGTCATGTGTGGCTCGGATGAGGGACATTTAGCTGTTTACTCACCCAACACTTATTTTTAATCCTGTCTTCTCCCCTGACACACGCACCGATGACACACACGAATGATGTACCAACACATTGGCTAACCGTAACTAATAATAACATTCCTGATGACAAATCATGTTGATTGACAGAAATGGGATGTAAATAGGTTATGTTTCTACACATTGCTTGACAACAGTAAGTTGATTGTGTGGTGTTACCATTTATCACTGGACCTTCACCATATGCCAGCCGTTGACATTATCATCTCAACTCTGCTTCATACATTTAACAGGGACTTGAGTTGTGTGCACTGAAACTCATGCAGTCCATTTGGAAGTGACATTCTAAACATACACTATATATACAAAAGTATGTGGACACCCCTTCAAATAAGTGGATTTGGCTATTTCAGCCACACCCGTTGCTAACAGGTGTATAAAATCAAGCACACAGCCATACAATTTCCATAGACAAACATTGGCATTTGAATGGCCTTAACTGAAGAGCTCAGTGACTTTCAACGTGGCACCGTCATAGAATGCCACCTTTCCAACAAGTCAGTTCGTCAAATTTCTGCCCTGCTAGAGCTGCCCTGGTCAACTGTAAGTGCTGTTATTGTGAAGTTGAAACGTCTAGGAGTAGCAACGGCTCAGCTGCGAAGTGGTAGGCCACACAAGCTCACAGAACTGAACCACCGAGTGCTGAAGCGCCTAGCGTGTAAAAATCGTCTGTCCTCGGTTGCAACACTCGCTACCGACTGCCAAACTGCCTCTGGAAGCAACGTCAGCACAATAACTGTTTGTCGGGAGCTTCATGAATTGGGTTTATATGGCCAAGCCTAAGATCACACAGCCCAAGATCACCATGCGCAATGCCAAACGTCGGCTGGAGAATTCTGGAGCAGTGGAAACGTGTTCTCTGGAGTGATGAATCACGCTTCACCATCTGGCAGTATGACGGACAAGTCTGGGTTTGGCGGATGCCAGGAGAACGCTGCCTGATGCATAGTGCCAACTGTAAAGTTTGGTGGAGGAGGAATAATGGTCTGTGGCTGTTTATCATGGTTTGGGCTAGGCCCCTTAGTTCCAGCGAAGGGAAATCTTAACGCTACAGCATACAATGACATTCTATAGGATTATGTGCTTCCAACTTTGTGGCAACAGTTTGAGAAGGCCCTTTGCCATTTCAGCATAAAAATGTAACTGTGCACAAAGCGAGGTCAATACACAAATGGTTTGTCGAGATCGGTGTGAAGAACTTGACTGCCCTGCACAGATCCCTGACCTCAACCCCATCGAACACCTTTGGGATGAATTAGAACGGCGACTGCGAGCGAGGCCTAATCGCCCAACATCAGTGCCCGACCTCATTAATGCTCTTGTGGTTTAATGGAAGCAAGTCCCTACAGCAATGTTCCATCATCTAGTGGAAAGCCTTCCCAGAAGAGTGGAGGCTGTTATAGCAGCAAAGGGGACCAACTCCATATTAATGCCCTTGGTTTTGTAATGAGATGTTCAATGAGCAGGTGTCCACACACATTTGGTAATGTAGTGTATAGTGTATATCAGTATCTCGTTGGCTCTGTATTTATAATTTTATTTATATGTCACCTTGACTATAGGATTCATAAAGCCATCTTGGTTAAGTCTAAATATCTGCTCAATCATAACTTTTCACCCTGTAACACGAACTCAAACGGACAATATGAAATCGAGCATATGAAGTCAGTGGGCCTGGCCAGCGAGAATGTTTGAATATTCCTCTGCCAGAGATAATAAACCTCTCAAATAGGAAACAAGCCCCATTAGTAACAGACCCCAAGTCCTCGGAGTCCCCTGGTCACAGTGCAGGGACCCTATGTCGAGAGGAAACAAGCAGAGAGAATGAGCTGTTAGTGGATTGGGGCCAGGATGCCCTGCACTTGCAAACCAAATCTTAAGCTCAATCTTCTCCCCGCCTCCCTCTCTCTATCCCTCTTCCTCTTTTTCTCCCTGAAAGGCCAGCTTGGATCCAAGGCTCCGGCCAGAACCTTTGTTTTCCTTGGAAGCTGTGTAAACACATTAAGGGGCTTTATGAAACCAGTGGGCTGGATTCTTAAGCATGAAACAAAGTCAGAAAGACAATCAGTGATGACAAATATGACTTTTTTTGCATTCAATAGCGTTTTTCAAATGTTTCTCTGTTGACAGAATGTAGTGCATGCAAGATTTTGCCCCCCTTCACCCTAGAATACTTTGTCGTCAATGAGTTGTTGTTTTTATCTGATTTACAGTGCCTTCTGAAAGTATTCAGACCCCTTGACTTTTTCCACATTTTGTTACATTACAGCTGTATTCTAAAATGTATTAAATAGATTTTTCCCTCATCAATCTACACACAATACCCCATAATGACAAAGCAAAAACAGGTTTTTAGAAATGTTTTACTAATTTAGAAAAAATTCTAAACTGAAATATCACATTTCCATAATTATTCAGACCCTTTACTCAGCACTTTGTTGAAGCACCTTTGGCAGCGATTACAGCATAGAGTCTTTTTGGGTATGACTCTATAAGCTTGGCACATCTGTATTTGGGGAGTTAATCCCATTCTTCTCTGCACAGCTATTTTCAGGTCTCTCCAGAGATGTTTGATCGGGTTCAAGTCTGGGCTCTGGCTAGGCCAGTCAAGGACATTCAAAGACTTGTCCCGAAGCCACTCCTGCGTTGTCTTGGCTGTGTGCTTAGGGTTGTTGTCCTTTTGGAAGGTGAACTTGAGGTCCTGAGCGCTCTGGAGCAGGTTTTCATCAAGGATCTCTCTGTACTTTGCTCCATTCATCTTTGCCTCGATCCTGACTAGTCTCCCAGTCCCTGCCGCTGAAAAACATCCCCACAGCATGATGCTGCTACCACAATACTTCACCATAGGGATGGTGCCAGGTTTCCTCCAGACGTGATGCTTGGCATTCAGGCCAAAGAGTTCAATCTTGGTTTCATCAGACCAGATGATATTGTTTCTCATGGTCTGAGAGTCTTTAGGTGCCTTTTGGCAAACTTCAAGGGGGCTGTCATGTGCCTTTTACTGAGGAGTGGCTTCTGTCTGGCCACTCTGCCATAAGGGCCTGATTGGTGGAGTGCTGCAGAGATGGTTGTCCTTCTGCAAGGTTCTCCCATCTCCACAGAGGAATCTAGAGCTCTGTCAGTGACCATCGGGTTCTTGGTCACCTCCCTGACCAAGGCCCTTCTCCCCCGATTGCTCAGTTTTGCTGGGCAGCCAGCTCTAGGAAGAGTCTTGGTGCTTCCAAACTTCTTCCATTTAAGAATGATGGAGGCCACTGTGTTCTTGTGGATCTTCAATGCTGCAGACATTTTTTGGTACCCTTCCCCAGATCTGGGCCCCGACACAATCCTGTTTCGGAGCTCTATGGACTATTACTTCGACCTCATGGCTTGGTTTTTGCTCTGACATGCACTGTCAACTGTGGGACCTTATATAGGTGTGTGCCTTTCCAAATCATGTCCAATCAATTGAATTTACCCCAGATGGACTCCAATCAAGTTGTAGAAACATCTCAAGAATACTCAATGGAAACAGGATGCACCAGAGATCAATTTTGAGTCTCCTTGCAAAGGGTCTTAATACTTATGGAAATAAGGTATTTTTGTTTTTTCCAAAAACGTGTTTTCGCTTTTTCATTATGGGGTATTGTGTACAGATTGCTCAGATGTTTTGTTTATTTAATCAATTTTAGAATAAGGCTGTAACGTAACAAAATGTGGAAAAAGTCAAGGGGTCTGAATACTTTCTGAAGGCACTGTATCTACAATTGATATGTTCCATATAAAGTGTGGTAACAGAAGGAGACAAAACCAATGTTGTCAACTGATGTTGCCCCGAGTATTAGTGTCATAATACAATGTCAGTGTCATAATACCATGTCAGTGTCATAATACAATGTCAGTGTAAAAATACAATGTCAGTGTAATAATAAAATGTCAGTGTAAAAATACAATGTCAGTGTAAAAATACAATGTCAGTGTAATAATACAATGTCAGTGTAAAAATACAATGTCAGTGTAAAAATACAATGTCAGTGTAATAATAACTGATCGGTCCTCTCAAGCCCTCTACCTTATAGTGGCTCCCGATTGGCGCAGCGGTCTAAGTCACTACATCTCAGTGCTAGAGGTGTCACTACAGACCCTGGTTCGATCCCAGGCTGTATCACAACCGGCCGTGATCGGGAGTTCCATAGGGTGGCGCACAATTGGCCCAGCGTCGTCCGGGTTAGGGGAGGGTTTGGCCCGGGGTAGGCCGTCATTGTAAAATAAGAATCTGTTCTTAACTGACTTGCATAGGCAAAAATAAAGGTTAAATGAATAAAATAAAAAAAATTGCTCTTGTTGGGACCAACTGTTCACCAACAAAGATTGGGGCTATAAGTAGAAGTTGTTTATAAGACTGTGTCAGTTAGCAGTTAGCCACTCCTTATTCATTAGGGTTAAGATAGCATGTGTGGAGACTGTACAACAGCCCTGCTTCCTGCAAATACCCAGCGGAGTGTCGGGAGAGCACACATTGACTCTGGTTTGAGAGACCCGACAACTCTAAGCACATTATATCCATCATGACCTTGAGAGTGATTCTGGAAAACATCAATCCTGTTTATTGCCCAAGTGTAGCATTTGATGTGAAGAGTTTTTGGGGATATAGGCTTGTCTTGCCAAAGCACAGTGGATATCTGTTTAAGATCAAACCCCAAATAGTCCTATGTAATTTAACTGCAACAATGCCCTATTACCATACTGCTGTTTCACAACAAATCAAGCCAAGTGGAGTCCTCCACAACTCATTGCAGGCCCAGAAGCATAACCTTGATGTTGTTTTCAAAGATGCTACTGCTGCTCTCGCAGAATTTCTAAGACACAGTGATAAATATACAAGTGGCGTGTGGGGTTTGCTGGCAAAACAAGTCCACAAATATACAGCTTCTTGCAGATATAAATCGTGCTTGTTTTGCTTGGACAGAAACACCACAATGGAAGCAAGGAGGCATGACAGAGTCCTCTTGCTTTAACTATGCTTCTTGCTAAGCTTTGCTTTAAATTTAGCTCTCCAGAGTTTCCTCCTGCTTCCATCGAGTTGATACCTCACACAAACCCCAAATAGGTTATCAACCTATTCAATCAAGGGTGCAAAACCCATTTATAATGTGGTTAGGCTATGCATAAAATGATCTGTTGCTGGAATACGCTGATCTGGGAGCCAAGAAGAAGAGGAACAAGGGAATGGACGGGGGCGTTTGTTTCATTTCCTACACATGAGTGTATCCTATTTTTAGATTTTAAAGTTGACTGTCATGGGTGCGTGTGTGTGCGTGCGTGTGTGTGCGTGTGTGTGCGTGCTCTGAATATTGACAATTCTGGAGCGAAAGAACAAAAAACAACCTGATGAGGAATGATTACCAAATGTGCCACCATCTGTCACTCTTTTTAGATAACATGCAAAATAGCTTCCACGACAGGTCACACATGATTCATAAAATACATTTGGGTGGCCAAATTGTTAAAAGGCAATTCGGTTGTCATAACCTACATTGGGCTTGCTGCTGGGTGAGATTAATAGACCCTCTTATTTTCCAGAGGAAATTCTACCATTCTTTCAAAGTCTAATGCTGCTCAGCTTTTTCCATTGATAGAATAATAAACGAGTTTAGTCTTATATGGTAGGCCTTATATGGTAGGCGTACTCATACTAAACTGCTGCCACTGCTGCTCTCTGTATGGTCCAGAATCAGTAAACTTACGTAGAAAGGTCAAGAACCTCACTGCTGTTCCCCTTTAATGAGGTGAGGAATGGTATTTTGGTTATTGTAGTACATAATTAAGTAATAGTATTATCTCTCACAATGATATATTATTTAAGACGTGTAATTGAAAACAGTATCATAAAAAATAGCATACACATTTCATACGCATTATTTTATCTAATAATGATGTGTTTTGGGGGAAGATAAATACTAATACAGTCCATTATTAAACCACATTTCCCATGATGCCCCGCGTTACGTACGAAGCATTTCTTTGCGGACGTGTGTGAAAGATATCCATGAATGGTGTGATGGGAGATACATTTGCGGTTGTGCCAGGCAGTGTACCCCTCACTTAAAATTGTATTAGACTTTCTTCTTTATTTTTTTTGAATGTGAAGTTGTCATATGTATTTCACTGGGTTTAATCAATCATTATCAAGGAGAGAGAGGCAGGCAGAATCATCGGCAGCTGTGCTTGGAGCCCTAGCCTGCTGCTAAAGCTAGCAAGCGCGAGACTTGTGTAGAATTACAGGACAGCGCTTCACGAGCTAGTTAGCGATCATGCTTCGAGACAACATGACCTCCATCGTACAGAAAATTGCTAGACAGGCGCTTGTAACTTTTAGAACCCCGTCTTCATTCGGTGATAAAGCGTTTTTGGGTAATCAATGTAAACTCCAAAGCCTCATGACCGAAATCCGAGCTGCGGATCTGAAGATCGCTCCAAGGAAAGTTGACAGCGCTTCTACGCCTTTGCCACACAACCCCCCGGTCACATACATGCACATATGCGAGACAGACGAATTCAGCATGGGGGTGTTTCTGCTAAAGAGCGGTGCTTCCATCCCCTTGCACGACCACCCGGGAATGTACGGAATGTTGAAAGTTTTGTATGGCAAGGTCAGGATCACCTGTTTTGACAGGTTGGACAAATCAACTAGCGTGGCCAGTGACACGCAGTTCAACCCTCCCCTGCTACCTTTTCAGAGAGGTGCGCTGAGGTCGATACTCGGGTCTGTCGGGGAGTTTACAGAAGAAAGCGGACCGTGTATCTTGACCCCTGACCGAAACAACCTTCACCAAATCGATGCAGTCGATGGGCCCACCGCTTTCCTCGATATTTTGGCACCCCCATATGATCCAGACGACGGGAGAGACTGTCATTATTACAACGTTCTGCAGTCTGCCTCGGATTCTGAGGACAAAAAGGCTGAGGGTCAAAAAGAAGTTTGGCTGATGGAAGTATCCCAACCTTCTGAATTCTGGTGTGGTGGTGAACCATACCCCGGCCCTGAAGTGAAGATCTGAAGCGCACTAGCTATGGACGCTGAATTGATTTGTGAACCATTGATTCTCAGGACCATGTCAAAACAATATGTAAATGTATGACGATCATGATTCCTACAGTGATGGATTATGGAATGGGATGTGTCACAGTGCTGTGTAATGGGGAAACATGTGTTGTGAGCTAAAAGCACTTATCCTAAGCATTCTGCCTGTAATGAAAGTACTTAAGCAGTTGATAAATTGTGATCTTTGCACATCATCTCTAATGTATGTGAATTTTTGATAAGCATTTCATGTCTTGAAATGAACTGAAACCATACACATTACTCAAAATAAAACAAAGGTAGATTAAAAAATGCACTGACTAAATGGTGGTGTTCAAGCACTTTAAAATGCCAAAAGCCATGATTTGCTCTAAGCATGTTTTGATTGGATCAAACTCCATTATTTGAGTTAATCCCATGGGACATGGATTACTGAATGACCATTTTATAAATTGCTTCATTAATTGAGCTTCCCTAATTAAACTTAAAACCCATACTAACCTTGCTTGCTTCATCATTTTGGGAGCTTGGCTCAATGTGCTGTGCTTTTAGGAGAGCACTATTGAATTCATTGCTTGTGGCCCAGGGGCCTCTTGTGGACATAATGGGTATTACCTCAGAAGGACAATGTGACTCGTAGCTCACTGTACAATTGGGAGTTTTTACAGCATAAACCTTGACCTATACAGTAGCCTATAGTCTACTATCAAATGACCAAAATTAGACAAAAAAAATAACATTCTACAACACAAAGTGGATTTCATTGTTTAAATAATAAACCATGTCCTTTGCCCAGTTATTTAATTTGGATTAGGTTTAAGAATGCATTTGTGAAACAATGAACAAACACACAAACAAGCCGTTATCTTTGTCACCAACGACAACACATTCTACATTTATTGCAAGAAGCATCAAGTCAGTTAAAGAACAATGCTCAGTGTGTAAAAACACGTAAAATGACGCATGTAAAATAAACGTATTTCCCCTTAGTTACTTTCTGTAATGATCTTACACAGATTTTACTTTCATCTTCATCCAACAAGTAACAGGAGATTTAAAAAAATGAAAACTTAAGCAGTTCAGTTCTTAATTGTCTCTCTTGACAGTACAGGGCTTCCAGTTTTTACACATGGGACTCTAACCCCCCACTCTCAAAACTGGATGTGAGGATAATATACAGAACATACACGCCCCTGGCCAGACCACTCAGCTCGGTGATATTGGTCATGGCACTCCTTTTCCAGCTATAATGCAGGAATACCCATCATGGTCTCATCTATTGTGGGAAGTCTCTCAACACTGGCAAAAGTGAGGCTACTTGCTGGCTGATACCCCTCAGTGTTGGAGCTGAGTCTTGCTGCTTGCCTGCTATTCAGCATCTCTGTGACTATTTCCCCACCTACTCTATTTAAACACTTTCTATACTGAGCACTTGTGTTTGTGCACATTTACAGTTAAGTTATGAAAAATGTATTCTATACCTAATATAAATGTGATAGCTCCGTCCGTTTATGTTGTTATTCATTCAGCACCATATATCCAAATGCATTAGTCACCCTAATTAACCCTAGTCTGCTAAATTCTGTGTGAATGTTTGATTAGGATATTATTTAATTACTTGGTGCTGCAGGGAAACATCATTTATCTGAATGTTAAAAAACATTCTGCCTGGTTCATTATGATGACTTTTTCTCTTTCTGTCTTAAGTGGATTTTCGTGTGTCTCCTTCTTTCATCACTCCTGGCAAACTTTCTTCCACAGTGGTCGCAGGAGAAGGGTTTTTCTCCAGTGTGTGTCCGGATGTGCGTAGTGAGGTGGTCGCTGCGACTGAAACTGCGCATGCAGATCCGACACTGGAAGGGTTTGTGCCCTGTGTGGATCCTGACGTGTCTGCTCAGCTCGTCCGACCGCGAGAACCTCCTGTCGCAGCTCTCTGCTGGGCAAGGGTATGGTCGCTCATGGACAGGCGTTTTGCTTGGGAGGTTTGGATACTTTCTCGGTCTCAATATTGGCCTCAGGGGTAAATTCGGAGTGTTATAGGGATTTGGTGGACAGGGGCCCTCTGTCGCAGGTCCCCCAAGCGTAAAATTCCTTATTGTGTTCAGAGGTGTCAGAGGTGGTGGAGCCCTCAGAGAGTCCAGTGAATATGGTAACGCTTTCCTGTCAGGAAATGCCTGGATGTCTCGTTGGCAGTTTGGCTGGAAGAACCCGCTGTAGTCCGGCATGATGTTTAAGAGTGCGCTGTCCACTGTCGACTTTGGTGATGTATAGGATGAGTATGACGGCTGTGGATAAGACATGGGACAGGTCGACGTTGCCAGGTAGGTTGATTGATCCTGGTACATTTCCCCGGTACAAGAGTAAGACGGCGTAGCATACATGTGGTTTATATCGTGTTGACTCTGCGCCATGGTGCAGCTCACAGTTCCTGCGTAAAGGTTTGGTGGTTCAGACGAGGGCAAAGCAGACACCAGGGACGAAGCTGCCACCCTTATGTCAGCACTAGCTACGTTAATGGCACCCCCGGGACTCCAGTATCCTCCTACACCTCTAGAATTGATCGAGAACTTCCCGGTGTATGCCACAGCCTGAGTGCGCGGTGGCTGCGTAAAGTTGCCGTGGTAAGTCAACTCGAGGGTTCCCTTTTCTTCACTAAAATAGTCACCTGCGAAGCAAAGAAAAATAAATGTTAGTTATGTGTCCAAAAAACGCTGATTATTGCTTTTACGCAAGGGTTTTTACTTTAACGCTTTTTGTTTTTCGCGCGGTTGCGCACCACTTTGTGGTTTTGTAATGGGTATGTAGGAGGTTTCAAGTCACATAACGATTTAGAAAAAATACATTGACTTACCATAGCAGACCATCTACTTGATTAATATTGACCAATAATATGGATTATCCTCAATTTAGTATAATCTCAAATATGACTAATAATGCATTTTAATCCTAAAGTTTTTGGAAAGTTGATGAGGACATATGGTTTCTTTTCTATTGGCCATAACAGCAAAATAGAAATGAATATTTAACAAAAATATATGAAATGAATTCTTACCCCCCTCGGTTTCACCCAATTGGCCGCGCTGTTTCCAATATGACTCAACTTTTAACCCAGTTCCCGTCTCTGGCAATGATGCGGATATTTCCTCTTCCATTGAATAGATTACCTCTTGAATGTCTCGTAGAAAACTACTGGTGGGTACCCAAACTTTGTCAATAGTTTTAGCTGTCATTTTTTTGACAAGACTGTGCGCTTCAAGCCTTTACGCGCCTTTACGCACACAATATATAACCTTCAGCTGTCATGGTAAAAACTCTCTAATGCTGTATTCACTGCCATATCATAATGTGTCCCCTACGCATGGGAAATATCATCTAATCTCGTTATATTATGGGGATGCAATATTGTAATATGCATTTAAAGGGAGTCTCTGAATGTCCCGAACGTCACTGACCATACAAGGACTTGGTGGTTAATAAGGGAAAAGGTTGGGCTAGGGTTGGGCCTCAGGCTTGATGACGACATCAAAGAACCCTTGTCAATGAATAAAAAAAAGACATAACCAAAATTACTTATATTTTTGCATCGTTGTTGTTAGCCTGTTTAAGTTGAGTAAATATTAACACATGTATGGCCTATTTTATTATCAATATAATAATCGGCATGCTGCCAAAAGCTTGCAGGAATTCCGGTAACACTTCACCAAAAATGGATTTATCCGGTTTAATAGACGACACCCTCTTTTTACTTATATGGAATACATCCGCTAAATTGGGGTTCATGAAATATCGGGTCGTGCCAAGGAAGAAGCCCACACAGAAACATACGAGACGAGCGACTTCCGTTTGGCACTGTAGTTTAGAGTGGAGCGTTCCTTAGGAAAGTTTGATCAGTTGGTTAAATTAAGTATATTAATTTATCATTCTTTAGCCATTTATCGTTCTATGTCCTTTTATAGTCTGGGCTAACATTTTGCAAAAATGTTTTTTTTTTTTTTTTGTTGAACAATTCGTATAGGTAAACAACACATTCATGAAGCCTTCATAAACCCTAAATTAGGCATGTGCTTCAGGATGCTTTATAATACATATTCCTTAGCCTATAGCACCCTTTATGTAGTATGACTGTTTATAAATGATTTGTGCACTATATATGTAGTGCCATGAGTTGTCCATTTAGAGTTGTCCATTTAAAGTTGGCCCATTTGTAGCCAGTGTATAAGAGGTTCATTAGATAGGCTATTAATCATTTGTGAATCTTGAGTTATGGGTTGCCCACATGTATAGACTGAAAATATGTATGACATATCTCTCCACCTACTCAAGACCCCACTGTATTGAAGGGATCATCTTGGGACAGTAACCCCTTCCTCTCTTCTCAGCAAGCTGCCCTCCGTTGGTGTAAATGACACCTGGCTGATGTCTGTAGGCTTACATGTGACAGGGTTGTTGATCCAAGGGCTGTGGTAGATAGTGATAAAGCAAGGGGAAGCCCTTTAAACACTGTCTCAAGCCCTGCACGTCCACTATGACACACAGGTAATGAGACTGCTCCTCAAGCAAGTAGAGCTAATTGCTATTCTGTCACAGGGGACACTGTCTCCTGATAATGGAGATGATCTTTGGTCTTAATATGCAAAATGTGTCTGACATGTTCCTAATGACATCATACTCCCTAGGAGTTGTTGGCATATTTGTTTCCGAAGGTAGGAATCCTTAAAAGACTGGAAACTTTCCACATATGCCACTGTAGGCTAATGTATGTCATTTTCTATACCCAATATGACAATGTAGGAGACACAAAAAAATAGTCCATAGGCTTTTTCATATTGTCTATAACACCAGCAACAACTTTAACACTTGTCCAATTGAACATGATAGACCTACTTAAATAAGACGAGAATAGAAAAGAGAGAGAGGAGAGAAGAGAGGAGAGAAGAGAAGAGAGGAGAGAAGAGAGAGAGAGAAGAGAGAGAGTGAGAGAAGAGAGGAGAGAAGAGAGGAGAGAAGAGAAGAGAGAGAGAGGAGAGGGGGAGAGAAGAGGAGAGAAGAGAGGAGAGACAGAGAAGAGAGAAAGAGAGAAGGGAGGGAAAGAGAGAAGGGAGAGATGAGAGAAAAGAGAGAGGAGAGAGAGAGGAGAGAAGAGACAGATAAGAGAGAGGAGAGACAGAGAAGAGAGAGAAGAGAGAGTGGAGAGAAGAGAGAAGAGAGGAGAGAAGATGAGAAAAGAGAGAGAGAAGAGAGAGTGAGAGAAGAGAGGAGAGAAGAGAGAGAGAAGAGAAGAGAGAGAGGAGAGGGGGAGAGAAGAGGAGACAAGAGAGGAGAGACAGAGAAGAGAGAAAGAGAGAAGGGAGAGAAGGGAGAGATGGGAGAGAAGATAGAGGAGAGAGAGGAGAGACAGAGAAGAGAGAGAAGAAATACAGAAGAGAGAGAGAGAGGGAGATGGGAGAAGAGACAGACGAGAGAGGAGAGAAATAGAAGAGAGAGAGAGAGAGAGAGAGAGAAGAAAGAGTAGAGAGAGAGCAGAGAGAGAGAAGAGACAGAGAAGAGAGAGAGATAAAAAAGAGAGAAGAGAAAGAGAAGAGAGAGGAGAGAGAGGAGAGAAGAGAGAGAGGAGATGGAAGAGAGAGAGGAGATGGAGAAAGAAGAGAGAGAAGATAGAAGATAGAGAGAGAGGAGAGATAATAGTAGAGAGAGAAGCGAGAGAGAAGAGAGAGAGACAGAAGAAAGAGAGAACAGAGAGAGAGAGGAGAGAAGAGAGAGAGAAGAAGAGAGAGAGGAGAGAGAATAGAGAGAGGGATGAAAGAGAGAACAGAGAGAGGAGAGGAGAGAGAAGAAAGAGAGAAGAGAGAGAGAGAAGAAAGGAGAGAGGAGATATAGAGGAGAGAAGAGAGAGAGGAGATAGAAGAGAGAGAGGAGATAGAAGATAGAGAAGAGAAAGAGAAGAAAGAGAGAAGAGATAGAGAGGAATGACTAGTGAGAAGTTTAGGAACGGTGTCCCCTCCCTATCCCCTCTCCCCTTGCAGGGGGGAAAAGGAATCCCTTTTTAAGTACTCTTTTTAACGCCCACAGTTCCAGAAATGTTAGTGTATTGTGTGAACGCCGCCTTCCTCGGGCAGATGGGTTTTTTCTAGGTCCAGTGTCCGGCCGATAGGCTACACAGCGTGCCTCCGTGGGGAATGGTGCCCTCCTTGCACCCCTCGCCCACGCTCCGCCACATTGAGCGGGATTTAGAGGGGGGGGCGTTTTGTGTTGCCTATGTCTCAGTGTCACCTAGGGGTCTGGAGAGCCCCGCATGACGATTAATCAAGTGTCATGTGTGGTTTTTGTTAATATGGATCTTTGTTTTCTAACACTAGGCTGATATAGGAGAATTTGCTTTGTTATTGTGTTGTGTTTTTTTGTAAAATAGTAAATACATGCCAAATATATCATGTTTGAGGTTTGCATTAAGCTTTCTTATACATTAAAAACAGACAAGAGAATATCCATTCATAAATGCACGTATTGCAAATGTGATGAATGTATGTCTAGATGTGTTTAAAACACCCCTGACTTGAATCTTAGACATCTTTCGAATCACAAACAACAGTTTAAAGAATGACGTTACACTACAGCATCAATAATTAATAGTACTGTATTGTACATCACTTTCTATTGCGCTTACTTTCAAAACCTAGTTTTGAATCTAGTATTTTGAGCAGCAGTAAGATACAATGTCCAAATTATAGCCTAGTAGCAGCCTACCAATACACAGTGGCACTCGTTAGAAGTAGTGTGTGTATACAGTGACATACTGTACTTCATCAAGAGTAAGTTGTATTTGTAATAGATCCTACTCTTCTATTTCCCAAAATACATTGATTACACTACCTTCATTTCATACCTAATAGTTAACATATTGGCTATATATTATAAAGGTTTTAATCATTTCATACCTAACAGTTAACATATTGGCTATATATTATAAAGGTTTTAATCATTTCATACCTAACAGTTAACATATTGGCTATATATTATAAAGGTTTTAATCATTTCATACCTAACAGTTTACATATTGGCTATATATTATAAAGGTTTTAATCATTTCATACCTAACAGTTTACTTATTGGGTATATATTGTTAACATGTGTATTTAGAAAGTAATCTATTCTACATGTTTTTTACAGGCTCAAAACAACAATAATGTAACTATGGGCCGATTTCCCGGACACAAAATGACTTAAAGGCATGCTGTGTTTGGGGAAACTGGCCCTAAGATTTCTGCATGTTCAATAAAACTGCAGATGACAAAGAAAAAACACAAACATGAAACCCCTGGATTGCTTACCTGTAATATAATAAAGATACTGGTATGTCTCCTCGTTCAGGCCCCGAGGCAGTGATAGCAGGGCCTCAGATAGAGACAAATGCTTCTGCTGTGGCAGTCCCCTAACATCTGAGCAACCACAGTTACCCGCTAGATTCTTACTCCTCCAATGGAGTAGGTCATATAATGTTTCTTTTTCGGAGCGACTGATGGAAAAAGAAACAATAGGATTGTTCCCACTTCACTTCGCTTCCACCCTCACAGTTAAAATTGTTATGATAATGAAGTGGATTTGTGAGACCCAGCAGATTGGAATAGAAACGGTCTCTTTGATCGGAGGAATCTGAGGTGTTTGGGTCACTCAAACCCCATGCCTGGGGCGTGGCCTGGGTGACAGCTGCTCTCATGACGATGAAACTCCAGGAGAGGGTCATCTCAGAGACCCAACAACCATCTATGAAGAATTAATTTCCAAAGAACATGTAGTTTTAGATTCCTCCAATTTCAGAGGAGCTACATTGTAGCCTATGAGTTAATTTAGTGATCTATCCTCATTTGCTTCATATCCTCCATCAGGTGTCTCATGTGATTTTGGATAGGGAAAACACAGAAGATGCATGCAATGTGCATTTATTTGTTTTTGACTTTTTGATTACCTAGATCATTTGTTTATTCTTGTTCTAAAAGTGAGGGAATCAGTGGACTGTGTGTGGACTGTGTGTCCATTGAGGACTGAAATTAGTCACCCTTTTCTACCAGCGTTCAAAAACACAGGTTCAGATTATTTTTTAAAGTGCTTTATAATTGCTGAATTATCACACTGGGGTAGGGAAATTGTGTGTGTGTGTGTGTGTGTGTGTGTGTGTGTGTGTGTGTGTGTGTGTGTGTGTGTGTGTGTGTGTGAGAGAGAGAGAGAGAGAGAAGCACACAAGGGAATAACCCCCTCCCCACTAGGATGAGTGGGTAGATGCCCACGAGGAGATGGATGACTGTGCTCTGCAAGGTTGATGGGTGGTGTCATGTCATAAAATATGAGACAAAGAGTAGAGGTAGAAAAGGTCTTACTTGGCAAATAAAGGAAATAATCTGGAGATAGAGATGAATGGCAGCACTTCATTGACTCACTGCTAGTTGTTTTACTTTATCTTGGGAAAACATGATGAAATACTGGAACAATTGATTATTGGAAACAATTATATCAACATGCCATATATATATATATATAATATCCCATGTTCTTCATTTTGGGTTTTCCAATCTCTGTTATTTATTATTCATAATCATATTATATTTCAATAGTCATACATGAGCAACTTAAGAAAAACTCAGTTGAAAGTAAATAATTGCACAAGCACAGAAGGATGTGTTATGTTCTTGCTGCTGTTTGATGTATTAATTAATCACACAGAGTAGGCTATTGTATTCACCAGTGGGCTTACCAGTCCAGTGCAAATGTCAAACACAAACCGTTGTTCATCTACGACAGTCTGATATCTGAATGTTGGCGCTGGATGGAAGTGTGCTCCTCAAATAGCTCATACTGTGTATCTATGAGGGCAGAAAATATTGGCATAATGAGCTGCGTGTCAAAATGACATGGGCATTTCACCCACCAGTCAATCAAGTAGTGGTCAGAAGCCACGCAGTTAAACATAAATGGATTCTGTGCTGTTTGTTCAGCTTCAAGTCTGTAGGGTGATTGATGAACTGATGAATAGATACTGTAGACTACATTATTAGCCGACACAAGACACATTTGTTAAATTTGACTTTTAGGCTAGATTGGAAAATAGTATATAGCATGCATGCTACTCCCATAGGCTATTAGGCCCAGGAAGTTATTATTTAAAGGCCCAGTGCAGTCAAAAAACATGATTTTTTTGTGTTTTATATATTTTGCCAAACTATGAGATTGGAATAATGCTGTGAACTTGTGAAAATTTGTATAATGCCTTTTCAGTGTAAGAGCTTTTTGAAAAGACTGCCTGAAATTTCAGTCTGTTTTGGAGGGATGGAGTTTTCACCAGGCAGTGAATTAGTTAAGAAAGAGAGTTCCTAACCTCTCTGCCAATAACAGCTAGTTTTCAGTTTTCCCCTCCCTACTCAGACCACTCCCAGACAGTCCTAGCAACATTCTTGCTTTAAAAAGTGTTTCTTTGCTAAGAATATATATACTTTTTATTTTTTTTTACCATTTTAATGGAAAACAATTACAGTAAGGTACGTAATTGTTACCCAGAAATGATTTGATATTGAGACAGAAATGGTTGCATTGGACCTTTAATAGATGTTGGCATTTTCCACATGATTAATTCCACAAAATGAACAGCCATATAACTGACTATAAAGAACTGACTAGGATGTTTTTATTTTATTAATATGACTATTCCTGTATTCCGGATTATGTGAATGCAAAATGAACAACATGTGGGGAGAAAATCAAATGACAGGATCCATTAATTTTCCATTTAGTGTTTGTCATGTAAATGTATTTACCTTGAATCACACATGAAGCCAAAACGGGATTATTTTTTGGGCATACCAAAAAGAGCACATTAGCGCCATCAAGTGGATATGTGTTCCAATGTAAAGATCAGTTCCCGTGATGCATCACGCCTCTATTTTTCATGTAACCCCAGACTGCCAATAAAATCGCGTTTAAGAAATTCCGCTTAAACCATTGGCTGTACATCTCGGATGAAGAACATTTAAAGTTGTGTTTGAAAAATTCCGCACGATAGAGCGCCAGTGGTGACGGAAGTCATATTTGTTCAAAAGTACCAACCTACAAGATAATTGTTCAAAAGAAACAATAGAGGTAAGAATTCATCACTTGTTAAGGACAATTTTGGGGCTCGTTTCCGCGAGCTTGCGTTTTTTTGTATGTCACAATATTTGCTAACGGTAGCTAACTTTCTAGGTAACGTAGGCAGTTATCTTGGTTAACGCTAGCTAGCTCACGTTAATGTTAGCTGACTAGTCAGAGTAGGGGTTATGTTAACTAGTTAATACATTTGTTTTTAAATGGGGGAAACTGTTTCTGTGTTACAGTTGACGTTTGCAGTATTGAGAGTTCTGCAAACATGTCTACGCACAACTCGTTCAGTGTCGCAAAAAAGGATGAGAAGGGGAGAAATATTCAAGTCGTTGTGAGATGCAGGTAAGCTAAACTTGACTTGTATGAAATCAGTGGGAGTTGGGACTAAAAGCAACTTGATCATAGCTAATTAACTTGCTAGTTAAATGGACAAGAACATCTGTGGTGGTATCACGGCAACAGTAGCTAGTTAGCCTAATGTTCTCTTGCTAACTTCTCTTCCCATGGCTCTTCAGACCCTTCAACAACGCGGAACGCAAGACTGCCGCCCATGGAGTCATTGATACAGTAGAAAATCGAAAAGAGATCAATGTGCGAACGGGAGGGATTGGCGACAAGGCAGCTAGGAAGACGTACACCTTTGATATGGTAACTAATGTAACGTTCTTTGTCTAAACTGGACTAACCACTATACTTGGTTTGCAAGGTCATTTGTTCCTAATGTGCAAATTACATGTTATCAAATCCTCGCCTCAGGTGTTTGGTCCATCTGCCAAGCAAATTGATGTCTACAAGAGTGTTGTCTGCCCTATTTTGGATGAAGTGATAGGTGGATACAATTGTACAGTTTTTGCGTAAGTACTACCAAAGCAGGGATTAAGTGGCATAACCACAAGGTTACATTTAGCCATTTGAAGCTGACACCGGCTACTGAATGTGGTTGTCAGTTTTATACATGATTTTTGACTAAACGGTTTCTTTCTGTCATTTAGGTATGGCCAAACAGGAACAGGAAAGACTTTTACAATGGAAGGAGAAAGATCTCCAAATGAAGAATTTACATGGGAAGAGGTATAACATAGCTTGTATCAGAGCTGTCAATTAACTTAAAAAATATATATATATATATTTATTTATTTATTTTTTATTTTTTTCAATATTTGAATGGACTCTTTCAGGATCCTCTTGCAGGTATCATTCCCCGGACACTTCATCAGATATTTGAGAAGCTGTCTGAAAGTGGGACAGAGTTTTCTGTCAAGGTTTCCTTGCTGGAGATCTACAATGAAGAGTTGTTTGACCTGCTGAGCCCTTTTCCTGACGTCACTGAACGTCTTCAGTTGTTTGATGATCCACGTAACAAGGTACTAACCAGTCTATTATGTACTTACCTAATGGGTTGAATCACACGTCTGTCAACACATCACTGCTGCCCCCAGGGTGATTTTCTTAATCTAATGGTCATATTAAAACCTGCTTTTTGAAGGTTAAATATAATTTCTGTCCTTCAGAGGGGTGTTATCATCAAGGGCCTGGAAGAAATCACAGTACACAACAAAAATGAGGTTTACCAGATTTTGGAGCGTGGATCTGCCAAGAGGAAAACTGCCTCCACTCTCATGAATGCATATTCCAGGTAAACCTGCATGTCTGACCAAATAAACTTGTCTCATACTAAAGCACAGGGTGTAAATGTTTGAATAGTTGAGTGTTAGTTTGTATTTATCTGCCCCTTTTCCTTTTTCAGCCGCTCTCACTCAGTGTTCTCCGTCACGATTCATATGAAGGAGATAACTGTTGATGGAGAGGAACTGGTCAAGATTGGA